>NC_082341.1:111607421-111915754 GCF_027477595.1 Haemorhous mexicanus
CTTCCCCTGCATCCCTTAATATCTGCTATTGCCAGCTAGGTTGAGAGTTCTAAGGAAACACTACACCACCCACAATAAATGGATGGTGTATGGGTGAAGACTAGTTTAAGGAAACAGATGAGCAGGTCAAATTCAGAGATCTGCCCCAGAAGTTGCGTTTTATCTCACAACCCTTCCTGTGGGGGAAAGAGGTGCATGGACTAAAGGAAACTTTACAGGTTTACTTGTTGTTCTTTGTCTATTTCAGTAGCTTGTTCAAAGCCTGCCTTATCTGCCAAGCTCTTCCAGTTCCTTTGCTCACCAGCCTGTTTCCTTTCAGATGGAAAAATCATTACTACTCCTGGTCAGGCAAAGCAAGCTCTGGAGTTATCCAAGAGCATTTCAGATGCCATAGTAAAGTCAAAGTCAAGTAGGAAGAGAAAGCTGCAATAACAGTAAAAATTCAGTATCTGTGGGGACAAGCTGATGTCAGCTGCAAGGATGCATGCATGATCAGAAAGTGTAGGGCCCCCAACTAGCACCTGTCTGCAGCTAAGTCCATCTGCACCAAAACAGCTCTGATGTCCTGCAGGTTAATAATAACACTACTGTACAACACCTGGATTGTTTTGGCTACTGCTCAGCTAGGAACTACTCAGTTCTACCAGTCACTCCCTTCAGTCATCTCTCCCCTTCTGAGGCAGCTTCCTCACCTACCATCCAGAAAGGCTGAACAAGTCACTCCTGATTTTCCAGGAAGTAATTTAGATGAAGTGGTTACTGTCTTGTTCTGGAGCTACACTGCCTTCCCTGCTCCAACAGACATTGCTCCAAAGAGGAGACTGCTCCAAACAGACATTTCAGAACTTCATGTCTGAGGTCAGGTAACACCACACTGCAGCCACTTGGCATGAGCAGCACTCGTCATTAACAGTTTCCCATGGGATTTCAGAAAATCAAATATAGCTTGGGACCCCAGCTGCTGATAGGAAATCTGTATCCAACCTTGATTAGCCAGTGATTTAACAGCTTGTGTTTTAGTACAATTATACAAAGATCAATTGCAATAGTGGCCATTAAGCACACAAATACCATCTAATGCATTAGGACATTCATAAGAAAATAAAATAGTAATGGATAGCTGGCAGAAATCTTGTATCATGCACTGTTCAGAGTGAAAGATACTGAACACTTCAAGTTCATTGTGAACACATATCTAGTGGAAAGACTGTGAGCTGAAGTGCCACTCCAGCCCACCGACTGCTTTGAAACAGAAAGAAACATGACACAGGGCACTTTGGATTACAAACATCACAACTGAAAGCACAAAACCATTACACCAGCAGTACACTTGAGGGAGAGAACAGTTTACCTTTATAATGCTTTTCTTCAGCAAGCATCTAACACTAAATAGGCTCAGTCTAACTGAAGGACCAGCTTCTCGTTGAAAGATATCTAGCGTCCTCTTTGTGAAGTGTCAGGCTGTAAATAAGAGTTAATGGCAAAAATTCCCAATAAAACCAGATTCTGCCTTCTCATGGTACACAACTGAGACTTGCACGGTTAGAGTAATTTTGTAATATTTACTTTGAGGGACCACCAAGCCTCTATAAGAATTCCCCTAAATATATGGGGAACTTGTTTCAAGCTCCTGTAGGTCAGTATCCTTCTGAAAAGGAAAGCGTTCTGTCATTTCTTTACCAGCCTAGGACACACCCCATTGCTCCAAGATATCTCCCTCCAAAAAACATCACATAAAGGTGCATTGGTTAGCTGTGAAGTATCATTACTTACTCACCTGAAGATCACGAGTCACGACTAACAATCACCTTCTCCAGTGCTAATAGGAGAATGAATACCTCATTTTATGTTCAAGCTCTTTAAAAGTTTTTTCGAAGAAGATATGAGAACAGCACATACACAAGATGACAAGCTCCTATGTTTAAAAACAGCTAATCATAAAACTTGACCTAGAAAGTATGTTTTCAGCGTAGGTAGAGAGGGAAAAAAAAGCCATCCACTAAGGCTTACAAGACACTCCTTGTTTCTCCTGAGGAATGTGGAGTATCCCGCTCTTATCTTGCGCTACAGCATAACAAAACATGACTGAGAGGAGTGAATGTTTTACCATATTTTTTCCTAAAGCTCCTAAGAAGTCCAACATACTCGAGTCCTCAATTTTAAGGAAATATGTAGTCTTACTACTAGCACATGAATAAACAGCAGCTCTCACTCCACACAGACCATTACTTCTAAGAAGCCGTCACCTAGCGTAAGTTACACCCCAAGCAAAGCGAACCAGACACCGACGACATCTGCAAGCCTCTGCCGAGCATGTGACTGCGTGGCCACTCACATGCACTGGGCATTGCATAACCAGGGCACGCCACGGGAGCGCGGCATCCCGGGGGCTGCCGCTGCCGGCTGCGACCGCAGCCGACGGGGACTGGGCAGAGGCTGAAGTTCGCGGGTGCTTCCCAGCGGGCCTGCAGTGCCACCGGCTGACAGCCCCGTCCCGACGGGGAGCAGGGGCACGGGAGAAGGGGGGCGAGCCCCACCGGGGACGAGGAGGGGACACCGCGGTCCCTCGCTTCAGCTTCGCGCCGCCCCGAGCCCAGGGGCCTAAGCCGGGACACCGCCGCCTTTATCCAGCCCCGCCGCCTGGGACACCCCCGGTCGCGGGATGCGCAGGGGACGCCGCGGCTTCCCCCGCCCCAGGCAACACCCGCGGGATCCCGCTGCCCACCCGCCGCTCCCTTTCCTCCCCACCATGCCGGGAGGCCCGGCATTCCCCACGGACTCACCCGCACGGGCGACAGAAGCAGGAGGAGGACGAGGAACCCAAGGCCGCCTCGCCCGGGGCTGCCTTGAGGGGTCCCCATGGCGGCGCGGGCTGGAGCGGATGACCGGCAGGCGCTGTGGGCAGCAGTACGGAGCAGCAGCGGATGGAAACAGGAGGGCGGCGAGGCAGCCGCGCCAGCGCAGTCTGGAAGGGCCGCTCTCGCCTACCGGGGCGGAGCCGCCAGCCCCTTCGAGGGAGAGGCCGATGGCCGCCCCAGCGCCGCCGCCAACCGCGACCGCCGGCCCGCCCCCAAGCACCGCCTCACCCCGCACAGCCGAAACAAGAACACGCTCCTCGATACCACCCCCCCCTTCACAGCCTGCCCAGAAACACCGCCCCCGGCACCGCCTCCCCCCTCACGGCCTGCCCAGAAACACCACCCCGGCACCGCCTCCCCAGCACGGCCTGTCCCGGCGGCGGCGGGCGGGGCGCCCATCACGCCACGGCCGCCCCGCGCCGCCGGGATGCGGCGGGGGCAATGCTCTGTGGGGCCCCGGCGGGAAGCTCGTCCCGGCGCGGGAACGGAGCCGTGCTCCTCCGGGATGGACCATCCCGCCCAAGCTGCACCGGCAGCCGGGCAGCGGCATCGTCCCCGCGCGGCAGTCTTAATCGCATAGTTTGTAAATATCAAGAGTCGCTTTTAAAGCCATTGGATTTGGGAAAAGCGCCTTAATTTGGCTTCAAAAGCCACTGATTGGTGATTTCTAAGGACTCGTCTGGCAGCCCCGCGTGCCGTGGGGGTACAATCAGATGCAATGATCGGGGGCCTGGGCTGCCCGGCCAAGGGCCGCTGTCCCGGGGCTGTGCCGCTGCCCGGTCCGCTCCCGGGTGGAGCTGACCGCTGTCGCAATCAGCAGTTCTGGGAGTGCTTGCTGCGCTCTGCCAGAGCTATCTGCGTGTCTGGGCTTTGTTACCTTGGGCTCTGCTTGTTTGGGCTCTGTTTGGGATCATTTCGGGACCTGGCTGGGAGGAGGCACAATAAAAGCAGGGCGTGAGGCATTCCCATGCATGCAGTCTCTAATTTCCCCACCTCTTTATTGCCTTCCTCGACAGGTAACTCTCCTTGCCGTGCTGGAATAAACATGTAATTTAGCTGATATTGCCATCTGCTGACGGAAACGCAGACTAGTCTGGGTGTCAGAGCCAGACTGACTCGGGCTGGCGTGTTGGCCGGCAGCCTCCCCGGGGTCACGTAATCCGACTTTCCGCTGAGGGTAGAACCCGGGTAAAGCAGGTGGCTCAGGGAATTGTCCGGCTATTAATAGCTTCAGAGATGGAGATTTCACAACTTCTTTGGACAAACTCTTTCACTGAGTGACCACACTTGGAGTAAAATGTTTGTTGTGTATCTCAAGAGATTTTCCCATCTGGAGGCTGCTGCCTCTTATGCTGTCATGGTGCCTGACTGAGAAGAGTGTGACTCCTCCTTCTCCACATCCTCCCGTTTGGTAGCTGCGGTGATTAGTAAAATGTCCCTAACAGCCAGCTTTCTGCTTCAGGCTGAGCAAACGCAGCTCACAGCTCCAGCAGCCCCAGCTGTTGGGGTGGCAGTAAAATAGATTTTGTTACAATATGTCAGTATCTTTTTTGTTTGTTTCCTTTTTTTCTTCCTTTTTTTTTTTTTTTTTTTTTGGGTGGGGGGGGTGTTGTTAGGTTTTTTGGGGTTTTTTTTCTTGTTTGTTCTGGGGAGCCTAAACCTGGACGCAGCACTTCAGCTGTGGTCTGACATGTCCCAAAGAGAGAAAGAACCCTAACCCTTGACCTACTGACCACCCTCTTGCTGATGATGCAGCTTGCTGACTCATGTTCAGCATTTTGCCCAACCACCCTGTTCTTTTCTTCCAAACTGTTTTCATCTAGCCACTGCCCAGCTTGTACTTTTCTGTGGGATTACTCCACCCTAAATGCAAGACTTGCCATTTGGCGAGTGCCAAACAAAGCTAGAGTAGTTAAAGTTATATTGTGTTTTAATTTTCATGTCATAAATAATAAATTTATTCAGGACTATGCAGTGTGATTCTAGAAGCAGGAGAACTAGTTCCAGGCACTCCACTTAAGCAGAGAATTCAGTGGGCATAGCTTGCATAGCTGCAAGGTAAAAAACTGCAAGAACCTTGTTTCAGTGCTTGTGAAAAAAATTCAAAGGATAGCAAAACTGAACAGAAATGTTGTTTTCTTTCTGTATAAATTACATAGATAATACGTGATTTAAGAATGAGAGCTGAAAGAGAACCAAAGTACAGTGTTGTGGAACAAGCAAGAGGAAAGCTACTGCAAGGACAATTTTCACCATAAAGTAATTAACATCACCCTTGTCTACCACCTACAGCACAAAGAGAGAAAAGGGGTAGTATTTTAATATTTATCTAACTCTCTCACAAGTATCTCTAGATGGCTGACTAAATTCACACTGTTACTCCAGTGCAATCCCTCCAAGTGCTGCCTTTTTGTACTCATAAGCTGAAGAGGTGTAGGTATGAAGACCAATTAACAAGCACTGAAATCTTGTGCCACGGCAGAGACTGAAACTCAAACAAGTATCTGTTTTTATGTGGCCTTGATACCCTGGCAGCCCCATGAACAGAACAGGGTATGCCTTCAGTCCTGCTGCAGCCATCGGTCTTGGTCACAGCTCTGTGCCAGATTTGGGGGATGAGGATGCAGAGCTATACCTCATGGGCATTTAAGCACAATTGCATGAGTGTTATCAATGACAAAGCTGGCACCATGACTGTGTCGCCTTAAGGTTATCTCATTCTTTGTGGGCAGGGAAAAAGTAGCCTGCAATAGTTAACCCAGGTCAACATGCTGACAACAGCTCATTGCCTTGTCTGTGACACATACAGCCCAAAAGAACATTCTTATTCCTTCCTTCTCCTTCAGAAGGACATTTACCAAGTTATGTTTTGTAAGGGTCCCTTTTAAACCCAGGATTATACATAACTGTTACAGACTTGGAAGGTTTATGGGAAACATTTACTCTGGTTCTCAGCAGCGTATACAAAACAAAATTTTCCTGCCTGGAAGAAGAACCTGCTACTAATTCATTGAACAAGTCCTTTAATTGTCCATTAGGGTCAAATCAGCCCTTTCCTTCTCTGGATACCCTGAATGGTGTAAAGTTGCCTGCCAGAAAGCTCATGTGAAACAACTTTGTTTTGTTCTGTGTCTTTGATGGAAAGCCAGGAATGTTGCCTGCAGAGGTATGGGCTTTACTGTGTACCAATCCCTTTATTAAATGCAGAAATGAAACCTGTGTTACCACTTCCAGTAGAAAAGGAACACCTACTGGTAATGACTTTGCAATTTCTATATGGCAATCTGTCTGTCGAGTTACTTGTGCCTACCTATGGAAACACAGTACGTGCCTGTTTTGCAGCAAAATCAATTAAAATGTCTATTGCTGTTTATTCTCTACAATTTATAATAAGCCTTTATTATTTCTATTGCAATAACACCCAGAGGCACTTGCAAGGACTGGGAGCTATTGTAAGTAATACCCTGCACAAGCACATGGGAAAGTGGGATGTTCTCCTCAGGGATGTCTTGCAATCTGTGTGCAGACAAGTTGCAACAGGTGAGTGAGAAGTTTCACCCAGTTTCTCATATGTCTGGTTTTCGTAGGCTCACTCAGACAAAACCACTGTAGCTTGTTCCAAGACTGTTTCTCCAGCTAAACCAGAATAATGCTAATATCAAACCTGGTGTTTCCTATTTGGTGTTACAAACTATTTGCATTCTTTTGATAAGCTCTCATTTGTCTGCCTTCCCCAGCTGTGGAGGGCTGCTTGGCTTTTAATTATACACAACTCAATGTACCTGTCATTTTGGTCAGATGCTCTTGGCTCCAGATTAACCATGTGGCATCAAATCAGAGTGAGGGGGCTGAGAGCAATGTGTCTGATGCTGCCAGTACTCACTTAAATATGCAAGTAGCATGTCAGGTGATGCTTAATCAAGTCTGTTTATCATCTTTTCATCTTTTTATCTGCCCTAGTGAATTTTGCTCCACTAACTTGTGCCAGTGTGTCCTTATTTAACCTTCAACAGTTCTTAAATCACATCCTTTCTGCATTTGTCATTGAAGTAACTGAAACTTGTTAATTTTTATTACACTTAGGTAAAATTATTTATTGCATTCTAGCAAAAGCTTGGGACTTGAATCAACTCAATGTTTGTTCCAGCTTTGCTACAAACTTGCTGGATGAAGTGGGCAGGTCCCAATCAAGCCAATATGATTTTCTCTTTCTATAAAGAGGTGCCAATTGCATGGTAATATGTGGCCCAAGAGCTCCAAAACCAGGTGTCAACCACTGACCTGTTGAAGGAAAACACTGTAGAAATGCTACCTATTATTGCAGTGGAATCTGCAGACACTCTGCACTTATTGCTGTGAGCAAATATGTGCAGTGTGTCCTCATGCCAGACACTATACGTAAGCACTGAAATGCTGACAAATTCAAAGTTTGACCTATGAGCAGCTGTGTATGATTTGCATGACCATCAGTTTACTGACCCCTTATAGCACCATCCTGCCACGTGGTGACAATTTGCTGTCCAAGTGGAAAATATGGGCAGAACTGTCACAGAGGAGTGCATAAGGGCACGACCAAAATCTGATTTGTCAGGAAGAACAGGAGATGGGTTTCTGAACTACAATTCACCTGAGGAACAGAATGATTTTGATTCAAAGACGTTTTGTCAGTTTTATATCAGTTTGTCCCAGTGAGTAGGGTCTGATGCAGTAGCATGGCGAAGGTGCCACCTGCAGAAACTGTTCTTGGAGTCTTCGAAAAGAGAATAATTCTTCTGCCTCTAATGCAATATATTCCAGGCAAGCACATCATGAGGTCATGATACCACTTTTCCAAGGAGATTATGAGAGCCTATATTCATAAGCTGGATGCATGCATACGTGTGCATGAATATACCACACAAGAACATATCTGTGCAATCTGTATAAAACTGCAGAGTGTTTCAGCTCTGCACTGTAGCTTATTGTCATGCTCCATCTGTGCATCCAAGCCATTTGCCATTGCAAAAAGTTGTGTCCCGTGTTCCTTCCTCACTTAGCTATGTTACCCAACTGCACATCCCAGATCACTCTGCTGATCATTGTTCCTGGCAAGGTACAGCACTACGCAGCTCTGGTGCCAGTTCTGAACCAACTGACTTGACATTAAAAGCAGGACATTAAAGCATTAGTCCAGTTAAAATGCCTTCTCAACATGGTGAGAGCAAAATGGATTATCTACAGACAACTTAGGTATGTGTCTCATATTTCATCTTGCCACAGTTGCTAGGCATATGGTCCTGTTATTGACCCCGTGAGAATTAGTATCTCTTTAAGTCACAGAGGAGGTGAAGCAAAAAGTGTATTGATTCATATATTTCAAGATCAAAGGGACTATTATGATCACATAATGTTAGTTTCTGTATGTCATATAATTTCATCCAGTAATTCCTGCATCAAACACAAAATGTTTCAGCTGATACACATCTTTCAGAATGAAAAGTAATTGTTGGGGGTTTTTTTAAACTCAGATGATGAAGGAACTATCTCAACAATTTGTTTCTGAAATAATCATCCTCAGTCTTTAAAATCCACAGCTTGAAGTTTGAATTTGTCTAGTTTCAGCCTCTTGCTACTGTTTTGATATGCTTTCATGTGCAAAATTAAGGAGCTTTTCACTCCCAGAAATCATCCTTTGTAGTGATTTAGGCCATGAACATGTCACAGTACTTTCCCTTTATATTCTCTAAATAGAGTGAGATGCTTTATTGAGTTATGGCCATAGGAATTTTTGATGATGAGCTACTCAAAATGTAGCTCATCGCAACAGAAAATTGAAGAAATAAGGCAAAAAGCCTGGGATGTCAAACACAGTGAAAATATGTCAAAATATGGGCTTCAGTGTAGACTTTTTCCTTTTTATAATGCACAGAATCCACTGCACACCATAATAAGCATATCAACAGGGTGTTGACTTTTTTAAGCTGAAATATGTCTGATCAGTTTAAGGGCCAGCTTTACATCTAGGAATAAAACAGAACCACAGAAGACATGCTTGACTAATTAAAAGTACTGTCTTATTCCTTTGGTTCATAATGTTACTTTTTAGAATCTTCCCTTCATAGAGATCTGACCTAATGGATGTTATTGTGCAGGGAACTTTGTCAGTGATGTCTGGATATTTGAAATAAACCTTGTTATGTTATGCTAAATTAATAAATTAAGTTTTCCTGTTCCCAAGCCACACCATTTGTTTTTTCTTTTTTTTCCCTACTTTTTTTTTTTTTTTTTTTTGAGAATATGCTATCTCATCTGTGAAGACCTGGAAAACAATAACAGTCTAATCAATTGAGTGGAATAGAACAAAGTGGTCTTTGTGTAAATAAGAAACTAATTCTGGTATTGTAAAAAGAGTAGAATAGAGAAGAAAGCAAAGAAATCTTGAAGTATGCAGAACAAGATTATCTGAGTAGTATATTTTTGTTGAAATGATACAAAAAAGCATATTTTAGTAAAGCAACATTCCCGCTGCAGAATAATAGTCTCACATGGAGCTACATAAATTTATATATGCTTTATCAAAGGCATAAAAGATCAGGTCAAAAAAAAGGTGGAATTCAGAACAGCATGAAACTCTCTTGACATTCCCAGGGGCCAAAAGCAGAGCTGCTGTGTGATGGCACAACTCCATTTAGTCCCAAATGTGCAGTACAATATCCTGTTGCTGGGAGGAAGAGCCTTGTGTATTACTTTTGGTTAGGCCTGTAGCAAACATTACCATTCTAACATCAATGACTCTAGACAAGGGCTATATTTTTTATCTGTTCAGTGTTCATATCAAATGGGCTGGGGTTTGTGCTACCTCATTTTCTGTACTACAGTTCTGAAATTTCTGAGACACCAGATTTGGTTAACTTGTGGATTTTCCAGTAGTCACTAGGACTGGCTGGAAAAGGAAGTGTGAATTATTCTTGCAGTTAACTCTGACTCTGAGGCAGATAATCATCATTGTAAAGAGCATTAAATATAACCTGCAGCTATTTGATCTCATGCTCTAATTCTCTCAGCTCTTCTAAGCTAAACAAAGATGGGTGAATCAATAGTGAGATGGTTTCATTCCAGGAGAAGAAGAGCATGTGCAAGTCAAGTGGAACAATATTGTCTTTTGTATCATTACTGAATAGATGTCCCTGCACACTGCATTGCCGTGATAATCTAAATGAAGAGCTCCATGTATTTTGGAACCTCTGAGGCTCCACCACTACTACGTCTATGCTGGGATGTCACTTCTCTCTAGACCTTGCAGGTTTTTCCTTGTGCTCATCCTTATCACACAATGGCTTGATGTGGTGGCAAGCAGCAGGCCAGTGTAAGGCCTTGCATACTGAGTCTTGGTTCCACATAGCCACGGGAAAGCTAACATAGCTACGGTAAAGCTAACAGCTCTTCATGAAAACAGAAACAGCAGCAAAAAAGAATTCTACAGATCAGGACTATTTCCTTGCACCTGTTTCAACAATCCCAACTGTATCAGTAAAAGAACAAAAACAATATCCCACAAACAGCCCTTTCTTGAACATAGACACCTTCTCCAAGACTGACCAATTACTATGGGGTAACAGCTTGTTAACAACCAATAGGAGATACACATGGGTTTATAAAACTCTATATAAAGGGATGTGAAAAACAAAGTTTTAGCTTTTTTCTCTCCTTGAAAGAGTGTGTCTCATTCCTCTGAAATGAAATCAACAGTGACAGCTAGATTCTAGTGAAATAGAAGGAAAATGCCCAATATTTTTCATTGACTTGCTGTGGACTTTTACTTGGTTGCACATCCATTGTACTCACTTGCAGCTGGTGGGAGGTCACCAGGCTAACAGCACCTGCATAAATGTAGAGGGGATAGCAGGCTGAGCCTCTGGCTCTGAATGTGCAGAGAAGCAAACCTGAAATCAGCGTGCTAGTGGAGCTTATTGGTTTTGGGTGTAAGATGGAGATATATATGACACTTTAAAGGGAAAAGAAACCCCAAAACCCAACTCAGAAAAAAATTTGTTGTGTTATTCTGTCCCAGTTCTGTTTCACATCTTTATATTATATTTATCTTCATCCTGTCATCTATGAAATTAGTTTAGTGCCCCATAATTTCTAAATCTAAATTTACTCTTTTCTGTTGACATGAACAGATGAAGAGCTACTGTGTTTCACTGGGCTGTGAATGAAATAATTTGCTTCCTTGCTTACCTCAGCAAGACATTTTGGAACAAAACCAAAGATAAATAAAGTCTGTAGAGCACTTGGAAAACCTTACACAAAAGGCACCACAACTATGTAAAGAGCAGCTGCCAGTATTAGTGAATCACTTCAGCCACCAAGGGAAAATGGGCTTCCTTTTTAATACAACAAACAAACCACAACAGTATTTACTGAACACTTTAAAGATAACAACAGCTACATAAATACTAATAATTATTAAGGTTTCTTTGTGAAAACATTAATTGCATGGTGATAAACAGTATTGCAACTTTAGAGCCCATATACAGGCAGATTAAGCACCTTTGGGTTACAGGGAGCCCAAAACTGAAACCATCCCTCTCTCCAAAGGCCCCAAGACGAAACAAATGCTCCCAGAAAGAAGATTTCCATGCCAGAAGTCTCATTTTGGTTGAATAGAGTCTTTGCTGAAGCTAGATTCAACTTCAGCCTGAATCAGGCAGAGAAAGGCTTCAGTGCCAACTCTCCATGACAGCTCCTCCCAGAATGCCTGTGTGTTATATCAACCAGCACTAACAAGAGCAAGAAGAGACCAGCAAATCTCTCTCTTTAACCTGTGCTAGCCTCACACTTCAAATGTTGTTCAGAAATAAGAAAAGCCTATTATAGCACAGGATCACTCCAAAAAACCCAAAACCAAAGCCGAAACCAAAAACCAAAAAACAAACAAAACAAACCCAACCAAAAAGAAGAAAAAAAAAACAAACCAAACCAAAAAATCCAAACCAAAACAAAACAAAAACAAAACCAAACAAAGAAAAAACCCCCAAAAAACCCAAACCTGATAGCTGCATCCCCTCAGTAGGTCAGCAGATGCTCTGTATGGGACACAGGGACCCAGGTGTTCTTCACATGTTTCAAGAGATCCCCAGCTGCAGTGACCATTCACAGCTGGACACAGGATTTGCAAAGTCTTACTCTAAGTGATGAGGAGCAGACATGCATCTTCTCATGGACAGGCATAGTTGAAGAAGCTCTTTGCTGAGTAACTGCTCCCCTTGGGATGAGACAACTCTCCCAAGAAAATACACCTGGAAGAAAGGAAGGGCCACCTGTAGATACCAGATACCTGCATTTGTTGTCTCAGCTTCCTTACTTCAGCTGTTGCAGGACCACTGTTGGCTTGCCTTGTCCTCTCTCCTATGCTCTGCTATCAGGAAAAAATAGGAGACCTTCACCAAAAACGGATGCTTCCACATTTTTTAGGACGACTGTCTGATTACTACAGCCTGTCTGATATTAAGAGTATTCCTTGCATAGCTACTGAAGACCTTCTAATGATTATTCACCTCCTTTAGAAATATGAAAGGGCTTTTCACTGAGTGGGGTTGTTGCCCGTTGTTGATCTGTAGAAAATGCAGGGTGAAAGTTTAATATTGAGGCCAGGCTGCCCAGAGTCCCTCTACTGTTCTCCAAAATAGTATGTTGATCTTCAGCCCACTGGAGGCTCCAAATAAACCTGTCCTCTCCAGTGTTGTTTGTTAAAGAAGTTAGAGTGCAGTCCCTTGTAATGCTGTGCAATTTAAGATCCCAATAAGGCTCTTGAGATTTTGCATGCTCAGTATTTGTTAGTCTCTTGTAGAACTTAACCCTGGATACAGTCATCCTTTCAGCATCTTGCATAATTCTTTGGTTCTGTACCAGTTCATCTGCAAGTTTCTGTTAGGCACAACATTATTTTAATTTAAAAATACAGCAGCATAAATTACCTAAACAAATAAATTGTTCTTATTACATGGTTGGAAAACTTAAAGCTTTCCTATTTAATGCAGAATAGAAATTGAATAGGAATTCCAGCATGCAAGAAAAGGTACACCTGGTTCTGTTCTCTTCACCAGAACACCAACTTCTTACCTAACTTACTCACAAGAAGAATAACTTTATAATTTGATAATTCATATGGCTAATGTGCAATACATAAACTACATTCATTTGTGTTAGCTCACTTATAGATTTCCTTTTAACTCACCAAAGCAAAAATGCAGCAGTTCAGCTGAAACATAGGCAGACATTTCTTAAGCAAGAATTATTTTGTGTCCTCACAATCTTCCTTGTCTTCAACTTTTAAAGCAATTCAAAAATTTGCCACAGTTTGAAAGTGGGTGAAGCACCTGGATTTATGTACTGTACTAACCTTTTACCTCAACTCACTGTAAATTAATCTCTAATGTTTTTGTGGCTAACAGGACATGGTGTATACTGTTTATACTGCAGAAATGACTGGGTTTTAATGGGGTGTCTTAGAGCAACATGGTTAAAATGGGGTGTCTTAGAGCTATGGTTAAAACATAGCACAAGCCACCTGCAATTTGCACTGCCTTCCCCACACAGGCACTAGTAGCATGACAAAGTGTCTTAACCACAATAAAGGCCAAAACTGCTGTTCAGACTTAATTTTCCATGTCTGCAATAATTAGTGGGTCTGTTCAGCTATGGCTACGTGTAACTCCTCACCAACTGTTGAAACACCTGTGCACTGTGCATTTCTCCCTTAGCCCCTGTCACAGACCTGGGGAATGAGTGCTTTGCATAGTAGCTGTGGGTACCAAACCATAGTGTCACATATCTGGGTGCAGAACATACACATACCACTTGTGTAGCGTCTGTGTGGTTTGCTGTGCCTGACAGCTGAGTTTCTGATGTATTTGCTCCTGTGGAAAAATGCCCTTTTGGACATTGTTGGTTTGCTCAGCAACTAGTCCTCCTCTACCCACAAAAAGACGCACAAGACTGGGGAAGGATCCCCATAAGCTGCGTAGGCATTTTGAAATAAGCTGTTCCACTGTGTTTTGTTGCTGGACAGATTGGCAGATCAAGATGCTGCAACTGAGAAGACTTCCCCTTGCTTTTTTTTTGGTTGGTAGCTTTTGGCATAATTTGTAATACTCTTGATCATTTTTATGGAGCTTCATGTAGTAGCAAAAATGTTACCTCAGCCCTGGGCTGGCAGGAAAACTTTTGCTGTTGTGACGGCTCAGGCAGCATCTCACCTCTAGTCTCACGTGGCACTTGGAGGTAGAGAGGAATGGTCACTGTCAGCAAAGGGAGGGCAGGGGTGTCATGGGGCTGCTCCATGGCCAACTGAATCCCAACAGCTGCAAGGTCCAGGTATCCTTCTGGCACAAGGGCCGAGTGCTCCCTATGCACGCTGTCACAGGTGTGTGCCATGACAGCATGGGGATGCGTGTCTGAAGCAGCAGGGGTGCTTGCCTGTGGTGGGAGGAGTGGGAAGCAAACATGGGTGCTGGGATCGGTGGGATCCCAGAAGACAGGCAGGGCTGTGGTGCAGAGGCAGCTCCTGGGCCACCCCCCGCTCTCGTCACGGTCCCGCATTCAGCGATGCCAGGCGGAGGCCCCAGCCTGTGGTAACCCTGTGGTGTTCAGAGAGCATCTACTGGACAGGCTAATCAGTTCTCAAACTGTTCCAACCTAGGATTACTGTCATGCTGCTTGTGGTCAGGGCACATCTCTGTCAAACTGCATCTGCTGTAGTGCTGCATTAGCTTTTCCTTTGCTTTTCCTTTGCACGGAGGAGTCGGAGGATGCGTTCATTTTTTGTTAGTTCTGCTGGCAATTCATTTGCCTGGAACAAAAAACCCTTGAGGTTAGCAGAAATGAAAGAGTATTTCCCAATCATGGTTGAAAGCATTACACTCTAGAGAAGATTGTACTGGTCATTATAATGACGTGGGTTTTTTCTAGTGTTGTCTCCAGCACTGTTGAAAATATCTTAGGAAACCATCTTTCAGTGTTCAAGTCTCATTTAAGTCTTCAAAACAATCCCAGAATGGAATTTGAGTGACAGCTTATTTTGTGCTGACTGTCCCTCCTAAATGCCCTTGGGTTCCTTATGCTTCTGCCACAGAAGTAAAGGAGAGAATAGCTGCTGATTTTTTGGGGGAGATGAGGCAGGTCCTTATGTACTAATGTCCATAAAACTCCAAGGGATCACTTAAAATAGTGTTATGCTGTAAGGTTGGTAATAGAACATGAGTTTGTTATTGTTTTTTTTTATTTACTGAATACAATTTTGGTAACACAAAGTATTTATGATGAAGCTGCTTCTTAAATGTCATGCCAAATGGCATGTTGTTTACAAAAATTAAAAAAAAAAAAAAATCATTAGGAGAGGCTTCAGCCACACACTTTCTTCTACTGCACACCCTGCTGCTGTAGATCATTATCAGTAGCAGAAAAACCTTGTGCATTTTCAGGTTATATTACAAACCCAAAATGTCTATTAACACAGACTACTGTGTGAGTGGCATTAACTGTGCTGCCATCAAGTGGAATGATGAAGAAATTAAAAGCCACAGATTTTATATTAAATGACCAAAATATTTACAACATATGTCCTGGATCATTTGTTTTACAAACTTTCACTCACCCAGAATTCAATGCTCGATCATTCATTTATAGCTTAACAAACCTACATGAAATCCTAGCAGCAAATAGTTCAGAAACATGTCAGAAGAAGATATATTCACAGAATTATCAAACATGTAATTTTAAAACACTTCACAGGATAAAACTGTGAGAAGTTTTCTTAGATAAGAGCAATATAAAAATTGCTGTTATCAAAAGAATGCAAAACTAATAAAAAAACCCTAACAGATCTATGTAAGATATGTGAAAGGTGCATCTAATTGGGAGGTTTTTATTCTTTTTTTTTTTTGTAATGGCAATGCCCTGAATTCTACACAGAAACATGAGCTGCCCCCACCTCAATGGCCCACATGGCTCTACTGCTGAGCACTCCCCCGTGCCTGTGAGGATGGCGAGCCAGGACCTACCTTGTTCCTCAGGCACGGATCCGCTCCTGCCTCAAGGAGCAGGGCCACTGTCCTCACGTTGCCACTCAGGACGGCTGCATGGAGGGCAGAGGTCCCATTCTAGGAAATGCCAGAGGAGGTGTTTGTCCCATGCATGGGAAGAAAAGCAAAAGGCAGTGAAACACAAATGCTTGCAAAGAACAGACCTACGAGCGAGAAAGAAGTAACATGGGAGACATTAGGTCATCAAAGGCATAGGGTCTGATTTAGGGTGCTGGCAGCCCCTAGTGGGGTGTGAAGGACGTGGTTTTAAATGCTTTAATAAAAATGAGAGTCAAGATCACGTTACCACAGCAGTATTTCCTTTTAATAATCAGCCTTGGCAATAGATCAGAGGTGACATGAACGCAGCACTTGTTTCTGCCCGGCAAAATCAGTCATTAACAAGTGAAACAGAAGCACAAGCAGTAATGGAAGCCATCTGTGCATTTTATCTTCTCTCTCTGATGATTAATGGCCTCAGTGTCAGGCAGCTGATAGGTGGGGGTTTTTATGGCTGGCCTTTTGTTTGTTTGTGGTTGCAAACTGACAGTTCAAATACGTGTGGAAGTTATTTCATACTCAAAATTAATAACGAAGTTGATGCCACCTACATTTTCAAGTACATTAAGTTTGCCAATCATTTGCATGCACAGAGGCTATCAAAGTATGTGATTTATGGACACATAAAATTAGGTCAGCCATTAAAAATCAGCTTCCAAATAGTTGTTATTTTTCAAGTCACTTTACAAATTCAGAGGAAAACAAAATCAAGTAGAGAATCTGCTCACGACAGATCTTTTAGACTATTTTGCTGACTAAATGCAATAGAAGGCTGGGTATAATGTTAAAATTGTACAGTCAAGAGAGTAATCTGCTTAAAGTAGAAATAAAATCAAGTGACAAAAAGCAGAATTTCTTCTGTGACACAATGTGCTTCCTCATTCCAAGAATTAAATTCACAGTTTCATTTAAAAAGATTTGTGAGTGGAATTAAAGCTAAAAAAGATTTTTTTTTTTCCTTGACTTTTTTTGGCTCAAACTCCTATCATCTTCCACTAGAGTAGTCAAAAATGACAGATTTTTCATCAGACCCTTTGTCTTCTTATGTTCTGCCTAAAAAACTCTGTGTATCACTACTAACCTTCAGCAGGCCAAGTGTAGGAGAGAATTTCAGCAACTCTTCTATCACATTGTTGTAGCCTTTAATGGCAGCCTTCAGTAAAGCAGTGGTACCATCCTTTAAAAAAAGAGGAATGTCAAAAATGCCTTGCCTGCATTCCCCTTGCAGAGGAATCTGGAGGGGAAGAAAAAGCTAGAGGGAAATGCCAGCTCTCCCCACACATCTGAGAGGAGAGTCTCCTCTGCTCATCACCTTTGAGGGAGCACCTCCCCAGCATGTGTTGCTGGTTTTAGGGTACCTGGAGGACTGTTTCTCTGGTGAAAACTTCAGGATAAAATGAACCAGTGACACCATTTACCATCTTTGTCTCTCAACTATGTGGACATTTCCATTCCCTCATTCCAGAAGGTCTCTCCAGGCAGCTGTCCCAGACACAGTGGGGAAAAGGAAAGCTGTGGTGGGACTTTGCAACCTGACAAACAGGACAGACTCTGGCAGACTTACAGCCCCCAAGTGAGGCATTAAGCTGCAGACAGAGCACGGGAGGAAGCGCTACTCACATCGCGCGCGGCGTCTCGCTCAGCTCCCCGGAGCAGCATCACTCGCACCACTTCGCTGTGACCCATCTGCGAGGCAATCCACAGGGGAGCTGTCCCGTCCTGCAAGCAAAATATGACTGCTGATGGTTTCACTTCAGTGCCTCTGATATTTTACTGCCCAAGCCTACTGGAACTGGTGTACATCAATTACTCAGTCAAATTCTACAGGGAGACAAAAGCAAAGCTGTGTCCAAACCCGTGTGGTAGGTTGGCATATTAAGTTAGGACTCCTTCATTTTGTGGAGTAGAGCCCCCTTTATTGCCTTCTCTTGCATAGTTTGCCAGAGATATGCATTGCTCGGTGAAATTAAAGCTCAGTAAGTCACCAGCCATGCCTAAAATACACAGGGAAGTTTGAAACACAGGGGCTAAAGGTATCCTGTGTACTTTGAACTCTAGGTGATTAGATGGGACAGAGGATACAGACAAACCTCAGCAAGCACAGGCAGATTCTGCAGCTGGGTGCCTGCACATAGGGAGTGAAAGTTGTTTACAGAAGCTAGGGAGCAATGCAAGGTGATCACCAATTTCAGTACTGAATTACATTATCCACCCTCAGGGAATTGGGTAAAAACATCCTGCCTTACAGTGAAGGTAAGTATTTCAGAAATTTTATCTTCAAAACTCCACTACAAAACAAGGCAGTTATCAAGGAATCCAGCATGAAACAATCTGCTTTGGAAAAGTCCTATGCAATCATTATTTGAGGACAAAGCCTCAGAAAATGCACATTCAGAGTAAGCTAAACTTTGCGATGAATTTCCCTCCCAAAGGCAAAAGTGAGTTGAAGCACTAGAAGTACTTCTCACTGCAAGCAGAATTTAACTTTTTTGTGTCTTTTCCTCTTTTTGAGTCTAAATGGCCTGATTCTCCTGACTCCAGCAGTTATGTAGTGCCAAACTAATTTTCACGGGCCTTTAAAAAAGGCTTTGCCTGTATGGACTTTAACACAGAAGTGAGGCCTCACAAAGAAGGGTGCCTGCTTCTGCCTTTAGGGCTTGCCAGCTCCCCTCACCACCCTCTGCAGCCTGTAGGCTTGGCTTGAAAGAGGAAGACAAACTAAACTGAGACTTCAAAAACAGCCTTAATGAGAAGTTTCAGGAGAAATCAACTTTTTACCTTAAATAAGATACTGCCACCTTGACCAAAGAAATAGTCTCTCTTCCCAGTGTCACCTGAAGATTCCTATGACTTGTACATGCAACCCAGAAAACCACTATTGAATCAGTTCTCTGCTTTCCATGGACTATGAATTAATCCTTTGAAGGAAACAGAAAAGTTATTTCTTCCTTTGATATAATAATCTGGGCTTCCCTTTTTCTGATTCTGAGAAGAAACAAATTCATATCCTGAAACCTTCAGTATTCTCAAATGGTGATTAAGATAATCTTTGCCCACCCTTGTATAATATCTCTATAAATTAACTCACTGAAGTTAGTGACTGAACTCACTCTGGTTATTAGCCTGTTAATACAAGTGCTCTTTGTGATTCAAAAATAACATGGCTTTCTCGTATAGAGAGTATGTGATGTTAGTTTGATGGCAAAACCTGTCCCTCTCCAATTTATTTATTTAGTCTTCTCCCTACCAGTAAGCTGACACTTCATATTTTTCTAATCTCCCCCCACCAGAGGGCTCTAGAAAATAGCAATAGGTGCACTGAAGAAGCCTATAAAACTTGGAAAATATCTGAGAGCAGCTTGCACAATTTAATCTGTGTGAAGAACCAATGCTGTGCAAATCCACACTTGTATTTCCACAAGCAATGAAATCACAAGCTCAGCATAGGAAATAAAGCAGCTTCTGTTTACTCACAGTGAAATTTGTAGGAACAACCCCTATTTTCAGGTATGAAAAGGAGCAAAAGGAGGTGCAAATGTTGAGTAATATCACTGCTACTGTTATTTGTCATTAACAGTACTGCTGTCAGATGTTATCCTCAGCACCTCAGCTATAGGATAGAGACAAAAGTACTTTATGAGGAAGAGTGGCTGTATTGAAGGAGTTAGCCTGAAGAGAAGAAAGATAGTGAAGATAATGATGGGCTCACATTGACTATGGTCAGCTTCTTTCTCTTAAGCAAACAGCATCTAGCACTCAGATTTATGCAAATACCTATATTTATATGGAGTGGATGAGCTTTCTATTGTCATGAGCTTTTTCCATTGTCATGTTGGTGAACGATGCAAAGCAGATACTACATTTTGCTAAGAGGTCACATGAGAATTCATGTGTAAACAGATACGAGGGCTTAGAGATGAGTCAGGAAGAAAGTGAGAGTAGGGAAAGATGCAGTTCAAAAGCTACTCTCCTTTCCTTGTCCCTCTGCCCAGCCAGCAGACTGCAGATCACTACATTCCTACAATAATTTTAAATATCCCGTATATTTGTCATGTGTTCTTTTTTCCACATTTGGTTACAAGCTAGTAAATACGGACAACACTTGATTATATCCAGCAGCCAGAAGTTCCAAATATAATCTGACTGAAATAATTAATGTTCTTTCTCTTACCCATTAACTAATGACTTCATCTTGCAGCTCTGAATCTCAACTTTTGCTTATGGCTTGACATTTTAGAAAAGGCCAAACCTCTCAAATTTCCAGTAGGTATTTCCAGGGGCAGACCACCCCTACTCTCAGGCTATTCAGTGTCATATCCTCCACTGCTCTGCCTATTAGTCCACTTGCACTAATACAACTAATTTGTCAATAGCAAATTTCTTGCTTGCTGAAGTGCAACCCCATATGGATTTACTGGCTTGCATGTATGTGTAATTGCATATCAAGTGCTAAGAAAAAAGTCATTAATTTTCAGGTTATTTTGAATCTGCTTAGCCAGCCAGAATAAAGCCTGTTGGAACACAGACTGCCAAAACAGCATTGGCAAAGAATCTTACAGCTTTGTTTTGTAAGTCGAAGAAGCATAGAAACATCTCCTGTAGCAGGCTTCAGACATTGCCCCCAGCTCTGTCTAGACAAAAAGATGACAAAAGAATTCCTGACCAGCTCCTCAATTTTGGCAAGAGCAGAAGGCAATTACAACCCAAGAGAAAGGACACTGCCAGGGAAGAAACTTTCCAGGAAGCTTCACTATTTGGTCTTGTGAGAGCTGGAGGGCTTGCATGTGGACAGCCAGGACCATCCAAAATGCTCTGTGGTGTCAGAAATGCCCCCATGGGACAGGAGGTGGGACACCAGACTGAGGGGGAACTGGTACCCACCACAGCAGCAGGAGGAGACATAGAAGGCAGACACATGAGCAGGTCCGTGGGTTAAGCCACCAAATTCCCTAGGTAGAGAGGAAAACTTGGAAACCACGAGGAAGGAGAAGATGAACTCACACCTGGCACTCTGCAGGCCTGTATTTGAGGCAATGTTGCCTGGAAAAGTTTTTTACCACAGTGAGAGCAATGTAGTTTGTAAATGAGAATTGTCTAGCATCGAAACTGCCCCTTCTAGAGCTACATTCCTCATGACCAACACACCCCCTTCTAACAAAGTACAAATCCATTTGTTAGTAAGAAACAGACTGAAGTCCATCCAACCATTACTTGACTAATTAAACAGTAAAAATGTTCCATTTGTTAAGGAAATGTTTCAGATTACAGTGGGCCCAAATACAAATGCCATGCACTTATCCAGGCATAATCTTAGCAGGGATTGGAGGTACCCTCAAGCAAAGAAGGTCTGTCCTGCTGGAGATGAAACACAGGAGCCAGGAGGAACATTCATACAGAGACAAGTATTTGCCTCAACTAAGATTTAAAACTGCCTCGTGAAACATTGTGTTGCAGAAATTGGATTAGAGAGCTAAAAAAATAATGTCAGAAAGAATTAGCTGCATTATAATTACAGATAGCAGAAAGCAGTTTTAATGGCAACAGCGTTCAGCCAGATCTAAAGCTCCCCAACCTTATTTTGACTTACTCAAAAGGCATTAATGCATACCTTGGTCTCTCCTTCTACATTGAAACTTTAGACATAATTAACAGCTTTTAACATTTCTTAAGCTTTTTCTAGGGAGACAGTGTGGAGGCAACCTAGGAGCAGCTAATGCATCAATCCAGGGGACAGATGCCAGCACAGCTCTGGTGCTCAGAGGTGGGGCTAGGGGCAGCAGGAAAACTGTTTCAGTTAAGGCACTTAAAATACTAATCCTCTTTCCACAGCTAGGACTGTACACAGACCTACACATGCAGCAGAAGCATATAGATCAGTGTCTGTTGCCAGGCTATGATTTGTCAGGCTTTTTGTGCACATGAAAGGAAATACTGAAAATACCTGGCAGAGCTTGTCTCATGCCACGTTGTCCACTGTTATTAGAGTTTTCACACTCATTTGCTCTTGCCTGCTGCTTTTTCACTTGCTGCAGTCAGTGATAACAGCCACCTGGCTGACATGCATGACTAATTACAAGGACAAGACCTTATCCTATCAATTTCAAATGTGCACTGAAGACCCAGGACAGCTACCTTGCCTGCAGGGTTTCAGCAGAACACAGGCAAGGGTCTCTTAAAGCAGGTAGAGATTCCTGAGAAGCTCCATCTCTAACCAGACATTTCTATGTGCTGGGTGTAAAGCTAGCTGCGCAACTCCATATCTGGCTGTTTAGGCACTGATTTTAGAGTCAAGAAACAGCTAAACAATTAAGAAACCCTTTTATTTGGAGATCAAGAGAGCTTTCATACATGTATCTGTATACCACCTATGCTTACCTATCTCACAGTTAGTTTAAAACCCAGAAAGCCCCTTGCACCCTTACCTAACTCCAGCATCCAGTGATGCACAGTGGACCCAGCCCCTGACCCCCTAGCAGGTCTGAACCAGCCACAAAGCTAGCTCACACTTCCCATTTAGTGATCAAACAGCAGCCCTACTGCTTGCAGAGGAGCTTATTTCATGCTTACAGCTGCCACTGCTAGTATGTGTTAGCAACATCAGGCCCACTAGCGTGACTACCTGGAAATGGGGAGAAAAGCTTTCCATATGTATCAAGAACTTCCAGAGATTAAAGCCACACTCATGCTTGAATTTCAGATTGCATAGGAATGCCGCAAAGTAAAATAAATAAATAAACAAAAGTTAAACTAAAAATAAAACCATTTATCAAAGATAAACTTTGACAATTAAACCATGTCTGAAGGTCTGGAGATTTCAAATTTAGTGTTGCCTCCTCCTAGAGCACCCAGATTTTCAAAAGCTTTTCAAAAAATTTTCAAAAGAACTCAGGGATGTTGTAGGCAGTGTAGACCTTCAAAGGTAATGTTCAACACAAACAGATTCGTAGTTGCAAGAGGTAGTGCAAGGCCCTTACATCAACATTCCATACTGGAGGGCTGATGGAGGGTTTTATTTTGATTTAGTTTGGTGCCTGTCCCAAACATGCGTGTGGTCCTAACCCATTTAAAGGAGCAGTCAGTGGTTTGATCTCTTGAATCTTAGCATCATTTAGGCTGGAAAAGATCTCTGAGTCCAACCATCAATCCAGCAGGGCCAAGTCCACCACCAAACCACATGTCCAAGTGCCACATCTACACTGCCTTTTAAAAACCTCCAGGGATGGTGGCTCATAGGGTGTAACATGTAGATGTACAGCCAGTTTCAATTCTTTCAGAAAGAACTGAGGTATTGACTTCAAAATCACGTTGCAAATCTGAACTAAAACACAGGATGTTGACAGAGCCACAAACCACCTTCCAATGAAACACCTCCACATAAACTCAATGCCTGGAGAAAATTCCAGTGTTAATTTTCATAACTATAAGATTAGAACTATAAAATTCTGCCCTGAAGTGTTGATCATACCTGTCGTGGCTGGTTGACCTTTGCTCCTGAAGAAAGCAGCAATCGGATGACATCCAGATATCCTCCTTGTGCCGCCAGGAAAATTGCAGAAGCTCCATCCTAAGAACAAACACATTAGTCTTACACTGTGTTGAAGTGATGCTATTTTTCCACATAAAACCAAATCAAATTGAATTAAGTTCTCAGTCTTTAGTCATTATGCTTTGTAACAGCAGATAAACAGCCATGCTCAAGAAATAACTACCAAAATGCAAAGTCTAGTTCATAATAAACTCTGGCAACATTTTCATTCAGTATGCACAAACACTGGCTCCCATCATATTTCAAATCCAGCATTAAATCCTGTGTCTGGAATACAAAGAGTCTAGTTCTTTGAGGCATTGAGCTACATAACTAGAAATTAGCTACTGTACAGCAATACAGGTTCATTTAGCTTTTATATGTTCATGCAGAAATGTTCTGCTACATGGATACATGGTGGAGAGATGTCAGGTACTTTGTAAGACTGCAGACCCCAGCAGTGAAGGCTGCCCTTGAGGCTGAAGGAGTAAGGCCTGTGCCGTACTACTGTGCCACCCCAGAAACCACCATGCTTCTGCTCTGGCACATCTTGTAGAAGAGCCTTCACCTGTAATATAGGTGATGGTTCTTCTACAAGAATATAGTAATCTAAAAATATTTCGTAGCCATATCAGAAACCAGAATTTTCCTGTAAAAAGCTTGTGAAAGAATAAATTGTGAACAATTACAGGGTTTTATTTTTCTTTGACATGTCTTTCATGTGCAGATGTTCTCAGAAGTTTACTTCAGGGAAACCCCTTCCATAGGAAAAAAAATTATAAGTCATATTTCATTAAGTGGTTTTGATGGAACATTTTCAAGCAGCATTATAATCCATCTAACCAACTATAAGTAGAAATCTGTATCGAGGGTGGGACAGGTGTTTACCCATCCTACATCCACAGCACTAAGCACAGGATGTGCTAGGACAAGTTTTCCCAGGAGGCGAGAACCTTTTCATTTAAATAGAGACAGGAATTAACCCCTTTACTTCATCTCAGATGTGCAAGTGCACCTCTCATGCCAACCCAGGCAGGTGCTTATCACAAAATACAGAGCATTTTAGTGAAAGCCTGCTGTCGACCTTGTTGGCATATCGCTATATTGGGACTAAATGCTGTTGTCTGCAGAGAGAGTGTGCACAGCTACTCCCCTAGCTGAAAAACTCAGCACAGATTTGGTGGAGCATGAGCTGAATATAGTGCCCCAGGGACTGGATTTAGGATGTTTGACATTGATTTCAAGACAAATGTCCTGGTAAACAAAAGAGGTGTCTGCTGGAACTATTAATGCCTGTCCCTGGGCCCTCTGGTGGGCGGTTTTCTCTGGTTGCTGTGCAAGTAGATGAAAAAACCTGGCAGTACCAGAGCCAGAGAACACTCTCCTCCAGAGACAGAGAATACTTCAATTTAGAAAGTAAACAAAAAAATATTGTGTAATATTTAAAAAGCTCTTTATTGTAGGATCAATCAAGATGGAGAACCTTGCATTCACTGATATCTATTTGATTTGAATGGATGCTGTAATGAGAATGCTGTTTTGAGGCTATAAAGCATTTTCGCAAGAAATACTATTTAGTTAGAGTATTCTTTTGTCTCTTGCTCTCCTGATCCCTCACATGAGTCAATTTAAGATTAAAACATTGATCTTGATGGTTTTGGGAGGAGTATCCAAATGTATGCTCAAAATCCCTCCCATTTGGCTGCCAGTGAAACTGCCATCCAGGTACCACATGACAAATGCAGTTTGGCCCATAAAAAAAGCTAGACAACACTTATTTCAAGAGATCATATTCTTATTTTATTACACAGCTTTTTCTGACTGGCTTTGCCCAATGTCTGTGAGCAATAAAAGTACATTTTAAAATCCTACTGCAAATATTGCTCATTTCCAGAAGAGACAACAAGGAAGTAATTTTACTGCCTTGACCTCTGGGTAAGAGTCTGCAGGTGTGGCAGCATAGCTATTTTTAAACTGAGTGGCAGCCCCTGGGATTACCCTGCAGAGGGATGAATCACTGCCCTCAGATCAGAAAGACAATTTGCACAACAGCAAGGGTGGAACAGCCTTATTTATAAATGAGGGGTGAGGCAACACTGAGGTGGCATCCCCCTATGACCACTTCTGCAGTCAGCAGCTCTCAGCTCCCCTGCAAGCCAGTAGGGATTGCAACAGCATCCTGCAGATCCAAAGCCAATGGAAACAGCTGAAAAAACGCATATATCTCAGAGGAACAACTTCCTCTTTGTCAGTCCTGAGTGCCCTGGGGTAGGAAAGAGTGGGGTGGGAAGCAGAGGCAAAATCTGCTACTTGTTTCTGTTGAATGCCGAAAAGCTTAACTTATCTGTGTCTCTGTTGGAGTAAATTAAATCCAGAGCTTCATTGATTCAATCCAACTTTCAGAAAAGTCAACTAAACAACATCAGTTCAGCCATTTTAACCTTACTTTGCCCAAAACACTGGCAAACTGGAGATTCACAAATACCAAATAACATAATTTTAATTGATATTTTAAAAAACTGCTTTGAAGTAATTTAAAGATTTTAATTTTCGCTATTCTTTCTGGCAGAAAACTAACGTACTTCAGAGGCTCTAGAGCTATTCACTCTCCTGCATTTCATGGTAGAACATGACATGATCTTTCATCCAGGGCTAATGGGTAGCACAAGTCTGTTCCACATTTGGTACATATCCTCCATACAGATCATGAACCCAAAGGCAGCCAAAGAATCTTTTCTGATTTTGTGCTACTTCTCTCAGCATCATAAAAAGCAGACAGTTAACATAATCCACATCTTAGAGGAACAGAGTCCTATAAAACTGCAGCGTTTGGCAAATGCCTGTCTGTGCTGGAGCCAGGGTGTCTGCTGTTGTCCAAGCAACAGCACATTTGTTCCACCACCACCATTGTCAATATTGTGTGTGTCAAATAACTCACATAGAGTTGATCGTGAATGTTGGCGCCGTGCTTCAGCAGAGTTTCCACTACTTTTGCATGCCCATACTGACAGGCAGCCAGCAGAGCTGTGCCTCCATCCTGTGAAAACAAAAAAAGAATGGGTACAGTCAGGTGAGAGGTCAGGTGCTGGGCTGAACTTCACCATAAAAAATAAAGAGAGACAAACTTTAAGACTTTTCAGAATTTGGCTCACAGCAGTTCTGTGATGAGTAGCTACTGAATCTTTCATAACTTTAATGCCAAGTGTTGACATGTAAATCTTTCAACTTGGCTCAGTCACGATATAAATTTTTCTCCTGAGTTTTTTAAGGGAGGGAAAGGAATGAAGAAAATTCTGTTTTTCATTCCTCATCTTCAGCCTTGCCATTAGAAGCTTTGTTCCTTTCAGAGCTTCAAACTCCTCCACGTCTCTTCCTTTTACAGCCAAATTCCTCATGCCTGCCAAACTCTTCCACTGATGGAAGGACAGCGCACCTTTCCACTGCTCCAGAGTCTGCTGATCAACTGCTCTTCTTTGGCCAGAACCTTATGCCCTGTTTTGTCCTGCCTCTCATTGGTGGCTTGTTGGCCTGAAGCTGAGCAGACAGGAAGCATTTTAAAGTGTGCTAGCTGACTGAGTCTGGCCAAAGGCATGACCACCAGTGAAAGCGCTGTTACTGCTGCTTGAGAAGTGATCCATGCAGGTGGGGTCAATCCCAGGCAGTTTGAGTTGCTGCACATCACCACTAAAGGGAGACCTAGGCACATGCATCAATCCCTGCTTGTAGAAACATTCCCTTGGGAGCCAGCTGAGAAGGGAAACACCTCCGTGTCACTGGTGATTGACTCCAAACCAGCTCAAACAACTGAGACAGCAAACACGGGTCTTGCCATCTTAAATGTGCTGTGCCCCACTCAGAAATTACCAGTATTTCAGACACAGCTATGCACAGCAAATTCTTGTCATCTGCCTGGGGTGGCACCAAGCCATCAGGCAAAGATGATGCACACCCCAAAAGGTCCCCATCACAGGTCTTCTCTCTTCTCCCTAGCCTTCTCCCAGTCTCAAGCCTCTCCTCCACAAAATAAACTAGCTAAAGTACTTGATGTAAATGGTTTCTAGAACTGCTATTAATGTGGACGCAAGACTGTGCTTTGGCCTAGACTTGTTCTCTAAAGCAACTTCAAAGTTGTCTGAAATTTTCCACACAGATATCCATAAAAGAAGTTGCAGCTTGAGTGACCAAATGTGTCTTTTACAACGAGAAGCGCAAATCAAATGTATTAATCAATGGTGCAATTTCATGGCTGTAATAGCCTGGTGAAAATTCAAGCTCTGACATGACTGAACTAACCCACAGGCACTATTTATAACTACCCCCAAAACCTCATATTCACCCTTCCTGCCACAACATTGAAAAGAAAAGAAGGCTTGGGTGTCAGCAAAGTCAGAGATGTGAGGCTGTTGTGTGACAGTCTATGAATTGCCTATTAATTCTGGATTATTTGACTAAATACAGTGTGTAATCAGGTCAGTGGAGTTAAGTTTCTCTTATGAGATATTCGACTTTCCTGCCAAATTAAACTACTGTAACTTAATGGGAACTGCTGGAACAAAACATAAAAGCAATCACAATTGTTCTTGGATTTAAAAACACCTTATACACGTTTAAAAGACAATGGAAGAGCTAATTGCTTCATGTAACCTATTTCCTCTCCCCAGCCAAGTGAAAGCCACTTTGTTCAAGGGGTGATTTACTGGATCAAAGGGCTATAAACAAAACAAAACAAAAAACCACAGAGAAATTTCTAAAGACTTTTCCCCTGAATGATGTTGAGAGAGAAAGATTAGTGAATTAAGAAGAGAAACTGTGCTATCCAGACTGAAGGTCCTCTGCAGAGAGGCAGGGAAGGAAAAGTTTTAGGAAGCTTAAAAATATTAAATGTATGGAGGGTAAATAGACCTGCTCAGTTGGTTGCATATGGGAAAAGTTTGTTTACTGCTTTATGGTCTGGCTTTTGTTTTCTAAAATTCTTGTGTTCTCCACAAACTTCTGTTATTTTTAGAAGATTGTTTGGTTATTATGTAATTTCTGTAGGGAACCAAGGGACAGGTCCCAGGTAAAAGGCTGGTCTACAAAGCTAACCCCAGTTGGCACAGCAGAGCTGAAGCCCAACAGGAATCCCAGTGTGTGATCCCACCTCAGGAGATGTGACAGCTTGGGGTTAAGAATAGCAACACTCTCTCAAGACATGTTTAATTAATTCAAAAAGGGGTTCCTGACCAAGTGTTAAGTTCAACCCAGTGAACAGTTTTAGACAGATAATTTTTTTTTTTTTTTTTTTTGAAAGAGTAACACAATTCCAAAATACGCCATTTGGGTCTTTCAGACTAAAGTGACCAAGTTTTCCTAGATCAGTCTGGTCAGAGTCCAGGGATTAGAAGAGGATCATTGAATGGTCCCCAGTTTCATCTGTCCACTCTGAATCAAATATTTACTGTGGCAGAGAGAGGTGGGTAACAGTTCCTGGGCTCAAAGATCTGTCCCTGATCAGGAGGACAACTTAGTTCTAAGACCTGCTCTACTGTCTGTCTGATAAATAAAGCTGAACACATTCAACAGAAGGGATTGGGATTCCTCTGCATGCTCTGAGTTGGGGGTACCACTGTGAAAAATCAGATATACATCTTTCTGTAAGAAAGAGGGGCTAGGGGCAGGAAACTTCCACTGGCCATGTGATAAGACAGCACTTAGTAAAATCAAGGAATTGTCAAACAGTGCAATGGTTTATTACTCAGTCCTCCTCTTGCCTCTGTTGAGCTTCCATCTGGTTTTCTCTTACAATTAACTCCAGCAAGCTCTAGCTGAAGACCCCAGGGCCTTACAGACCATAGGGAAAGCAGATAAGTTCTGGGGAATAGAAAAAAAAAAATAATGACGGAGTTTGGAGTTTTAACATCCCTTTCAGACGTGATTACCTCTTTCCTTTTTGGCTTCAGCTGAGATTAAGTAAAAAGCTGAAGCAGCGTCTTTGGTACTGGCAAGCCTCTTGGAAACTCTGAGCAGGGCGGCCAGTGGGAGCTGGCCATGTGAGCAAGCACTGAGGGGCTCCTGGGGCTATCACCCCTTCTGCAGTGGGCAGGAAGCCACTGTGCAACCTCTTAGAGATGGCACATTGCCTTGGGTTCACTTCTTGTTCATATCCTGTTTTCCTGACACAATGGAGCTTCTATTAATCCTGCAAATATTTCCAGCTCAGATAGGAGCTGGACTTTTCTCGGCTACCTCTGCAATTCTTCCCCTGAAACCATTTTTCTGCCCTGCCCAGGGTCTGTCCCCCTCACTGCCAGCACATAACAGCAGCTGCCAATCTGCAGTGAAAATACTTGGAACAGCAGCACTGGGTAACACCACGCTAAGTGGTGTAGACTTCCCTGTCTATTTGCTGACCCCTTTCCTCTGTCATCATCACCTGAAATAGCTTAGAATTATACCTTTTTTACCATCTCTTAAAAATGGAACAGAGGAGAACTGATCTTCTGCAATCACTGCCTGCTGACAAACAGCCTCTGACATACTGTTCAACCTGCAGTGCTGCTCAGAAAATGTGCCACCATGCTTTTTAAGAACTCACATGCTTATCACATCTATCAGAATGAAAGAAAAAAGTTTCAACCTATGTTAAATATTTCTGTGGATGTCAGACTGGGACAATGCAGAATAATATTAATGACTAATATTATATGTAATAATTATATAATAATTAACCTTCAATAGTACTATTCATTCTTTTTAGAACATCAGCATTTATTGCTAATTACTTTATCACACTATTTTAGAATAGTTTTACTTTGCCTGCCATAACAAATATAAATTCTAATGATACAAGGCTTAACAAGAATAGCATGCCTGTATTACGGTAGCTCTCCAGAATTCTCATATATGAATAATAAATGTAGTAATCACAATGTACAGATAAGTGCATAAAAAAGATGTTGGGCTTTGCATTTCCTTAAGTTAAGTCTCTGTTTTCTAGGATACATTCAATTTGTGTGCTTATTCCAAATCTATGTTGTAATTTATAATAGAAATATATCTATATTCTTTGCTAATTGATTAATTTTGCATTGGCCTTTAAAAACAGGATCAGCCATATCTTTTCCAGTGCTGCTCCCAGATGAGTGTCTTAGTGAGAAAATGACTTGTCCCTATTCTGAAAAGGTTATTTTATCAACTATATTGTTTCTGTGGTATGGGAGGGATAGAGGAGCCTGTCACCTTGGTCACCTGTTAACAGAATGATGGAATTATTCCAAGCTATGAAAACCACATTATTAAATCAAAAGGCTGAACTGATACAGTGGAAGATGTGGACTGTCCATGCACTACACCTGACTGGTGCCTCCTGCTCAGGCACATGCTGGGTCATGCTGCTGGAAAATCATCTCACATGCCCATCACATGCCAGTTTCCCATGTTACACCCATTGGGAGCTGGTGTTATCTTTCAACCAGCTTGTGTGGATGTAACAGAAAGCTGTGGCCTGGAGAGGAAGAGTAACCAGCAGTTCAAAAGATACCTAGGACTGGCATATGTACCAAGTCAGGTCTGGGTTCAGCAGCAAGGTCAGGCAGGAAAAGAGGGTCTGGAATGAAATTTTAAAGGTGAGCAACAGTAGACCCCAAACTTGCATTTGTCCAAAGATGGAAGTCATTTGGAGCAGCTGAACACAGGAATATTCTTTTATAATTTAGATCTTTGCTCTCTTTTATCTGTCCTAGTGTTTCACATCAATATATTTTGCATGCTTCATAAAAGATCGTCGTGAAGGATCAGACAATTTCAAGTCTGTTGTTCACTTCTTGGATCAAATCTTGGCCTTTTCACAAACTCCTAGTTCACAGGCTGTGGAAAGATTGAGTGAAGATGTAACTGTCTCTCTAGACAGAATAAGGTACTGAGCCTCTGATTTACCAGCTGAATGCAAGGGAAGATGACCCCTCTGAATCTTGCTAACCCCCAGCCATACCCTGAAATAAAAATCAGAGAAGCAACATTTATTTGAATGTGCAACCTTACCCAAGAAATTTGTCCCACATGAGATTTTCCAGCATTGTAAGATACAGCTGTTGTATTTAACACTGCAACCTCCTGCATTGCCAACTTTCACAGCTGCACTCTGTGTTGTGTTAAACAGCCACAATTTCATTCATGCTTTTATTACTGATTGCTGCTGCAGTCAGAGAGTTGCTCACCACAAGCACAGCTCCCTGGGGGACCAGAATCCTGCTCTATGGGCATGTGTGAACTCTGGACAAAAACAACAGGATTTTTAGCCCCTAGAGCATAAGGAGCTGAGTTTCTGATGTTCCATCAATTCCCTTATACTTAGAGCCTGTGTTTCCAGGGACTCCAGAAAGCAGGTATGGATTGAGAGAATCATTCAAATCACAGACTAAAATATCTTGAGAAATTGATTACTATGGGGTAAAGAATTACTGCTTCTTCAAAGACATCACTACGGACCCCAGGATAAGTGACTGGATAAGTGTCCTCCTCCCCAGATAATGGGAACACTTCAAAATGTAGCTGGCATGTCAAGGAGAAGTATACTTAATGAAAATACATTGCTTTTCCCCCTGTTTGCTGACAGCAGAGGTGCTAATACTGGCTTGGGCAAAAAAAACCTGGGTTGATGTACTGCTGTCAGTGATGAACTGCTGATCTTGCTGCTGTTGACCCCATGAGGAGTGAGGAACCCAGGCCCTGCCACCTGTGCTTTAGGCTATTCTAAGAAGATTTTGGAAAAGGACCTGCCCGAACAAAGAAATAAAAACTCTGAGGTGCTTTTTATCTTCCTGTCAAAGATAGGAAAGTAGGAATTTAGGAAGGAATGACGGCATTATATTCTTATGTATCCTGTGGTGGCATGCAGAGACATCCCAATGGTGATGAAATGTAAGTTCTATGCAACCAGAGGACACAAACACCTAAGTCAGTATCCCACCTGGCATGTGCAAAAAGACCCTTTGATCTTGTGTTGGAGGATGGCTTATGAAGAAAGACTGATATCACTATCAAGGGACCTTGATGAACTTATGCCATTCAGTCTAGGTAGGAAAAGCTAGTCCAAAATTAATATTTCACAATGTTTTGAATTACTCAAAAATGTTCACATGAGGAAATTTCATCATCTTAACACTTCCCTGTCATGTTTCATGTAAATACAAAAACCCAGCCTTGACTGTCAGAACGTATCAGCATGCAAAAATAGACACATCATCTTACTTTATTCCTAAATTCAGTGGAGGCTCCAAATGAAAAGAGAAACTTCACTACATCGTTGTGGCCTTGCTGTGCAGCAAAGAACAGAGAAGTTGCACCTGACTGTAAAGGAAAAATGGATTAAAATAGTAACAAACATAACACACTTGACTGAAGTACAGACATTTCAAATTAAAAACTACTGAGCTCAATCAGTTGACTATCAACTGAAAAGACATGATGAATTTGAAGACTCCAGAGGACACCATGTATCTTAACTCAGTCTTCTGCCCATTGCACTGAAAAATCTGTCCAGCACCGTACATTTTGGAGGGAGGGAGGGAGGGCTTTCCTGACTTTGGGCTCTCTCACCCCATGTCAAAAGTACAGGAAATGGGAGCTAGATGTGAAATTCACTCCAGTGCCCAAAGCTTTTACAACAGTACATTGGCCCATTTAGATAGTTTCAGAGCCCGCTCTCCTGGCCACATTTATGGGACTCTCACTTCCCTGAGCTTCACAACTTCAGAGAACAAGAGCACTGGTTGGAGTAACTGCATTTAGTTGCAGAACAGTGCCATTGGTCTTTAGCTCTTAAACGTCATCTGTTTTGCTCCCTTTCTGCAACAGAGTGATTTTGGAGGCTTTCAGTGTTTTTCTTTTTTGTTGGGTTGTTGAATCAGTATTTCCTGAGTGATAATCAAGAGCAGCCCCATAAAACTGTTCTTAACTTTTTCTTTTGTTGCTTCTTTCCAAGCAATGTTTACCTAAGGGAAGGGATGTATTTAAGTACAAGTTTTGTTAGAACAGGACCCCACTGAAAGACACCAACAATCAGGGTGAGAGCAAGTTTAGGCCAGTAAGTGCAAAGATACCTACATCATCAAACAGGGCATTCACTGACTCAGTAACTTGCAGATGTCAGCATGAGATTAATGCTCTGGTTCCAGGTAACCGAGAAAAGTAAGAAACCTTGGCTTGTACTGTTTGAGCAACAAGCACACTGCTATCCTGCACGACCTGCCACCATCCCATGTAATGTCATGCCCTCCTTACACTCCTCTTCTCTTAAAACCAGTGGTTGTCCCAGAGCAATTCTGCTCTTTGAGCAGTCAACATGCAGACCAGAGCAACTGCAATCCTTACAACTGTCTGCATGAAGTATGAGTGAAAGGCAATTTCCCAAAAAAATCAGTTGCTGATGTACCTTCCATGCTGATGTCATGGTGCAAGACATGCCTTGAATGCCAAGCAGTGATGCACGGAAGGGTACAGATGATAAAGCTGTGTGACTGCTAGAGATGAGTTGGCTCAGACTAAAAGGTAGAAACTCCAAAACATAGAGGGTCAAAAATAATCCCTGTACTAGCAATGGCATCCACTCTGTTTTAATGACCAGGCTGCAAATCAAAAGGTAAAGGTCTTCTTATTATTTATCCCATCTGGAGATCTGTAAACTGTTGTGCCAAAAAGTAAAACTGCAACTACATAAATGGTATAACCCTGGAGGGTTACATCCCAGATGTAACTGACCCTCACCAACCAGATGTGCTGAAAATGTTTCATGAGTTATTATAAATTTACCTCTGGCATCTGATTTTCTATTGTAAACTCCAGGTATCTGATTCCCTGATGTCCTCAGAACAGCCTGTTATACATGTTATAAATACACTACACAGCAAGTGACAAAGAAACAATTGGCAACAAGCAGCAGACAACACTCTTATTATTATTTGTAACAAACCAACAGTCACTTAATCAAGCCCTGTTTGAATCCTACCTCTCTCTGCAGATTGATATCTGCTCCTTGCAACACCAATTCCCGTACACAATCTATGTGGCCATAGTAAGATGCTACCATCAGAGCTGTTGTGCCAAGCTGGGAGTAAGGAAAAACAAGTCAGTACCTTCAACAGACACCTACAGCAATGAATCAGGCTGTCTGGATGAGACAGCATCTCTGCCAAAAAGCTGGAGGGAGCTTATGATACCTTATTGTCCTAAAATAAGTGCAGCAAGTATAAAAAAGTTTCTAAACAGCTTTTTTCCCCCCCCTCTTTTAAAGCAGAGAATCTCTAAGTTCTTTGCATCATTTCCAGAAGAATAACCCTCAGACACAGGAGCTGAGTGACTCAGCTGAGTCACTTAGAATTCTGAGTCATAGTCAGGAGAAGGGGCTGGGTGATTTGAACAGCAATTCCCTATCCAAATAATGAGAGCAAACTCACTCAGTGACTCTTCACATTATAAGAGAGAACTTTCTGTACAGAAATCTGTGTTCAACTCCCTCAGTACACTATAAGGTCACTTCCAGGGAATAAAGTAAGATTTATATGTATGCAGTGTATGGACAATATGCAGAAACCACATGCATAAGGATGAAACAAATCCTTCAAAACCATTCACACACAACAGCTCAATTTAAAGAAGGAATGGGTGCCATTACAAAAAAGAAACATGCAGTCTTAATTGTAAAAAAAATAATTTAATCTAGAAAATGGGTATGTCTTATACAATTATTATTGCAGTGCAGTGTGAAAGTCCTTGTCCAAAGTTAGCCTTTTTTTGAGAAAAAAATGAACAGTAGTGACTTTATTTTTTTCATACTGATCTCTGTCCTGTTTACTACTAGCGTGTATTTGAACAACCTTCCCTCCCTTGTCAGAAGGACAGTCATAGCAGCAGCTCCAGAAGTGCTGTAGGACAAATACTTGCCTACAGGGCAAAAATGAAATGAAAATGAAAATATACACTAAAGATCAATGGGCTTAGAAAATCTCTTACACTTTGAAGGTATTCAAAGTGAGAGAAGCTGTGGCAAATTCATGTTTTGGGCTAGAAGTGGCATCAATCCTTACCAACACCAGCATGACTCTGTGTCAGTCAGCCCCAATGCCAAACAAAAAGAACCTGGAACTTCTCACCCTCCTTTTCCCTTTGCTCCTTGACTCAGCTTAGCACAATCAAGTATCTCACCACGTGTTGTAGGCAGAATAGAAAGACCTGCTCATTATCTGTGTTATCAACCCATTTCTGATCTCAAAACAAATTTCAACCCATGTCAATTACAGTAAGGAAATTCCCATGAAATCTGTCATGTGTCTGGGGTTCTCTTGCTTGGCAATCTTGTGCCTTCATGTTGGTCCCCAGTCCAGAGATTGGGTGGAGGAGGAAGAATTCAGGAGGACAGGAGTTGTTCTAATTATGAAGAAGTTTTTTAGCTGACAGAATCATTGCTACCTGGGCTCAATTCAGCCAACTCTTCTCTGTGATCTATTACTACAATGACATTTCTTTGCAAAGAGAAGCCCGAGGTGCTAGGATGTGTGTTTTTTATGTCAGCACCACAAATAACACATTTTTGAGTGCTGGCAAATTCTTAACCCCTTGCCACTGATGTAAATCATCACATTATTTTATCTTACATTTCAAGCTTGATTACTGACAGGAGAAGGTTTTAAATCATCCTGAAGTACCATAAGACATTCATATGTTTCATGTTAGATCCCTACTACACCCTCTGCACGGTGGGCTATGGAAAGTGATGCAAAATGAGTGCTGTGGCTGTAGGTGCATGGTGTGCATACGCTGTCTTTGCAGTCCACATCTACTCGCCCACTGTTCAGCAGCAGCTGGAGGAGAGCCAGGTTTCCTTTTCTTGCAGCCCAAAATGCAGCATTGGCAAGTGGTGTTTCTTTCTGGTGGAAAAAAGGAAAAGGTAAAAAAAAAAAAAAAAAGAAAACAGAAATGAATCACTTTGGAAAATACACTGGGCAAGCATACACATCCCATACATTTTGCATTCAAGCCAGGAAAGTTTCAGCTTAGTGTGCTGTTCTTTCAAACTCAGAGCACGGAAATGAAGTTAATTTAATTTCTTTTTGCAATTAAAGAAAACAGTCTTCCTGTGCTTCCTCGTGTTATTTCAAGTCTTCCTTGTGTCCATGGCAGCCTATGGCTCTTAGATTGCTCTGTAATGAGAAATGATGATGCTAGGCCAGATCCACAGGGAAACATCACAGAAAACAACATGCTCAGTGATGCCTGTATTGTCTGCTTCTGTGGTGGGGCTGGCCACAGTTAGGCTGAAGCATCCTGCTGACATGTCCTGCTGCAGGACATCCTCTTGGGTGTCAGATTAGCTTTCTGTCATCTCCTCCTTTTTTTCACACAAAGTTCCAATACAGGAAATGTATTGCTCATGCATCTCCCAGACTGCTTGTTCTACCTCCTGCCTAGAATTAACACCCTGGGACTGTGGGCATGTGCAATATCTCCTGGGTAGGAGTGAATGATGACTGCTCCAGCACAGGAAAAGGACAGAAAGAAAAGACATGGACTTTGCTCCTACCCTCTTTACCTAACCAAAGCAGACAGCTGCCAATATTCTGCCTTGACAGGTAAGCACTGTCAAGGGTGAAGTGTGGGGGGAAACACTGTGATGGCAATGATACATATCCTAGAGCGGGCTTGTGCTGTTGATTTTTTAATAAGGGCCCAAACCACCAACAGAGGTGTAAAACATCACTTCACCAAGAGTCACACCAAAGCAGAGTCAAAAGTACCCAGGGGAATTGCCTTGTAGTGAACCCTGCCTTCAGGGTAACCCAAAGAGAGTGCAGAGTGGATATTAAAGTCAGTCATTCAGCTTCAGAAATGACATAGGCACTTCTTGTCTAAATGTCAATGTGCACATGCAATATGGCAGGGAATCCAGATTCAATAGTTTTTGCTTTATAATTAAAATGCACAAATACAGCACAGTTTAAATTGCTTCCTTCACTGACATGAAGACAATAAACTTTGCAGAAACCAGCAGACACAAGAATCATGAATCTGAATCTATCTAAGGTCTGTCACACTTTCCATGGGTTGCATTTTGAATATCAATAGGTTGGAAAAGTAGCAGCTGTTTCAGATGAGAGACATTCCAAACATTCAATAAATTATAAGTCACTTCCTATAAATTGATAGTGGTATTTCTTGCACCAGCACATGCAGGGGCAGGAGTCTGAAAATTTTAGCAAGCACAATAAGCTAAATTCTGATCTTCTTTTCACAGCTGTTGTATTTCCCTGGACTATCTGTAGATAAAAGTAGAGATAGCTGTTTATACTCTCCTTGCTAGCAACACTGTAGTGTCTTCCTATCTTAACCCTTAGAACCACTAAAATTTTATGTGAAAGCAAACAATTGACCTAAGCACACAGAGGCTCATGTTGCCCTTTTCTGCTCTGATTTACTAGATAGATATTTATTTATAGAGCTGGCAGTTAGGAATATTGCCTTATTTGCTTTGTTATTATGTTATTCACTGGAAAACTATTGCAAAAGAATTATGCTTAGACCTTACAGAAGGGACAATCAAATTCCTTATCTTTTATTGTCCCAAACTACCCCTTAAAGTTTTAGAAAGTTTAGAGGTATGGCAATACATCCATAAAGGGAAAGATTTATTTAATCCACCCCAGTTTTAACTACAAGAGCACAGTAGCAGAATGAATTTTATTATGGCTTATCAGACACGACCACTTTCAGTGGTCAGGTAGGCAAGAACTGGAATCCATATCCAGGAAATCCTTACCTGTTTTCACCAGCCATGTGAGAAGACAACTAAATGTCCAGTGTGACCCTGGATGGGAAGTAGAAGTTCAAAGACTTTGGCCTTATGAGTCATGAATTCCTACCTCTTTTTTCTCTCCTGTACGTCCTAGAGTAGCTCTCCAGCAGAGCTGTCCTTATACTTTGGCTCAGACTCAAGGAATGGAAGAATTCTTCAGCGCACCAAGGACACAAAACTAAGTTTTTTCTCATTTGAACTGACTCCAATTAAGCACTTTTACTTCACTTTGTGCCCCTCTGTTGCTTGGGATCCCTTGTATAAAAGTAGAGTCTACAGCACACTCAGACCATCAACCATCCAGTGATTGGATTAAAAAAAATCAGATGCAAATCTGAGCTATTGTACGTGCTAAGATGAATGAAAGTGCAAAATCATTCAGGTGATCTGGGCACCTTACAAGTACAGCCTCATTGTGTACTGTGTGGCAGTTTTTATCTCTGGATCTGTATCTCTATGACCTTCCTTTTCATCAGCAATACCGACATCACTAGTAGGCAAAATGTAAGACAGCACTTTGGGGTTAATAATCCAATGAATTGAATTTTTTTTTTTAGCAATAAATGGGTTTATAGCTGCAGGATGTGACTGCTGTTGTTCAGTTATGAACTCAGTCATGTCTCATCAGATACTTCCTAGGGAGAGGTAATGTTGAATTTCAAAAGATTAATTGGACAAAGTTTTTATGTAATTCTTATCATAAAGCTAGTCTGCTCCCAAAGCATCCTCAAAGTAAACAACTGATCCTCAGCACTGACAGTCTGGGAGTAGAATGTAATAAACATTTGAAAATTATTAGCTAATAGCTTTCATGAAAATTGCTTGTTTCATTTTGTCACTTGTACCAGCATCGGCAACTTTCAGGATAAAAGTTCCTTCACTTAATCAAGTTCTCTAAACTATTATTTTAAAATCTGGCTGTGCTAATAATTTTGATTGTTTGTCTGCTTTTATGAGAACCCAAAGATGGAAAGCTGGCATTATATTCATGCTGTATTGACATTAGAAAAAACACTTTTTCAAAAATGGCCTAGAGGAAAATATATTATAAATCTGACAAAACCATTTCTCTGCAGGCATGCAGAAAAAAATGAATTGTGCTAAGGTATCTGTGTCATTTCAGGATATTGAGGGGGAAAGTATAATTTAAATGCTGCGACCACCAGCTCCTGCTCCCTGCCCTACCTTTGATTTGCTGTTTGCAGAGAAAGGGCAGGTGACAGTGGGGTGACCGCTGAGGAGGAAGAGTGCAGTTCTTAAACAGGGATCTTGCAGGTGAAAGAAAAGGGGCTACAGACAAAGAGAAAGAATAGAAAGGAAAAAGAATGCTAGCCTGCCCACAGGCTTGTTCCTTGTGCTGGCAAAAGGCAAGAAATGTCCCTTTTCTTTCTTAGTTTCTAAACCAGTCCATGTTGTTTAGTCAGGCCAAATGTGGTAGAAGAGAGGATATTTGTGTGAGAAAGAAAGATAAATGCTATGCCATGGGTAAGTAGGATAATAAGATGGAAAATGTGAACAGCCAGTGGCAAACCAAGAATCCAAGTTAAGTTCGTGATCTGAGAGAAAGAGAAAGTGCCAAACAAAATGTCACAGGAAAGGGAGAGAAAACAGAGAGAGGGAGGTATGGTCTGCAGTTCTTCAGAGGAAAGGGAAAGCAGTGAGCTACTTTGAACAGGAAAACTTGAGGGAATACAATATGAGAAATAGGGCACAAAAAAGAAGCTGATAGGGATAGAACAGAAACTGAGATCTGAAGAACAAGTTAAATAAACAAGGATAAGAAAGGCTAAGAAAAAGGCTAAGAAAAAGGATAAGAACGAAAAAGAAGCTGGCATCACCAGGAACATGGGGCTGTTAGGGTGGATGCTTGTGAGTAATGATGGTGGGCAAAAACTCATATAGACAGAATGAAGGGACAGAAAAACTAAGAAAAAAAAGAGAAATTAGGTGTGAGACCAATTCAGGACCAAAAAGGGGATGACCACAGAGAGTGGAGTCCAGAAAACCAAGTATATCCTGGGCTACATCAAAAGAATCCAGACCAGCAGGTTGAGGAAAGTGATTCTCTCCCTCAATTCTGCTCCGGTAAGACCACACCTGGAGTACTATGTTCAGTTCTGGGACCTCCAACATAAGGATATGGACCTGATGGAGCAAATCCATAAGAGGACCATGAAGATGATCATGAGAGAGTGCCTCTCTTATGAAGACAGGCTGAGGGAATTGAGGTTGTTCAGCCTGGAGAAGAGAAGGCTCTGAGGAAACCTTAGAGCGGCCTTCCAGTGGCTAAACGGCACCCGCAAGAGAGAAGCAGAGGGACTTTTTACAAGGGCATGTGGTGATAGGACAAGGACAAACGTCTTTAAACTGAAAAGGGGGTAGGTTTAGAGTGGATATTTGAAAGAGATTCTTTACTGTGAAGGTGATGAGCACTGGAACATGTTGCCCAGAACATGCCCAGAGAAGCTGTGGATGCCCCATCTCTGGAAGTGTCCACTGCTAGGCTGGATTAGGCTTTGAGCAATGTGGTCTGGTGGAAGGTGTCCCTGCTTATGGCAGGGGGCTGGAACATGATAATCTTTAAGGTCCCTTCCAACCCAAGGCATTCCATGATTTCACCACCAAGTGTAAGGCTGAGCTGCCCCTGGAGCAAAGGTTCTCTGCTGCCTCCACAAGAGAGCTTTAACTGCAGGTGGGAACCACCTGCTGTGCCACCATTGAACTGACACGGTGACATCAAAGCACCAGCATTCAAGGGGGGAGACACCCTGACAGGAGAGAGGCAAGTACAGGGAATAATCCATCAAATCAAAAAAAGCAACACAAGCAATATGGCAAAGGACTGGCACTGAGCTGCTGATCAATAAGAGAAGGGCAAGCACAGCATCCAGAAAGTGCATAACAGAGAAGATCATCCATCATAAATATTATCTGTTAACATCATTAGTAAATTGCTGCTTGCTTCCCTCTTTGCCAAATAATCTTATTAATCCTGTCCTTAAATTAAAAAAAACTTCTTTAAGGCAATCTTTTGAAATGACTGCTCTTGTGTGGGTTTGGATGGAAGGTGTACAAAAAGTGGCAGGAATCACATCTGGCAAAGGGAACGAACCAGTCTGGCTTCAGTGGCCACCACAGCCTGAAAGGAAGAGCACGGATAAAGACTGCTTCCTAACTATTACACAACCAGCACCAGCAGAGATGGTCGCAAAAGTGAGGAGGAGGCTCCTGACTGCACCAAAACCCAGAGCACGGAGCCCGGCCACCCCAGAGCCAGCGTAAAGCTCCACGGAGGCTCGCAGTTTATGTAACACAAGGCACGCACCCATTTGGGGCTGTCAGCTGTGAAAAGCGCCCGCTCCATCAGCGGCCACCGCAGCACTCCCGGGGCACCCCAAAGCCCGGGAAGGACGTTACTGCTTCCTTTCATTCTGCCCTACACCCCCCTCGTTTTTCCTCAAAAAATAAAACAAATCAACCCCCAAATCCACGGACACGACAGAGCACTCCGCGGGCTGCCGGCATGACAAGCGCAAAGCGGGAACCCAAACGCGCATCCCCCCGCCCCTCTCCCCTTGAGGCGCCCGGCTCACCTTGAACGACATCCTGCACATCGCAGCGCTCCGCCTCCGCCCCGCTCCGCTCCGCGCAGCCCGGTCCGCACCGCTCCGCGCCCGGGGCTGCGCGGGGCCGGGGCGGGGCGCGGGGCCGGCGCCTCCCCCCGCAGCACCTTGTGCTCATGGGGTGCTGGCCACTACTGCTCTTTAAAGGTTCTCTTTGGGGCGGGAGGGGAGTATTTGGTTATTATTATTATTATTATTATTATTATCATCATCATCATCATCGTTGTTCTTCTTCTTATTATTACCTAGCAGAATTATATTAGATTAAAATAGAATTAATTGTATTTGAACACATACTAATTATATCAGCATACAATTTTATATAATTACAGAAAATTATATGTTATTGCTATTTTTGTTGCATAATTATTATTGTTCTATCATTGTTGTGGTTATTAGTTATAGTAGTAGTATTAGTATTATTTAAAGTGGGCCCCAGCTCCAGCAGCATCCTGAGAAGCCAGCACACAGGGTGGGGGACCCACAGCACTCAGCCTCTGGTTTAGACCTATGGATCAGCCTCTGTAGCTCAGGAATAGCTACTGGAATGGTCCAAATCCCAAGCACCCTCACCCCAGCCCTATCCTCATCACGGTGCTAATGCCACCTGCATAGCACCACTTCTGTTTTTCACAGCCTCTTCCCTACATATCTAAGCAAAACCTGTTAAGAAGTACTGTTGTGAGTACAGCCACAGTGCTGCCACCCAAACCTGTGTGGGGGGGTGCGGGTTCCTTCACCTTGCCTGCATCCAGCTATCACCAACACTATCTCCCACAGCTGATGTGCTCTCATTAGGAAGCCAGTAAATTCTTAAGGGCTTAATTGTATGCCTTTAAAAACGAACAGTCATAAAGCCAATTCATGTCCTGTTTTGCCTGGCTGCCACAGATTTCATTCAAAGTCTTCGTGATATAAAGTAGGCAAAGCAGGGCATGCTCTGGTGAGAGATTCCTGAATTTCTTTGCTATTGTTGGTTTAAACTGAGCCCTTAGGGATTTTCCTCTTTTGATGTGCACACATAAATCCCATTCACGAGAAAATTATGTGTGTGCATTGAGAGAAAATACTTGTGCTGAGATCCAAATAGTTTATTCTACAAACCTGCAAGTGAAGGGGTTTCTGCAGATCTTTTTCCTGAGGCAATGTTCATCTGTGCATCTGTGCATACAGTAAAACAAACAGGAGGCATGCAGATGAAAGCTGCTAATAGCACCAGCTCATCTCAGAATGCATGGCCTGGTCTGAACCTTAATTACTGAGATCATACGATCCTGGATGATCACTCAGATTTCTTCTCAAACTTAAAAATACAGAATAAATTCAGCAGATTGCAGAGTCGAGAGTCATCCTTGCTCTGATCCACTTGCACAGTGATGATTGTCCACTGAAAGAGGAAAATACTACTGAACTGTACACACTCTCTACCTCACCCCTGGAAAATCCCAGTGTTTATTCAATCTGTTGTGAATAACATGCCAAACTTTTCACTTTCATCAGACCAAATATTAAATTTCATGACCAAAAAACCCCAAAGAATTCTTTCGATGAACAACAAAAAAGGAGATGAAAGCAATATACTATTTTTTGGGGGTCTGTATTTATCTTGGATGTTGGGAGAAAAAATTTAAAGTGCTTTTCTTAAATACCCCCAGAAAATCTGAAATTGCACCTATTTTCAGTTGCACGTGGTCTCCTGTGACTTTTCTGTTTTCATATTTAGGTACAATAATTTGTCAGAACAGTTGAATACAGAAATACATACATAAATTATGCTCCTTTCTAGGGGTCCTTTGAAAGTTTATCCCAGAAAGCATGTAGAAACAATGGTTTTTTATGTAGAGGTCTGACTATTGTTACACTATATATATACAAACCCAAGAATTTGTAATTATTTTAACTGAATATTAAGGGTCTAATATAAGAATCATTACTAGAGCAGATGCAATTGTAGTGGAAAAAGAAAGATGTCTAAACAGAGAAAAAAAACAGTATTAATAACATTACAGATAAAACTTATATACACATCCTAGTTTTTACTCTTTTTCTGGATGTTATTGTCCTGCATCCTTTCACCTGCTCTGCTAGGTCCCAGAGTTGGTGGTTTCATTCTGGTGATGGTGGTTTGTGATGTTATGATGAGCTGTAGCATCTGGAATTGGTCATTTCAGGGACTATGATGTTCATGTTAATGGCTTCTTCTTCTTCTTCCCCCTAGGATCTGCCTAATTCAGTTTTATGCGTTTGCTAACATGCTTTTACCTCTGACTCTTTTTTCACTGGTCTGCAGCTCCATATTATAACCAAAATAATTCTCATTTCAATTAGAAAAGCTGCTGTTAGAGATAAGCCATGTAAAACAAAATTGAGGGAGGTCAAGAAAAGTTTAAAAAGAGCAAACCTGGCAAGCCTCAGTTCCTGAGGCCCTGCAAACTCCATGCCTGTTACTATCATGGGAATACTGTGTTTTAGGGCGACACATCTCTATTCTTTAGTCTTGGCACAATATCTAAGATTGCAAGATACTCGGACTGGTTGGGATTTGTTAGCTGCTTGGCAGAATTCATCTGCAGGGCAGCAGGCTGCATTCCTCTCACCTAGTATTTCATCACAGTGATTATTTTAAATGTCCTGAGTCATGTTGTTTTGTCCAAATCTGAAGGCTACCTAAGATGAATTGCAGGAACAAATTAAATTATTGCATTTAAAAGCTGATCCAACCATTCTGTGTAAGTCACAGAAAAACCTTACCTGAGCCAGAACAGTTCAAGCACATCTATATATGGATGATTAAGAGAAATAGCACAAATTTTGGGTTAAAAAAAATTCCTTCAGAGATTATAATCTAAACCTCTACAATTTTTTATGCAAAGATGACATTAAATTCTATCTGCTTTAAAAGACATCAATAAATGAACAAATACCCATTTAGAAAAGTGAATAGACAGCAATATAAGTTTGCCTGCTGTGTATGGAAATGGATAAATACATTTCAGCAGACAAGGTGGTCAATGTGTGTTTTGTAACTTCAGTGAACTGTGACATGGGATTCTGCCCCCATCTCAAAAACCTCTTGTTAAATTTGCCTGCCATCTTCCAGACTCCAGAGCTCTTTACTGCAGGGTGTGCCACACAACTGCATCTGTGTAACTCAGAAGATATTGCATTGACAAATGTTTCTGTAATAGCTTTTGTCATTTCCCATATGGCTATATGTCAATAATGTCAGTGCTTTTGCTTTCAATATCACCTGTATAAAAATCATTGATGAAGGTCCATGACATTTATTCTCTGATTGTAACTTACTTTTTTTTCTGAAGCTTTGCAAATGGTGGAGATCTTAGTATAATGTTTTTGATTACAGCTGTATCTGCATTGTCTTCTTTCCTTGGACATTTGCTTCCATTAACATTTAGTTATTTAAATATTTTTTAAATGTAAATAGGTTTCTATTTTTTTTCTAGAAATAAATTATTTTATCCAAACTATGAAAAAGAAAAGCAATTTAAAATGTAAAGCAGAGCAATCTTCAGCAGTTTCAGTTACAAATTTTGAAGCCTGATTTTACCCAGACAACAACAGTAATAAGCTAAGTGAATAGCAAATTCTATTTCTATTTTGCTAAAGGTATAGATGCTCTTTAATACTATAGCTCTCTCTGCATGATTTCGAAATCCTGGACCATTGCCTCTTACATGACTGTGTATTTTTCTGCCTATGACCTCCTGTGTGGGCCTGGGCAAGCCTTTTGTGCCAAAATATTTAAAAATAACTTCTCAGTTTGTCTTCCTCATAGACTTTTGCCTTGTAACTCAAAATGATGACACCAAGACAAATACTACTTTTGAAACCATCAGCCTAAGGTTTTTGCACATCAGTTCTTGTCAGGTACATTCAATATCAGCACACAGTAAGAAAGCAGCTCTAAAACTTTTGTCTCTTTCCCAATCTTTGGACTCTTTATGTTGCTGAAATCATTCTTGGTCTTGACTAGATCCTGCACTGTGCTGTGGAGTGAACTGAGCTGGCAAGCTCAGACACCACCAGCAGTTCTGCTGTGGCAGCATGGACATCTGCATAGACCAGCAAATCCAACTGCTTGGCTGGCTAAATCAGTTCATGCTGACCTCTCTGGGACAGCGACTTTAATGCTCTAGTCTGGATGAGGAGTACATAGCTGAAGTGAATCTCCTGATTGTCTCCCCTTACGGAGCTCTTTTCTTATTGACAAGGGATCCTGTGCCATGATAACTGGATGCAGTTTGAACTAACCTCAAAGAACTCCTCCAGGAGCAGACTCAGTGGACTGCAGCGGCCAACTGGGATTGAAAGAGAGCTAATCTGAATTGAAACTAACTCACCAGGAAATGGGTACATTGTAGACTTTAGGTCCTCGGCACCCTTTCCTCTACAGATTGACTCCTGTCAGGCTGCAGTACTCGCAAATGTAGACAGCCTGTGTTGTGCTACTACTACCCCAGCTATCTTAGACATCTCTAAACTGCAGTGCAATCTTTGGTACACAAAAAGTACCTTGCAATAAGATGTCTGGCACAGCCATGTTGGCCCCTGTCTCCTGCCTGAAAAGTATCCAAAGTCTTGCGCCGTGGCTCCTTCCCTTTGCCCTGTGTGTGTTCTCTCACCCACTGAGAATCTGGGAAGTCTCACTATTTGCCCAGGACTTGCAGATGTTCTGCAGCACCTACAAATGGGCCACAAACCATCAGGAAATCCGAGGCCTCTCCACTGCAGTCCATGGTGGGATTCATGTATGTTTGCTTCACCAAGACCCTTCAAGGACATGGTGAACCTGACCTTTTTCAGGGTGCACAATGCTAAGTCATGGTACATAACATACACAATAAATGTAATACTTTCAAAGCATCCTGTATCTACTTGTGTCATCAGCTTGTACATGTCCAACAAGAGTGATACACCCTGGAGTGCCTGGGCTTGCCCATTCCCTGCCTGGGAGTATTAATCATTCCTAATCCAGCAGTCTATACCACCTAGGAATATTCATTCCTAAAGGAATCCTTGTCTGCTTCTTGGTTTGATGCCCTTTGGCTCCTTCACAGTACTCAGGGTTGAGTAACTGGGCTTGCTTCTTTCAATGAGAGTGGCACTGCTCATCTCATGTTGAAACACTTGAACAGCCATGAAGAAAACCTCCTGGCATGTCTCAGATTGATCATTGCTTATGTGTTTAGCCAAAGTTTGCACGCAAAATGCTAGGACCTTATGAGGTGGATATTAATTTGAATCCAAGGTATTATTGCTATTCAAACTGTCTTTTGATTAAAAAGAGGAATAGTGACAGATCTGAGAGGCATTTCTAAATTAATTCAGCAAACTGGTACTTTACTTCCAGCCTTGCCTTGCATGCACAAGGAGTTTTAAATCAGGAGAGCACCAGAAAAGATCCATGAATGTATCACTATGAAAGTGCACAGAAATACACACAGCCTTACTGCTGAGGTGGTATCTAATCCCCTAAATTTTTATCTTTATGAACAAAAAAGATGCTGCTCATAAGCCAAAAATCTTATTCTTTCTGGCACTCCATAGACAAAGATTTTAATAAAATAGCTTTGGAGAGATCTGCTACTTGAGACACTGAAATCAGGAAATCCTACCACACAGTGACAACTCCAAGGAATAATTAATGGGACTGCATTAGGTTAATTCATGCTCTCATGCCTTTCCAGTACATTTTCACCCTGTGTTATGAGCCTGATTTCAGAATTTGTGAAGAACTTTTAGGTGATTCTTTAAGGAATACGAACTGATTTGATTATTTCTTTGTTGTAGGACCTACTTTAATTTGAAGATGGAATATTGCAAAATTTAAGGAAAACTAAGCTAATAGATTGAATTCAATTTTGTAATTATCAGGAACAGTCTTCAAGTTATATATTGCACTTTTTATTATTTTTTAAATTTGCATTCTTTATGTTGAAGAAAATGCATTTAAATCAACAGTGATAACTTTGATTAAACAGTCTATAAACAAAAAGATTTCCCATCTGGTTTACTATTTCCACTAATCTTTCCCTTGCTAAACTGTAGAATTAACAGTACATGGCCTGTTCCTTACTTCCATAATATTAAAAAAAATACAGGTCTATTTTATAAAAACTAGTTTATGAAGAATGTACTTTGAGTTACCCTTTTTTTTTTGAATGCATTCCTGGAAATGAATAGATGTAATATTAGAAACAGCAAAAGTTACTTTGAAAATAAATCTTGCAGACTTAACAGGAAAACTGTACTAAGTATTTATGTGTCCCATAAACCTTTCAAAAATAGAATGGGAAATTTACAAAGCTGGACCTGAAAATGGAAAAGTTTATCTATTAATAGAAATAGTTTACCCAACATGTTGGTAACTGTGTTCATTCATCCTTCTTGGGAACTCTTACCTTGAATCTTTCTTTTTACTACACAGCCATTTTGCTGAGGCCTCCTATGACATCCAACTTCCTATCAAATTTGCAGGTATAAGCTGATGTAAGGCCATGTAGCTGCTGGGGACCACAAGAGTGTCATTAATTTCCTTCACATGAACCTTTGAACTGATGCCTGGGCTAATGACAATGGAATCACAGAGAAGTTAGCATTACACTTGAATAAGTAGTAGAGAACAAATTCTACAAATTGCCCCTTGAGTTTTTCAATGAGTATGCTCTTTTCCTTCCTCTTTTCCATTTGTTCACAGCAAATTGATGGCTTCTGTCACAGATATGAAAGGACAGGTCAAGGAAATCAATGAAAGGACAACAACTACCATGTAACACCAATTTCTGTCCAGTATAAGCACATGAATGCCATCTTCACTTAAGTGCAAATGCCTTCCAACCTTCAAACAGCTTAACTTAAGCTTATTTATGTTAGCATCTGTATGTCATACTCTTTTTTTTTTTCTATTTCTCCTCCCAGTCTTGGAATTTTTTTATCTTCAAGTTATATTGCTTTAAGACAGTGTTTACAGGTTGTGACTGTATGTTATCTTCATTTGTCATTTCCTTTTGCTTTCTCTGCTTACCCTCTGTAAATGCGGATTTTATGACACAGTCTGAAGTGAATTGTTTACCTATTATCCATCTGCTTAGCCAGAGAGAAGCCTGTGAGCCTGTGCTCAAGTTTACAATCTTTCTAACTCTATGCCTGGCACTTAAATGCTAATGGATAGTGGCGCAGATAAATGAAACTGTCTGTCGGAGTCCATGAACAATCTAAACTTCATTGCTAGTGAAGTTCTCTAAACAGAAAGACATATTCAAATCAAATAATATCATATCCATTTTCCCCAGCCACTGTTTGTATATTTTTGTATATAACTTTACTGCAAGAAGTGTTGTGGACCTCAAAACATACATGTCACATGAGTGTGAGAACAATGCATGATACATCCCATATGCTGGTGCAGGTAGGAAAAATAGCAGATTATCCAGGGCTTGCTATTTTTTTTTTTCCACAGAATATAACAAACTTCTTGTAAGTGGAAGATTTGTGTACATTTACTAATATAGAACAACCCCAGTGCAATAAATCAGGACAAATTCTAGTTTATCCTCCTAAGCCTAAGTAAACAGATTTGTTAAAGGGGGGCACACCTCACTAGCACTGCACAGGAACCACAAAACTGCTCTGTATTTGGCATGGAAGTGTAAGATTCTCACTGTCTCATTCACATGACCAGCTGAATGGTGTGTGTTTAGCTATTTCTTCTCTGTCCCAAAAGCTTTGTCTGAGGACAACAGAAGCTGTTGTGGAGCACATATTTCAGAGTCCAGAGTCTGAGATGCCACCCTGGGACCTTAGAACTCACCCCATCCAGTAAAACTTATCTGGTAAATTAATTTCATCCTCACTTGGAGAGAGTGGAGGTCTTCAAAGGAAGGGAGTGAGACCTTGGACTGAGGGTATGGATGACATGGCACAAGCAAGTTCAATAGGAGTCAACTCTCTATGCATGTGAGAGAGAAAGTACTTGCCTTGCCAGGTAAAAAAACATGAGTTATTGGCTACAGCTCAGTCAGTTTGATTTCTCTGCCTTTTGCTCTGCTGGTCAGAAAATCAGTCTGCTACTTGAAAAGAAAGGATTTGGCTAAAGAACATATGCATACAACTGTATGACAAAACACCCAAATGACAAAATAATACCACAGTAGGGCTAGCAAGCACTATCACATCTCCTAATGAAGATCCTGATAATTAACATGATTGAAACTAATTATTACCAACCAAAAAAAAAAAAAAAAAAAGAAAACCAAAAAACCAAACCAAGCCAACCAAACAAAAAAAGTGATTTATAAGAGCTGCAACTCTTTTAATTTTAAATTCTCTTCTATGAAGAATTTTTGTAGTGTTATTACGTCTGTGTTACAGAAATCTGTAATTGTGCTCAAAAAACATAGCAAAAGTATTCTCCACTTCATTTTTGGCACTTTTCACAAGTTTTAAATTTACTATATTTTTCAAGTTACAACAATTTAAATAAATAAATAAATAAATAAATAAATAAATAAATAAATAAATATTCTTAAACTACATCTGCTTGGATTTTCAGTTTTTTGCCTGATCCTCAGCTAGAATAAACTGATATAGCACTGGAGTCTCCTCAGTTTGTACTGCTGAAAGTCTGGCTTCCTATCACTTTTAAACATAAGGTTCTATTTAAAAATTAAGAGCTTGATGAGACTATGGTCAGGCTACAGCTGAGATTGAAGTAAACCTGAGGCAGTGTAAAAGCAACACTACCTAAAACCTTTCTGGAAACAAATCCCAGAAAAAAACACTGTCTTATTATTAGAGATCAGATCAAAGCCAATTCTGGCAGAGAAAAATATTAAATTCAAATGCCAATCTAATTTAACCAATGGCTAAAAAGGCCTCTTAGGAAAAGCAGTCTACACAGAAGTGGTTTCCATGAGTAGCTGCTTGGCGTACTGTGGCAGAGAGTCTGTGGAGTGCTGTTGTCCCTTATTATGATGGCCAAAGTAGCAATAATAGCATCAATGTCAGCAAACAGAAAAACAGGATGTGAAAAATACAAGAGCTGACATTTTAGTTTTCCCCAGATGTTTGACTGACAAGTCATCGGGTACTGACCAAAGGGAGCATGTGCTTCACAAAAAATCAGCCATTTTATGAACCAGACTTGTTTTCTTCTTTTTGAACTTTTAAGTCCACGAGCAACTCTATAAAAAAGTACAGGAAGCCAAGAATAAGAAGGAAATCTATTAAGAAACAAAACAATAAAGTGGATGGATTTTAATGTTGTCCTTTAGAAAGTTTATTCAAGTTAAAAAAAAAAAAAAAAAAAGATACATCCTCCTCTGTAGTTAACATGAATTATGGTCAAGTGTAGTTTGCTTAGGGAGTCTCAGCTACACCTTTAGCTACATAGCCCAGAGTGCTCCTCTGGACTTATTCATTGGAAATGGATGACAAAGAAGTTGTATCTCACTTCCAGGGTTGCCCTAGCCCCAGGATATCCACTGAGTAAACACAAAAAGATCAAAACTGGGATGGACTGTTGAGTTCCACGCACTGGCTAGAGATGAGGGGTTATGTTTTTGCCTTGAATGTGTAATTTCCCTTCTCAGGAAAATGAAATTTGCCTTCCTATTAACGGGGAAAGTGTTGTAAAGTAGCAAACACTCACCTTCCCTCCTCTTTTGTGTTAGCACTTTTCTGCAGTGAAAGAGCATGAAATGCAAATCTGCCACAAAGCCATTTTTAAGTTTCTTGGCCCACAATCCCATCAAGCCATGACTGCTTACTAGTAAGTTGTTTGTAGCCAGGACATTTCAAGAAAGACAAGAGATAGGAAAGAAAGACAAAAGGTGAGAAAAAAATATAAGAGCTATGATGAGAATGCTCTTCAGATGCTGCAATTTAGCTTGAGGGCCCTTAGAAACTGAGAGTATTTACAGTGGTTTTCTATTATAAGACTATGTCAAGTTAACTTAGGAAGCAGAATGTACAGTAAAATCTTAGTACATGAGATTGCTGTCTGGCAGAAGTAAAGACAGACCTTGTATTAGGCTGTAGGACAATGCTAAGTAAATGGTAGCAACTAAACTACCATGGAACAAGCACATGTGCATGGTACAGCAACATTATGCAGCCATCTAATTATGAAAAGGTTCAGAAAGCATCAGCTGAAATACCTGAATCATTTGAGATGACAGGACAGACAGTAAGAGAGGCTCCAATTGGATGGATAACAAGATCTAGCAGGCACAGTACAAGGACATTCAGAAAAAGATGGTCTATTAAGGAGGATGGCGCAATCCTAGTGTGGAAATCTAGAAAGAGACAGGTGAAAGAAACAAGAAAAAACGAACTCAAACCAAAGGACAGAACAGAAGTGCAGTTCTGAATAACTGAGTTTGGGATTACACTCAGTAATGTAGCAATCTAAACTGTTTCTGCTGATAGAGCTGCATTTTAGACCTCAGTCCTAGCCTCTGCACGCCTCTCTTCCAGTTACAAAGAGGACAATATATCTTTTTCAAAGTGACATGGTAGGGTCCTCAAATACTAAAGGATTTTCTGGGAGATGAAAAAACTACTTTTGTCAGAAAATCAGAGACCAAAATGATCTTAAACAGAATGCATCTTATTTAATGATATTCAGTGAGGACACTTGTCTTGCCAGCACACTGCACAACTTTCCTATTAAACCAGAGTGCCTGCAAGTAACCTTATTTTACTATAAGTTTACTGTGAAAAGCTGTTATGAAAACTAATGAAAGTTTATATATAGACACAAACTGAGTATTAGTCATACACAAGCATTTATGACAGGATGTGATAAATGCCTTATTTCCGTGATAAAAGTAGGGATCATTATCTGAGCTTGAAAGCTTCTGGTTGGGTATTTACACTCTAAGTTACAGACATGCTTACCTGGTGAAGATTTAGTCTGTGGGAGAGTCTTCCTACAAAGTATTTGGTCTTTCCTCAAGATTACTAAGACTGGCTTAAACATAAATGCCAGATAGGAAACATTAATGGGGTAACAAGATGCACAATTTAATCTATAATGATCACTGAGCAGAGACTCAGGACTATCTAATCTGAGAGACTTTCTGGCTACCTGGTAGGATATTGATTCATTATTATCACAAAAACAAAGAGCAAATTCCCATAACACCACATGCGGCAACATGGGATGGTGAAGTAGGAGCTAAATATTAGCACTAACTGCTCAGTGAGCAATAAAAAATGTTACTCACTGGGACTATCTATTGATGGTTTCATTTTCACTGGAGGTTTATACCATAACATACATGAAACAGCAGTACAAGATGAGATATGCTGTACTGCACATATCAATAAGAGAGTGAAACAGAAGTTACATCAGCAAGGCTAATTTTCAACAAAAATTCTTGACTTGAAATTTTAAATGAACATTATTTAAAATAGAAAGAATGAGCTATATTCTTAGTAGCGTAAATGCCTCATAATGTAATGTAATCTGCTTATGTTATATCGATACAGACCCAGTAACATCTTCAGTTGCCTACATTTATTCAATAAAGTGCTCAACATCAATCAACTAACAAAGTTTACTCCTTGCAGACGGGAAGAAATTAGGAAAGCAAACCTTAAAAAGGCTGAAGAAAAATGGAGGAAAGGGTTTACTGGGAACAAAAAATGGCAGATAGCCGGAGAAGAATGTTTTCTGCAGAGGGGTTCTGTCTCATAAATGCTGATTGCAGAGAGCTGCCAGCTAATAAATTCTTACTTGTGTTTCTAGAATGTGTAATTACAAAAAAAAATATTGCATGAGGGGAAGATGAAGTATTATGCCATTAATTATTGATAGTGACCTTTTTAGAGGATCAAGTTCTACATTAGATAAGGTGAGCCAAAACTCAGTGAAGTCACAGAAAAACTTCAGTTTTCCAACTGCTAGTGATAGGCCATGCTGTTATCATCACCTCCACATACACACCCACACGAGTGCTCTGTCTGCTTCCTCATGCAAATTATTATCTCTGGCTTTGCATAGCTTCCGGGCTCTCTGCATAAAATTTTTGGATAATTCTGCATGAACTTTTTATAGGAATCAAGTTATCGAGTACCTGTGCTGGGAATGCCTCTATAAACATTTTTTCCAACCACTTTGAGTCAAAGGCAAAAATTGTCATTGCATGTTTTATAATACCTGCCCACATATTTAGAGAGATCTCTAGAGATTTTTCAAGAAAATCTAAAATCTCTAGAAATCTCTCTAAATCTAAAATCGTTTGAAAGAGAGATCAATATCTCTATTGATCTCTATTTCTAGAAAACACACTGAATTTAAAAAAACCCAAACCCTTGTTTGGTGTAAGCGATTTACAAAATGACAGAAATATCACAAAGGCCAACAAAATGTTTTTAAATCTAGGTATACATTAAGGAAAATGCACATAATTTTATCAGGGAAAGAACAGGAAAATTTCTCCCTCTCTTTTTCTATCTGATAGACTGATTTTGTGAATGTTTACAAAGTTCCCTGGTTTTAGCTTTTAGAAAACTAGATCTAAGAATGTGTAATTATTTTACTAAACTATTAGATTCTTGCTTAAGTTGTGTTTTCTCATGCAATGCTTACCAATAAATTAAAACTCTTTGTTTGAAAATGGACATCTGGGTGAGCAACCCACCAAACAGCTCACAAGAATGTTCTCTTCAAAGTGAGGTTGCAAAGGATCTCCTGAAGCAAGGTTCCTTACCTGAACCACCCAAAAAAGTGGGCAGGCCTTTCTAAGAGCTTGCTTGTTCTGGACTTCCATCAGATACTTCCAGATCTCCATTTGTAAAAAGTGATATACTCCAGGATATACTTGGAATGTAACTGTTTTTCAACAAATACTTTGACATGACCAGTGGCTGTCCTTTCTGACAGCATGGCATTTTGGTTAATGGAACGTAACCTCTCATATTTCCTATGAAGTGCAATCGGTATGATGAAGCAAAATGATGTACATAAGCAATAAGATGTCACAATTAGAAAAGGGGAATATTTTTAAGGCGCTCTAGAAGAGAAAAGCATTTTTGAAATCCAATATATTGACAGCATGCTATATTTATGAAAGTCAACTTTTATTATGGACGACACAAAAATTGTCTCCGAGAGATATGTCTCCATGGTGTGCTAAAGGCATGGCCAAACAAACAAAGGTGGTGAGATTTTCTTGTAGGCAAAATCAATAGCTTGGGGCTGGTGTTTCCTGAAACAGTACACCAGGGATCTCTCTTGCCACTGCTCAGTGGCATGTAGCAAAGCTTTCAGAAAGTTATGAAATGCTTTGCAACTCACATGAATCACTCTTAAACTATTGTAAGCACTTGTATCTACCCATATCTTTTGTCTGAATCCCTCAAATTGTTTTAAGAGGAATGAACACTGGATGTGTGACCACGTGTAGGATTGGAAACGTGAATAGGTATGAAACTTAGGATAGCAATGTCATTAATCAGTGCAAATCCTGATGCAGATGACATGGTTCTTAGGCCTCCTTCTCCCTCCCCAGCCTTCCCCCTCACCTCCCCCCCCCCCAGCTCCTGTGTTATCCAAAATCTGTGCCAAACAGCTTCAAAAAGACAGGAGACTCATTGTCTGCCGTGGATGAGCAGGAACACCCATTTCACAAGGAGCTGCGAGCACTGACTGTGCATTGCAGGAGGGTGGCCCAGACTGCAGGGTTTCCAGCAGCCTCAGAACACTGAAAACAGCAAGATGAGCTGCGACGTCTGCGACAGCCACACAAGGTCTTCCTGAGGACCTGCAGAGAGCAGCAGGGTATACCTTGTGTGGAGATGCATCTCCTTGTGGGGGGACGTCCCTGTCCGTGGAGGAAGCTGGGACAGCTTAACTTTACTCCCCGTATGTGACATGGCAGGTCAGGGGTTATCAGCGAATCAGAATGGCTTGGGTTGGAAGGAACCTTAATGATCATCCAGTTTTCCAAGCCCCCCTGCTCTGGGCAGGGTCACCTCGCACTAGGAGGAGGCTCAGAGCCCCATCCAGCCTGGCCTTGAACACTACCAGGAATAGGGCAGATTATGAGGGTGGCATGCTCTGAGACTTCTTCACGATCTGTCACGAATACTGACCCGCGCACTTACCGGGGCAGAGGAGGCTCACAGAGCTCCAGCTCAGCCGGGAGCGGCACCTCCGGGCATGCTCGCGGAGCTGGGCGCCCAGGCACACACCTGGGGCAACCTTGCCAGCCCGAGACCCTTCCCCCGTCCCGTCCCGTCCCGCCCCGTCCAGCGCACCGCACGCCCCGGGGGACGGGGCTGCGCCTCGTCCCGCCCCAGCCCGCACCGCGCAGCGCAGCGCAGCGCAGGCAGGACGCGAGAGAGGTGCAGGCAGCGCCCAGCCTGCTCCTGCTTCTTCTCCTTCTCAGTCGCCGTTCCTTCTCCTGCCCCGCTCCCGCACCGCCGCGGCAGTGCCCCCCGGGGCGGCGAGGGCAGGGCCCGGCGCACGATGGCCGCGCCGCCGGGCCCCGCGCTGCTCTGGGCGCTGCTGCCGCCGCTGCTCGCCCTCGGCGCCGCGCAGCCGGGCCCCGCCGGGGCTCCGCCGGGGCTCAGCCTCCACCCGCCCTACTTCAACCTGGCGGCGGCCGCTCGCATCTGGGCCACGGCCACCTGCGGGGAGGCGGCGGGCGGCGGTGGGCGGCCGCAGCTCTTCTGCAAGCTGGTGGGGGGCCCGGCCGCCGCCCCGCTGGGACGCGCCATCCAGGTAACCGGGCGGCGGGACCCCTTTCCCGCCAGCACTTCTCCGTCCCCGCGGTGTGTGTGGGGGTGTGTGGCTTTTTGGGGGGGTCTGATGTGATTCTGCTGTGCGCGGTCTCGTTTCCTCCTGGCTGAGCGTGTGCCACGGGCATAGGAAGGGGAGCGTGGACCGGCGGGAGCCCAGGCAGGGAAGCGCCGGGCAGGATGGATGGAAGCGGACAGCGCACCTGCCGTCAGGTGTCCCGGCACCTCCTGGAGGCACACACCCGCACACCGCCCCTCGGCCGCGGTGCCACGGGGCTGCGGCTGATGCCGGGCGTGCGTGAGCTGCTCGGGCTCCTGGAGTGCCCCGGGGCGCTGTTTTGTGGCCTCAGCGCCTGGCCCGTGGTCTGCGGTGAGCAGCGAGATCACCGCGGGTAAACCAGCGAGCTGGGGAGTGCATGGGACGGGGCTTCGCTAGCAGCTGCTGACTGGACAGCGGGCATCTCTCTGCAGGCGGTGGGAAAAGAGTCCTGGCTTTAGTCAAGTATTTTGTGGTGTTTTGAAGCACTACATGTGAGGCTTATCGTTTGTGCCTTGCATTGCTTGTGGGAGGAAGCCAGAGACTTCTTGGGACTCTAACAGGGAGTGTAAGTGCAGAGGGCAGCAAAGATCATGCTGTTCTTTCCTAGCATAGCTCAAGATTACTACACGTTTTGTGCCAGTCACAAGAAAGATAACAATAAACTGCAAAACTTTTGAAAAAGGATTAATGGAAATATATCTTTCCTTTGAGACAAACGTATTTCCACACTTATTAGAGGATAAGGAAGGAGTACAAATGCACAAAACTGTTGTACTGTGATAGATGCTTGATATCTGTTTGATCAGAGCTTTGTTAAAAGAAGGGACTTTCCTGAAGCCTCAGACCTTCCAAAGTTATTTTAATTGTATTCTCTCTTGGTGGGAGGAGAACCAGAAAGAAACTGCAATTTGAAAGGGATTTTGAAAGCTTAAAGGTCCACTGTCTGACTTTAGGCAATACAGAAAGCATACAAGTAAATTTTTAGCATCTTGGAGGAAGAGCTAGTGTTTCAAAGTGTTATGTATGTTTTGTAGTGAAATAACCCTTAAGATACGGTTTTAGAACGGGTTGCAATTGATAACAGAGTAGTTCCTCTAATTTTAAATGAGAATAGGCACTCAAAAGAGGGGGAGGGGATGAAGAAGGTGCAGCATGTGTATTGCCATGTGCCACATGTGAGAGTGCACCATCATGCAACCTGTCCACACAGTTCATTGGGCAGCCACAGACAGCACTGTGCTTTGCTGTGGACTTCCCTCTGCCCTAACTCCCTGCCTCACAATGAAATCTTCTGATATCTCTCTCTCTCTTTATATTACCTTATATCTCTGTAGTGCTTTCAGTCATAAAAAAAGCTCAAAGTACTTTGGAGATGGCTGAGTAGTATACAGTTCTAGTGGAAGGGAAACTGGGACATAGGTATTACATGCTTAAACTGACGTTACAAAAAAAGGTTGTGATGATCAGGAAACTGCTTGGTTTGCTGTTTCTAACACACCTTTAAAGTTTAGGCTCCCATCCTTCCATACTAAATGCAACACCCATGTTTAAAGTTGCCTGAAACAATCGTGCCGCCAGGTAAATTGTAAACCCAGCAATCTCTCAGCAACTCGCTACAGCCCACTGCTGCAATGAAATCTCAAACTGACATGCCTTGAAATATCAGAAATCACAGGGCAATAAAAATCAGCCAAAGCAAACATCAGATAAACTTGTCAAGCAAGCGGAACGAAGCCTGCATGTTGCCTCTGATGGTTTTTGTAGTTGTTTCCTTTATATACTAACACTCAACTGGAAATGAGAGTTTGCTCTGTAAAGGAAGAGGGAGGCTAGAAAGGGGGAAATTCTTCTTAAATATTTGACCAGCAGGTCCTAGGTTAGAGGGCTCTTATGGTTCACGACCAATTAAATTTCCCAGAAGGACTACTGATAGCTCAGCCCTGGCATGAGAAAGCGTGTTGTGCCTCTCAGAGCGTTTGTGTAAGGACAGATACTTGCAGCATCTCTTTCCACTTTTAACAAAGCCCCATTGAGATACATAACATAAATACTTCTGTGGTTTACCAGTAGTTGTTGTGGTTCAAGAAGTGCTGGAAAGTCTTTCAAAAGGCCAGGGAAATCCAGACATAGAAAATGCACAATGTGTGTATTCTCAAGCCCCTTCACCTCTCAGCTTCAAAGACACTGTAAATAAGAGAATTCTTCTTTCATGGAAAATTGGAGAGAATTGCATTAAACTTTAACAGTACATGAGCTTACATAGAAGGATTTAAAAGCAGCAATTTAAAATCAAGTGGTGTTTCTTGAGAGTTTTGAGGGAAGGTCATGTGGCTTCTACGAAGTGATAGGTGTAATAGCCACTGTGTTGTGCTGGTTCAAGTTCAAGTGATACCACGCACTTGAGTCCCTCTCTTTTGGACTCTCTACAATGCTGGATTGCAGGAGTTGCTCTATGAATAGGGAAATTGGAAAGGAGGTGCAGAATGTGATCCTTATTCTGGCAAAGGGAGCAGACAGCTCTGTTGCCAGTGGTATCTGAAAATAAGGCAAAGAGGAAGAGCAGCCCCAGCATCATTTCCATGGCTCTGCCATTAGTTGTTCTCATTCAGCTTATCATTTAGTGATGTATCTTTTAATAGCCAGTAGTATCCAGCAAATCCAGAAAGAGCATTTGGATGTTTAAAGGTGATCAGTGGGGTGGCCGGTCCCTTAGTGGGCAACTCAACCAAGGTTCTTAAGGCAGTGCTGGACAAACAATGTGGAAAAAGGTGGGTTTCCCTTATGTAGCACACTGGCATGTAGGAAATGACTTAATGAGAACAGTGTTGAGTGAAGAAATGCACAACAGTATAAAATATTTCAGCAGCTGATAGATAAGTGGCATGCCTGATTTTGCCTGCCAGTCTGTCCGCAGTGGTGTGCGGGCGTGAGTTAAAGTCAAACTGCATACGTGTCCTGCCCTGCCAGTGGCACAGAGCTGCTGGGTATGAAAAAGTGAACAAATCCTTCATTGTTGTCACTTTTCTATTACTTACAAGTAATAGACATTTTCATCCCCGTGTGTCCCTGGTCCACACTAGCATATTTCAGCAAACTCTTTCATGCAGTTCCAGGTCTCTCCTTTGCTCAGGAGAAGCAGGGGAAAGGAGGGTAACAAGGTCACCAGTAAATGCACACCTGCCTGTCTTATGAACTGCAGCCAAAATCAAACCAAGTTTCAAGGCCCAGTCTACTAGGAATGGAGACGTGTCCTGTAACAACCGGCTGAGCACGATGTGCCTGAGATACTGCCAGTGAGAAGGAAGGAAGGCTGCTCTGTCCAATAATTTTTTTTCTTTCATTTTTGTTTTGCTGCCTAGTTGGCAAGATTGCTGGAATGTAATTTAAATAACTGAAACTCCAGCTGTTGCAATGAAATTCTTTGAATTATGTGCCCAAAAAGAGAAAGATGGTATCTTGAGTTCAGATCAAGTGATCTGGTATACTGAAATCACATAAGTGCATGTAAATTAAACTCTTGTGTTTAATACTCCCCATTGTTTTCTTCTCATTCAACCTTTCTTTGAGGTTGTTTCCAGATCAGAGCTGAAACTGCTGTAACAGCAACTGCTTCCTGTGTACTTCCAGCCTCATTGTGAATGTAATTTAGATCTAAAGACTACATTTCAAGCTCATTATGTGGAAGTTTGCCCTGTTGTAACATATGTCAGAACTCAGGTATGCATTTGTCAGGGAAGATGCTCTGATGTGGTAGTAACTGCAGTTGCCAGTGCATAGATTGATTTCTCAGGGTAAGGATTTTTGCAGATAGTGACATGATGTTCTTTGTCATCTCTGCACAAACTGGCAGCGTTGCCTGTAGCTAACGTGGGCTGATGTGTATCTGCTGCAGCAAGCCACCTGAATCAGAGTCCTGGCCTATTGTAGTTTGTATTAAAGTCAGCCAAACCATCTTCCCTAAGAGAGCTTCGTGTTATAACACGACGCCAGCTGAAGTTAACCAACTCGTGTGTGTATTTAGTCTCTTTGCATTGTCAAGAGTTAACCCCCAGCCAGATTGGCATCGGCTGTGCTAAATCAGAACAGCTCATGGTAGCCATGTCTTCTGGAAACTGTATCATGTTCTGGGCTTTCTGGAAGAGCAGGATGAGGGTGGAACTACTGCTAGATGCAGATGCTGAAATCACTGCTATTGATGCAGAAATAGTCAATTCAGTGAACATCTATTTCAGTTTCAAACATGAATTTTCTATTCAGTGAACATATTTAAAAGGCACAGGATAAACTATTTGTATCACATGAGATTGTTGAAGTATTTTCCAATCTGGTAATAACTATAGTAGATGTTAAATACATTTTGCTAAACATCTTAAACTCATCAAGCTTGCAAGACTGCACCTAGCAAGAGTGTGAGAGCTCTTCTGTTACTTCTCTGTAAAAAGTGGACAAGTATGATTGCTCCAGTTACTTTACACTGGTTAGTCTGACAGCAGTGACAAACAAAACAATGGCACTTATATAGGAGTCTGTTAATTCTTAAAAGGTAGGAATGTGCTTCATGCCCAGCAGTGCAGATTGTGGAAACAACAAAAGATTTGTCACATGCTTTTGATGGTAACATGTGCTTAGTTGACGAGGTAAAATTTGCCCTGTTCCCTTTATTTTAAACAGGAGTCCAGCACAGTGTCAGCAACTCACAGACTGATGGATTAAGCAACTGTCCTACTGAAGTAGCCATGGGGGGTGTACTGCCATTCAATTAAAATGTTATTTTTCTACAAAGATCTGTAGCTGGCACAGTTTAGCATTTTCACTGATTATCTCCACCTAGTGTTGGAATAAGAAGTGAATGGGATGCTAAAAAGATCCCTTAATAACTAATTTCAGCAGTTCAGCACTAATCTTAGTAGACTGTAAAATGTGTTTTCTTGGAGATAAAAATACCTTGTGGGGGAAGCCAAGATATGAAAACAAAAGACAATTAATTTTCCTGAAGTTGATTCATCATTATTGTACAAAGAGCTTAAGAGACTCTCAAAGGGCATCTCTGGATTGTGGCTTTAGTTGTGGACTGGAAATTGGGCAGTAACTTCTTGAAATGAAGGTACAATGGCATTCTTTAAAGGGAGCAGTCTGTTGCATTTTCCACCAGTACATATTGTTTAGAAAACTTGGATTCAGAATGTATTTTAATGGCATGAAAAAAAAAATGAAAACAGTGTTATAAAATTCTAATACCAAACTTATAGCCAAGTAACAGATCTTTTTTTGTTATGGTTTTATTTCTACCAGGCAATGTGCATATGTGTTCATGGTGTTTTAGAAGAATTGAGGATAATTTGTTGGTTTTTCCTGATCCAGTTCTAAGAATCTTTATTTCATGAATTTTCTGCAGATTTCCTGCAGACACCACTGTAGAAGTAATATAGGTGATGTCATCGAAATAAAGATTTTCTGTAGTTCCCTCATTGAGATTTCTGAAGCTTTAGTTTGCAACATAAAAGTTAATGTGTTTCAGTGTGCAATTTAATTACCAGGGGAATAATCTATACATTAAAAATTATGCTCTATAAAGGAGCAAAATTTACCCACGTTTTTAGTCAACACCCTAGTTCAGAATCTCCATTAACAACCGTGTGTTATCAATGTGTAAGATGTTGTCTGAGACCATGTTTTTGATTGATTGTGTTTCAGGGCCAGTTTTGTGATTACTGCAATGCTGCTGATCCCAGCAAAGCTCACCCAATAACTAATGCCATTGATGGCACTGAGAGCTGGTGGCAAAGCCCTCCTCTTTCCATGGGCTTGAAGTACAACGAAGTCAATGTCACCTTAGATCTGGGGCAGGTGAGTGCCTGAGCCATGGGGTGAAGTGTGATCATGTCTTGCACTTGCGCATGTGCTTTGCAGTTGGGAGAGATGTTTGAGCTGATGATTTTTATTTCCTGCTGTCACTTTTAGCTTTTTTGTCTGGTTTATGTTCTGTATTATTTTACCAAGTATACTGTATGAAGTGATTGTTTTCCTTTAGGAATTTTGATGATAGAGGTTCTTGCCACTGGGATCATACGGATGTAGCGATGGTGTACTTTCTTGCACAGACACTGTAACTCATTAATTTGAAGTGGCATGGGGGGACCTCTCAGTTGAAACTCAAACTCTACCTTCTGTTTAATATTCCCCTTTTCCATGAGCTTGGAGAGAGGCTTCATGATCTCTGTGCATGCACGCATTTTGAGAATAATGTTTGGAATCTGCTTTTGCCTCAGGGGTCTTTCTGGTTTCTCTGTCATTCAGCAAGATCTTCAAGATACAGAGAAAAATACTGATAAGGTGGTCTAAAAGGGAAGGGACAGCAAAACCAGTGTAATATGAATTAGTAATGAGACAGTAACAAGAACACCCATATTTCCCCTGCAAGCAATAGGCAAGTAGCTAAGAGTGAAGCCTCTGTATCTGTTTTTTAAGCCTACAGGGTTGGATTCTCAGCTGCCATGACTGGGTGCTGATCCAGTGAAGTTAGTTACACTGTGCAAGTTCACACAACGTGAAAACACATGTTTATAAATATATGTGTCGGCCTGCAAAATATATGTATCCACTTGCATATGTATTTTGGACTGCAGTAATTGTTTATTGACTGATTATATAGGACAGGATTTTTGAGTAGACTTTCAGTTTAGTTGACAGCAAAGTGGGGGATAACTAAGAAAGAAGAAAAGTATTTCTCACAGAGAAATACTTTCCCCATTTTGCTGGGGATTCAGGTGCAACTTAGTTTACATCTTGTCTTACATGGTGTTCTAATACTCTTGCTCCTCCCACGGGTGGAATGGTTCTCATTTTGAGGATATCCTCAGTCAGTGGTTCTGTATCCAGTAGAGCTGCAGTGCAGAAAGGCCATACTAAGCCTATTTTCCTGCTGTGCGTTTTTTACCTTCCTTGGAGGACCTGCTGACAGACACCTTACTTTTTATGTCCTGATTAAAGTTCGGAGAAACTTCTTTCCTTGAGAGGAGGGATATGAGCTAAGTGTCTTCTTTTCATGGGACTCCTTGGACACCAGCAGCTATGTGCTAAGATTTCTGTGGTTGTTAAATGATTTCTTGGCGTGAGGTTGCATGTTTCTCATTACTCTGGTACTACTTGGAAAGATGACTCTGAATCCCCTTTCTTGGAAATGAAGGTAATCAAAGGCAAAGGTGAAAATTACTCCATGTCCTGTGATCAGGAATGAGTCATTTTAGCTGGTGGATAGATGAGGGTTTGCTAAGATTCATATGATTTTTTTTTTCCCCACTTCACAGACTTTCATCATTTAACTGCTTTCATCCTGAGGTTAAAGTTAAACTTTAACCTCAGGATTTGTTTAAACTTGAGATTCATGTTTGACATTTTGCTTAGTATTTTCACTCCCAAATTTATACAGTAGCACACAATACTACTAATAATAAAGAACATTAATACTGTCACAGAGTAAGTCTACTCAAGTGAACAGGTAAGCACTGAGACCCCAATTCACCTTACCTTATTTCCTGGTCCTAAATATTAAGAGCTTGGTGTGTCTTAATGATGCAGACTTTCTTAGTAATGGACAGAGATGATTTTTCAGAGTTCAATTCCCCCTCAGCTGAGCTGAGATGAAAGTTTTGGGTTTTAAGGAAAAATAAATCTTAGATGTTTATCTAAATACAGAACCACATATTGTAATATTGAAAATATAACAGGGATGCGTTTTTCCTCACTAATTATTTGTCCTTTTTTGTTTGTTTTTTGTTTTGTTTTGTTTTGTTTCTTTTTAATACAAGTTACTTTTTTCTGCAAACAAAAAATGTAAAAGTTTTTTGGTGCGCAGAACATGACAAACATGTACAAAGCGTGCAGGGAAGCAATGACTGAGTGTAAGCTGGTCATCAAGTAGCCACAATTAGAGGAAGCAGGACATGGTGTGAAGTCAAAAGCTTTTATTTTCTGCATTCCTGCCATTATATCTTTGTGATTGAGGGCAGAGTCCCAACGGAGCCTCCTACCATGGTCTCACGACAATATTAAATTGAAGAGCTGCACCATGATGGAAGTTTCAGTGCTCACTACAGTGAAGTTGGAACAGAACACCCACCTGGTGCTGCTTCTGTTTCACAAGGGCTTGGGTGATTTTGAAAGTCAAATGCCTTCAGGCTGTTAAATCTGTTTGCAAGAAGAATGCTCATTTTGCTGTACTTCGTAATACAAGAAAAAGCAAAAACCTGAAAGCAAAACCCCTGCTTTACTTCCCTTTCTGACTTTCTGTACTATAGTTACATTTCTAATCAATCACAGTCCTTCTGTATAACAATTATAATGTTGATCCCTGAGGCACTCTCTCCATTCTGTTAACATACCTGCTTACACTGTGGCTATTCCTGACTTGTTTGAAATATTTGGATCAAATGAAATCTCAGTTATTCCTCTAATTGGTTATGTTTTTCCCAATGTAGTTTTTAATTGCTTTTAAACTTCTGAATCCAGTATGTCTGACTGAATTTCATTGCCCTTCCCCTGACTCTTTGGATTGCCTAATTTCAACAGGTGTGTCCTCATCTTTGGCTTGCTTGATGCTCAGCAGATATTACAGTAACACTGCCCCAGGTATTTTTCTGAGCTCTCTCTTCAGAAGAAATGAAAGTTCAGGATAGCATGATAGTGTATGATGAAAAAGAAATGTCCAACTACAAAAAGTAGTTCAAAGAAGTAAAGCCCATATATTTTATTGTTGCTTTTAGTCACAAATATTTTTTTTTATTTTAGCTGTCCATTTTGGCAATAATATAGTGCTGAAAGACTCAGACTCAGTGAAGCCTTGAGCACTAATATGTTGAATAGTTTTTATGTAGCAATACTATTAGTCGCTGTTGTAAATTAAAAGTACACAGTGGAATGCAATGTCCAAATTAGTACTTTTATTAGGGATGGAGGGCAACTCAACCATAAATTTAAGCTAAGTGGTGTTGGCCTGTGGAGGACTTCATGCTTTTATGTTTTCTATCAGTTAAAGCATATTTTGTAAATAGCGTCACAGTTTGGCAAATCTTCTGAGTTGCTTTTATATGGTAGAGGGCTAACTTTTATATTTGGTAGCAAGTCTTTGATTTACAAACAATATTTGTTGCTTGAAATATTATTCAGCTTTGGCTAAATTGTTAAGAACTAAAACTAGTTGTTCTTAACTTAAGAAAGACTGACACGGTAACTTAAACTGTTTCTGAAGTTACAGTTAATTTAAGTGTCATTCTGTAAAATAAAGTGTCCTGTGCTCACTTCTTCTGTAGGAAGAAACTCTCAAGGTGGTGGGAGATTTATCGCAACCTGCATTGAACTGTGCTCCCAAAAATAGTCATTGCACTCATTGTGCTTGGCTTTTGAATACTTTGTATTGTTGCTGACCCTGAAATCAGACCCAACTCTAGCCTGAAGTTGCATAACCTCTATAATAACACTGGAAAGCCCTACAGATTAGGGCATGAGAACCACTGCACAAGGCTTCTGCAGTGCTACATAGCTGTGCCTCAGGGACACATAGCCCTTGCTCTGGAACCCCTTCACAGCTCTGAATCCACAGCAGCAGCTAGCCCTCCTCTGCTATTTTGGTTCACACTGGGGAGAAAAAGGGGCTTTTAAGCCTGGGGAAGGTGCAATACTGTCCCTATAGTACCCAAAAATGGGGATGCTAACAGCACAGAAGTGTTCCTTTGTATTAGAGAACTCTGGTTCTGAGTATTTCAGTTTGTGCAGGAAGCTGACTTGAGATCATGCTGCAGAAGCAGTATGCTTTGAAGTTAGTTGTGATTTTTGGCTCATACCACAGGAAGGTGCATCTAGTTGTGAACTCTAGAGTAACACAACTTCATCTGATGAAGTAACATCTGTCTGATAGAATCTTCTAAAAGTTGGATCATGTAATACATGTTTCATTTATTCCGAGGTCATACCACAAGCAACTCATTCAGAGTTGAGCTACCAGCCTTAATAAGGGAAATACCTTAAAATACGTTCTTTCTTGCTCCTAGGTTTTCCTATAAGTTGTAGTCAAGGTATTGTGGTTTTTTTAAATTGTGTTTTTCTTTAATTAAGGACCTTTTCAATGGCTCAGCATTTTTTTCTTGCGTTTGCATTAGTTGCATGTCATTGGTTTTAAAATGCATTTCTGATAATAATTTGATATTATTTTGAAAATGTACAGGAGAAAACCTCACAAGTCTTGTTCTCCTTTCCTTTTCTGACTGTCTTCCTTTGGCTCTTATTCAGCATCCCTTTAGGAAGGTCTTGGTTCCTACTCACTAATCTCATTTCCCTCCCTTCTTGTCTGTACTTCTACTTCCCCCTTCTTCCTTTCCATGCTCATTCCTACATGTAACTTTAATTTTGTGATATGTTGTTCTAAATACCTCTGTTTTAACCCAGTGTAATAAAAGCAGAACCTCTGCTGGTTGCCTCTAATCCTTTGCACTTCCCTGGGTTTCCTCCCAATGTTGACAGTCCTACTGTGTCCCTTCTACTTTGGACTGCAGCCCTCATAGGGAGACATTTTTCTTCTGGACAACTGCAGGCTGAATCGTACAAATCCTTTCCCATATCAATAGCTTCAGTGTTCTGTGAAGAAATGGGCCATATGTAAGAAATAATTATGAGCACTGAGTTGGTCTTTGTCCAAATCCTAATGGAAAAGTGGCTGCATGAAAAATTTCAGGGAAACAACCGAGACTCATTGATGTAGCAGCCTGTAGCCTTGGCAAAAAGATCAAAGACTGGTTGAATGTGGAGAAAGGACTATCATTTTGTCTCTGGATGCAGTTCTTCCTTCTAGAGTACTGCCCATGCTATATAGGGACAGCTTCTCCCTTCAGGTCCTGCCATCAACTGGGTCAGAGCAAAGATCTCCAGATATGTCTATGAGACCTTTTCAGAGGCACTGACTTACCTAACCAAAGACATTTTTCAGCATCAGTGGCTGGTTAAAGGAAAGCATGATATGAGTGCAGCACGGCCAGGGATAACTGATCAACATTGGAAATCCTGTGCTTATTGCTGGCTTCTTCACCTCAGACTAGGAAGCTGGAACACAAGGAATGACTTCAGCATGCTGTGCAGTGGGAGCCTCTGCAGGCACTGTCACTGTTTGTGTTGTGTAGTCATTGCTGTGTACATGTGCGCTCAGTTAGGCTGGATGGAACACACTCAGGAGGTCTGATGCCTCTCAGGTACTACCCACACAAGATTTTCTCTGCACCTCTGCCACAGCTATTTTTCCACATACCCAGAAGAGTAGCTGGCAACCCCAGAAATGCTGGTCCACCTCTCTCTCTAGTTGGCATTTTTTTGTATTGTCGTTTATGTTACCAAATACATGGCTGGGAATTGATGAATACTGACTGTCAGGAGTGCTTTATACAGTACCTGGATCTGCCAGGGTGCCTCAAGTCCTACTGAGATGTTTGAATGAAAGGACTGCTTCCCTCTTTGCAGCATCAAGAAATCAAATCCTTTAATTTTAGCCAGAGTTTGCAGGATTTTTATTTTGAACAGATTGATGCTTTTGTGGCTTGGTCTCTGAGAAGAAACAATACTCAAGACCTTTTGGCTTCATTACACCAGGAAACCAGTGGTCATGCACACGCCAAGCCTATGCAGTCAGTGGCACTAAGGTGTGTTCTGGAGCAGGTGCTGAGCACAGTTCACACTCCTTGAATCCCTCTCCTGCATCAGCCTTCCTTTGAAAAGTTTAATTTTTTACTGAGTCACATTGTATTTCTGTCTCTTCTGAGCAATCTGCAACACCAACCACATTATTCAAGATCGTGAAAGAAACCCACGACGACAACCATACCGTGTTGAGGGAAGATTTGGTGGTGCAGCTGTATCTGCCAATAATGGTCTGAGGGAATTTTACCCTGTTGGAAATAGATTCAAATTAAATGAAGAAAGATTGCTGTGGTATCTTTTTGAATGCATCTAAAGATCTACACAATGCCTCAGATAAATGGTCTACGTGGATTTAGTTGGATTCTTGCTACTGCCACATTCCAGGAATTTTTTTTCTTCATGAGCCAAAAAGGAAGAACAATCTTCTCCTACAGAAGCAACACACACAACATCATGATTGTTTGGAACATAGTGTGTTTTTTATTTTGTGCTAGTTTATGTCCAGCACTCATCTAAAGAGTCATTTCAGTGTTTTCATATCCTGGTTTGAGTTTATGGTGTCAGGAATGGAGGATAATGTGCTAGATCTTTATAGATTCATGTCTAACTTTTTTCCAATTTTAATGCTTTCTAGGAGTCAAAAAAATCTTGGAAATTTCTCTTTGTAAATAGTTGTTTAAACTTTTAAGGAGAAAATAGAGAAAACATTTTAAACTAATATTATTGAGAATTTTACCATTCTTTTGAAAATGCAGTGAGTAATAGCAAGTTTTCTTTCTGTTGGTTTAAAAGAAGTACTGTGCATGCTGTCAGAGATCATGAATATTGTATCATTAATGGTACAATGGTAGCTCTCAATCCATTTAAATGACCTCTTTTAATATCATCTTAAGGTCACCTGAAAGAGTTTTTATAGAAATCTCTCTCTTTATAATGTAATATTTTTAATGCATGATCCTGAATTTTAATTTTCATTCTCAGAGGAGGAGGGGATTTTTTTCATTCTACTTGATGATTTTAAAAAACTTTTTCTGGGTTTTTGTGATTCTTTAAGGCCATCGGCTGCTAGAACATTTTAAATCTGAACAATCCTGAGTGAACAATAAAAAGGTCACATCAATGTGGAATTGATTAAATTCCAGCTGTTCATAATCCATCAGGTTTGACCTATGGTGCCGGATTACAGCAGGATAGGATGTTTGACTCTTGCAGTAATATATCCTCTTTTAAGCATGCATTTCCAGAGTGCATTATTTCCATTATTGGAAATAAAATGCCGTTTCCACTTTTAAATTCGGTTCTTTGTTGATACAAGAAAATGGTCAGAATTTTGATTAAGTCATATTTCTGGGATTTTTTGTGAAAATTTTTTACTATTGTATAATTATACCAAAATGCTGACTTACAGTTTTAACATTCCTTTTGAGAGATTGTTGTCTTTTATGAAAAAAATTTGGCTTAAAAGCAACCAAATAAGCTTTTGTTTTTTTTCAAAAATTAAGGCACTTTCTTTTTTTTCTTAGAACTAAATGTCTGAAGGAAAACATTGCTTTGAGTTTAGTCTGCCTTTTTTTCAAGATAGGTTTTAGATCAGGATCAAGATTCAAAGTATTGAAATGCCAGCTTAGAATATGTGATTAAAATTGGCTGTAATGGTTGCTTTTCTAGGTCTTATGTCAGCAAGGTTACTCTTTTATCTTCAAATGGGATTTATTTGCTAAGCAAAGGATTATTTTTCTTCTGTTATTCTCTCATCAGATCTGGAGAGAGACCATTCATCAACTTGGTCAGTATTTAATCTTAGTGGAAGTTTAGATGTTCAAGTGCCCTTCTACATCCTTGACCCAGGCCAAAAGCAAGTCAATAGGCACTCATGTGAAGTCAGAAGCAGGACAGATATTAGGCATGGTGACTATGTTTTGTAACTGACACCAATTTAATTTTTATCGGACCTGTCTCTTTTCCCTTTCTGAATGTGCCTGTACAGACCTGAGCAGTGTTTCAAACTCAGAGATGGAAGGAGAGCGTCATGCAAATACAAGATTTTCATGTACAACAGAACTGTGAAGTTGCCATACTTCTTTTTTTCCTTCCATTTGTTATTTGCATGGAAATACGCAAGGAGTGGTGCTGGGTGGCAGTTCTTTAAGCATTGGCTGACTTGCAGACTTCCTGATGTAATACACATTTTGAAGAGTAGGTATAAGGTCACTGTTGTGAACGCTCCACAATGTGACTACAAGCAGTGGAGCCCTGGAAAAGGCAGGACATTGTCTATGTGCTTCCTTTATTTCCCCTTGAGCCTTCTAAACCACTTGTCTTTGTTAAATCTGTGTCAGTCAGTGTTAACGGAGTGAAAACGGAGTGTTATCAGCACTTGCTAGCGTGCGTGTCAAGATGGGACTCCCAAGGATCTTAAGACATAGGGGAAGAAAGCCAATGTATTAATGTTGCCTGCCAGTGCAAACCTGGTTTTAACAGGCAAATGCCCCTTGAGAGATTCAGCTGACCAAAAGTGAGAATATGAAGCACTTTTTCTTTTTTAGGAGTTTCGGAACTATTATGCTTTCCTAGAATAATACTAATCTTTACACTGAGTAGACATACCAGATGACATGTAATGTCTGTATGGCTGATATCTCTACTCTGAAACTTGACAGTGAAGTAGCAGAAGTTACTCAGACAAAGAGTATCAGAAACTCAGTAAGAGCAAATCTTGCCTCTGTCTGCAAAGTATTCACCTATTTCTGACAATGGTTAAAATCAGGCTTTCCATCAGCATTTTGAGGGCATTACTCCACCTGTGCAGTCAAAGGTCTGGATTTTGTCATGGCTCTGTCAACAGAATGGCTGCCACTTACTCTGCTCAGTGTTGTTGTCTAGTAAGTAATTTTTCCTATGGAGATAATGTCTGCTTCCTAATTTAATATCTCTGGAGGTAAAGCTGGTGCTTTTCAGGCTGTGTTAAATAGCAGGTTAAATTTCAGTGCGAACAGAAAAGTTGGGTTATTTTTCTCCTGGTTCTCTCTGCACTGATCAAAGTCAGCATCATTCAGCAAAGCAAAAGTTTCTGAAATAGGTTGCAAGGTGTAATACCTGCTGCAGTGCCTTGGTGTGTTTGTAGAATAGGGACTTGCCCTGGAAAGTAGTTGTACATACTACATAAATGAATGCACAACAAAAAATTTTCTTTTTTTTTCTTCTGAGATGTGAGTTATTATCATGAGAACATGCTCCATGAAGTGCCTGAATTCCTTCCATTTCTTCTTGAGGTTTTACTTTTTACTGTGAATACAGTATACAGGTATTCAGAAGCTGATGTCTGAAATAGATGTGTGAGCATGGAGGCTGCATGTGCAGAGCTGGTTAGGGACAAGTATTTTCAGGTATCTGTTTCACTGTATTATTCACCATTTGCATCTGCCTCTTGGTGGTCCCAGTTGGTGTGACAGCTATTGAATTGTTCCTGGCTGACAGCTGAATGGGCCAGGCATGCCAAAAGATGCTGTTCCTAGTTCATGGTTGAGAGCTTGTATGCACTTGTGGTTTGGAGTCTAGTAAACTTTGTAAAGTATTAGCTTCAGGGTTATGACATTTATGAGGTATGAGCAAAGATAAACTGCTTGGGTGTAATTGATGTGGGGGCTCTGGTAGCAGTTACTTGACAAACTGCTGACTGCAGTCTCCCCCATCAAAGTGAGAATCTCCTGCCAGCAGATGATTCTCAGTTGAGGTTGTTGAGGGGGAAATTCCAGTGCAGCTTCACTTTAATATTGAGTGTACCTCAGTATTGGTTCACTTTTATTGACAGCTCCATCCATGTCAGAATTTAATTTTTAAATGGCCTTTAGAATCAATCTGTGTTTACCTTTTTGTGTAAAGGAAATTTTTATTGATGTCCTGGTTTTTAGATAGACTGTGGACTCTCCCAGGACTCTTACAGAAAGACTTCCTGTCTTCTAAGACCCATTTCTTCTCTAGTGTTTGGGAGCCCTCTGTGTGATACACAATGAGCACCTAAAGAAGCCAGATTAAACTCTTGGTGTTGGGAACCTTGAGCTGTTGGAGCTCTTTGAGCTGTTTTGGACACTGAATGAGCTACCTGTTACAAAAATCTCTCCTGTGCTGTTTGATTCCCCACAAACTCTGGGGTGGCTTGCTTCCATTACTTGGAAGGTCTGTCAAGTAGCAAATTCATCTGGAAATAATCTTAACATGAGGGAGCGGGTGGCTGGGATTATTATCAACCATGGGAGTCCCAGTATAAAGGGTATTTGCATTTTCTCTTCCATGATTTTTACGTGCCTTAGCTACAAGCACAGTTATGTGCTTGGAATACATCATAAATATACCAGGGTGCTGCAAAAGCAGCTTAGTGGAGTGATACAACTTTTCCAGGTTGAGTACTGTACCCTTAACACACCCAAGCAATCAGTCAGCTGCACAACAGACCTGTCCTGCAATGTGGGAGATGGCATTTAACACAGTCCTCTTGCAGATATTTTGATGTTCTTGAGCACATTGCCAAGTGAAGTAGCCAGCTGAGAATCTGGCCTCTGATTTTAGTAGGAATGAAACTGCAGAGAATAACCTTCTCCCTGTGCACTAAAGAAAAAGTGTTTATTTGCATTAGTTTTATTATTGCTGTGCTTTTATAGAGTTCAAAAAAAACCTCCTGACAAGATCTATGTATATTTTGTTACCAGCTCTTCCATGTTGCCTATATCCTTATCAAGTTTGCAAATTCTCCTCGTCCAGATCTCTGGGTCTTGGAAAGATCAGTGGACTTTGGAAAAACTTACACTCCCTGGCAGTATTTTGCTTGTAAGTATTAATCCTTGTGTCACTGGTCTGTTGGGGACAGGTTTCTTTAATAATTTCCTCAGTAGCAGCAAAATCAAACCATTGGGCTTGCTGAAGATTTCACGTGCAGAGAAGACAGTGAATGTTAAATACATTTATCTTTTCTTATTTAGGCACAATAAATTAGTGGTAGGAGTGTATGGGTATGGTATTTTGAAAGTGTATCTCAGTACATGAATGTTTTTCACTTTCTTAGAAATATCCAATATGTTTTCTTTGTCTTGATTTTTGGGTGTGTCAGAACTTTGGTGTCCTTCATTCCTTGGGACCCTGGCATTTCTTGCAAAAATCAAAGTGAAATACAAATGCAAAATCTTGGAGTAGCTATATAGCTTTTTTTTCTGGTGATGATATGAGAAATACTGTGCCGTGTCTTGTCAGGCACCACAGAATTGCTTAGGAAGAGAGATTATTGTTTTGAGGAAGGTCTGTTACTCTGTGCTGAGTGACACAATCACTGTTATTACTCTGTTATCGGGAGAACTTACCTGAAAATACAGCAGATACCTCTCTGCTAATTTAAATTAGAACAATAGGGCCCATTTTATATAAAATTAATTTTGTTCTTGCTTGATTAGACTCGAGAACAGATTGCTTGGAGCGCTTTGGAAAGGAAGCAAATCTTCCCGTGAGGAGGGACAGCGATGTCCTGTGCACCACCGAGTACTCTCGCATTCTGCCTCTTGAAAATGGAGAGGTAGGTGCTTTCAGGAAAGCATGTGTGATGCTGGAAGCAAACATCACTGGTTTCAGAAGTTTGTTGGAAGTAATTTTTTAGCTATGACTGCTTGAATCTCCATCAGTAAGTCCAAAATCTAAACCTCAGTGAAATTTTGGGTGAGTGACCTGACTCCTCCCAATTTTCAGCATTCCCTATGGGGGTAGGGGCTGCTCAGGGAAACCTGTGTTGATATTTATCATAATTTGTGTACCTCACTATAGCCATGTGCATTTGAAGGTGTTGACTGCATTTTCTGAGTTCTTCCAATGTGCGTGGCAATACTTGGTACACCAGAATTGCTCATGCGAGTGAAGGCTGTAGAAACAGATATTTACCATTCAAGAAATAGTAGCTTTTAAACATTTTTAAAAAATGTGGTTTTATATATATATATACATACACACACACACACACACACACACACACACACACACACACACACACACACATATATATATATATATATATATATATATATATATATATGAGAAAGCTACATGTTTATAATATAATAAAAGTTTTTAGAAAATATTGCTTTGATTTTAGCCATTGTTCCTTGCTAGGCAGAGCTGTGACTTGCATCCTTGTATTACTTGAATGAATGTTAAACTCCTGGATGTGCTGATGGCTCCTCCTGGCATTCTGCACTTATGCCTGATGTTGTTAGATTCCAGATATGAATTCCGCAAGAATTATTCAGAGTTTTGAGCAGATGGATCTAGGTTTTCATATTAAAATAGAATTTATTTGGTAAAGTATCTGTAAAATTTTCCTAATCAGATATTGTAAAGAATAATTTCCACAGAAGAACACTGCTGGTGCTATTCCCCATTACATGCTCCATGATTTTTCTTGAAGGAATTGCGCTGCAATTGGAACAATCATCATATCCTTGTTATGTGCTTCAGAATATAGGAGCCCTTTGAAAATAGAAATCTGTTATCTGGATGGTTGTAAAAAAATTCAAGTCTTTTACTGAGCTCTGTACATAAAAACGAGGTTTTTCATTCAGTAGAGATTCATGATTGCTAAGCTGCTGGTAGCTGTTTCTTTAAAAATAAAAAAGTATTGGATCCCTTGTTTTGGAAGTCAGAGAAATCTGCTTTCATGTGAGGGGCTTTTCTAAAGCAACACTGTGTACTTTCTTCCAGAAGACCATTAATATGCTCGCAGGCACTGGACCTGCTAACAATAATATTTTCCAGGAATGTTTGTGCCTTGACCCAAAAATAAATGTGCTTTGGGAAAGAGCCAAAATCTGATGTTTTTAATCAGGGTAAACTTCCATTGACACTGTCAACTATTCAAACAACCACTTGCAACTATTCCTATTGTTTTTTTCCTATTAAAAATGTACTTTTTGCATGCTATACCTGCTGTTTTCAAAACAGATAGAGGTCCTTTTTTTTTTCCTGATTTGTTATATGGATAATAGGAATACAGTAGGTTTCATTTTTCCCAATATCCTGACTTCAGTATGAATTGCCTAATTGTTACTGCAAATATGTTCGCAAACAATAATAAGTTATTGGATTCTTTTATTGATCCTGCTTTATGCTGCTCTTGGCACTTGATGTATTTTAACAAGAGTGTGCTTACTTCTTTGTTAGATTGTAGTATCTTTGGTAAATGGCCGCCCAGGAGCAAAAAACTTCACTTATTCCCCTGGTCTTCAAGAATTCACAAAGGCAACAAACATCCGCCTCCGTTTTCTCAGAACTAATACTCTGCTTGGACACTTGATATCCAAAGCGCAGCGGGACCCCACTGTAACTCGTAGAGTAAGTACTGTTGTCACTGAGGTGTAAATACCCAACAATCATACCCAGCATGCTAGGGACCAAAAAGTGGTCTGAATGTTTTAAGTTTGCAACATCCTGACAATGAGATTTGCATTGACCCACCTTGAAATCCCCATATTTTTCTCCAAGTTTGTTTGATACAAGAAGGTAACTGGGCCAGCATGGATTTACGGAGGGGCAGTAATGATTAGTGATTTTGCAACAGACCATTTTCATTCCCTTCTTTCCAATATGGAAGGAACTGGGTGCATCGTGGGAGCTATAAAGAGCCAAAGCAAAATTATTCTAAACTATCTTATGCAGAACTGAGGAGTTAAATCTCCAACTTTATTTGGCACTACTTTCTGATATTTATTCACAAAAGCTTTTCAGAAAAAAGTACTTGAGTTTATGAAAGAGCAGAAATCAAAGGCAGTACTTGAAAATTGCTTTCTTTCCACAAATCATTTGAGATGCCTAGGTGTTTTCAGTGTATTTTGGGCTATCCAAGAGCTTGAAGGCCAGAGTTCCACTCCCATTCAGTGGGTAAATATAAGGAAATACAGGGAACACCACGCAGAAATTCATATACTCACAGAGATTTCAGACTTCATATTGTATTGCTATTTTTAACCTTTTCATTTAAAATGAAGATTCGGTAACAATTGGAGGAAACCCGAGGGTGAGGCACCACACAAATGTCTGTACTGAAAAACATAAAGCTATTCCAGTTATTTGACAGCACTCCCATTAAATGTCCTTGCTGCCTTAAGACATTGCTCACAGGCAGAGGTAAATGCAGAATGCAGTTTACTTGGCAAGCAGCACAGCTTTAGTGTGAGGAACTTCTGGTGTTATCCTGGCCATGGGTTGTAGGATAGATGAATGAAATCTCAAGTGTTTTAATAAATTCCTAAAGGAGAGTAAAAATTTTTGTTGTAGAGACCTTCCAAATCTAGCGAACCTGATGTTGATATTTCTGACACAATACGAGCAAGGAAAGATCTATACATACTTCTTGTGCTTGTTCCACAGTATTACTACAGTATAAAGGACATCAGTATTGGTGGTCGATGTGTTTGCCATGGCCATGCTGAAGTCTGTAATCCAAAGAGTGCTGAAAATCAATACCAGTAAGTAAATGGAGCCTGACATTTATCTGAGAAAAACAATACATGAGTGCTTTCAAATGACCTTTTCTTATTATAGAATTACGTAGTTTTACGGGGATTTTTTTCTTTAAATTAAAAAAAAAATAGAACCTGCTAATGATTGGCAAGAAAACGTGTCAAGAGTGACTGTATGTGAAAGATAATAATAGAAAATATTTAGGTTTTTTTTTTTAGGTTAGGTTTTTCATTTTAATTGAAATACAAGTTCAGCAGATTGAATAATTGCTTAGAAACCCAAAGTTCTTTGAGTTGAACATCACCTTCTGATGATGGTATCATCAGGCATGAGTTGATAGCACCTTCTTGCATCAGCAATTAGAAGTCCAACTCAGGAACAAAATTGTGGGGGGGATAGAATGTAGGAGAATAGAGATAGTGCAGAAGGCAATCTCACCCCTGAGGAGTTGCAGCTGCACTAATTACCAAGGGCTAGGATCAGGCCTGTCCTTAATAGGCCACAGCTGTGTCCAATTAGGATGAGTGCTATAAAAGAGTGGGTTAGGTAGTTGAGGTGGGAGTTGCAGTTTGTTGGTTGTGCTGTGAGGAGCTGCCAATGAGAAATCACCAAGAGGGTGTGAAAGTTTTACAATAAGATAACACAAAATCAGTTGACTTCATGGAGATATTGAGCACTATAACTGAGCTCATGCAACATCCAGTGGCTTTAGATCATTACTGTAAAAACATAAAATCAAACTGAATGAAGTATTCCCTTTCCCTGTCAAGTTTGTGACCTCTGTGTTGATTTCACAAGGAGTTAGATCAGGCTTCTTGGCTTGCCTTCTGCAGGGAAATTACTATAAATAAGCAGCCTGTCTCAAATCTATTTTAAAAACCTGCTCTAAACCAGCTGTTGCTCTTATCCATGATGGTATTAAAACAAACTTTTATCAGGACGATGCAATATTTTCAGTTATGTTTTAATGAGGAATAAGTGGGGGAGATGTTTGCCTCCATTCCATGTGTCTGTGCTACAGAAAAATAAGTAAGATGAGAAATCTATCCAAATAGGATGATTATACTGGAAAGTTCTATTGCCCTTGTGTTATTAGACTTCATACATAAGAGAAGAATGTTGTGAAAGGCCTCCTGAGTCCCAAGGCCTTTGTTCATCCTGGTATTCAGTTACTATGCAGGATGGTAAGACCTAGCTCATAATTAGACCATGCCTGTTAACTAGGCTATTTAGCTAAATAAATCAATGATGTGCACCGTCTTAAAAATAACAAGATCAAGTTATAATATTGGTTTACGAAAAACACTGATAATATTACTGTAAACAAAGCATAATGGAAAAGTTATGAAAGCATGCATTTTAAGGTGGTAAAAATTTTGATTACTGTAGGCCAACAAGCTTGAATCTTAGAACAAAGTTAAAATAAGATACATTCTAAACTATTGTATATCAGCTTGATTTAATAATCTACAATAGTTACATAATCCAGTCTATGGAATCCAATAATAAACATTTTCTATAAGTAATGTGTTCTAATAAACTCATAATCACATGATTAAAGTCATCAATATTGAAGAATTGTAGGAAAGTTCCAAAACATTTTAGTCTTACTGATTGACTTAGTTACATGTGAGGTTTATGTCCTATCTTTTTCATACCATATGTGAGTCTTGGACTGCAGTGAAATGAAGAAAAAAGGAATTATTTTTTATTTAAAAACTTAAGAGATAAATTTTAAGCCCAGCTTCATTAAGAGGCTTTTATTTCTGTAGGTTTCAGTGTGAATGTCAGCATAACACTTGTGGGGAAACCTGTGATCACTGCTGCCCTGGGTATAATCAGAAACAGTGGCAACCTGCAACAGCTGGGAGCACAAACATATGTGAACGTGAGTAGCCAAAAAGATGGTGGGTTAAAAGAGATACTTACAAGAGGGTGGGAATTAGCTGTAGCAGACATGTTCATGGAACATAACCAAAGTGCTTTAACACTTTTTTTTTTTCTGTATAGTGAAAATGCTTTCCATACAGGAATAAAGAATCAAAAATGCAGTGAATATTATTTATGTTCTTCTTTCTTATTTAACAGTGGAAGTAATAATTTGTGTGAGAATATGGCATGAGAAAAGTAGAAGACTTTTTGTAGAGCATCGAGTCAACATTTCTCCCCAGTCATAACTGTCTGCTGACAGTCTGTGGGTCTCCAAGCAGAGCAGAGACAGTAGGCACCTCGTACAGCTCCAAAATGTTCCTTTCCATCACTTGGCCTCTTGGAGTTCGGATTGCAGAGAGGTTGCTCCAGGCTGCCACTGCTTATGGGTGCTTGAGCTGCCCTCCCTCCCTCCCAGGCTGAGAGCTGCCCCTCACTGGCCGTGTGCCAGTGGCACAAAGGTGTTTGTGGTGGGGAATCCTGGCGATTCCACACTCGTACCTCTTCCCATCCTTGTGTTTGGGCGTTTGGAGGACATTCGCCCTGCAGACTGAGTAGTCAAGCTGGAGAAGCCCATTCATTTGCCTTTTTCCCTCTTTCCCTGTGTTTCATTCTTAAAGAAAGTAGCAGCACAGACCCTCTTTTGGTGATGGGTTTCTACTGTCACACACGGGTGTTTTGCATCCCCCAGGTAGGAAGCTGGTGCAGTGGTGCAGAGCATTGCAATCTCTGTGCACATCCATTTCCTTTGTGTCTGGCCTGATCTATTTTTCTTATCTGCCTTTCCTGAGAGTAGCATAGCCAGTGGGTACAAACTCTTTAACAGGAGAACTTTATTTGAAAGCCAGAGATGTACCTGTATAATTACTCTGAGGAATAAAGAGATGACTTGTTTAATTAAAACTGCAGTACTAAGACTTAGGAGGGGGGAAGGAGGTTTTGTGTGATTAAAATGTTTGATAGGAGGTAGGCATGTTGGGACACAGTTTTTGAGCAATATTTGAAACCTCATTGAAGTCCCCCTCTTTAAAGGAAAACTTTTTTGCCAGAATAGAGACAGACAAAGAGCATAAATAACGTCATGGTTTTTGAAGAATTGTGTATAGCAGATCATCTACAAGATTCTGAGCCAAAACCACTTCGTTTCTAACTATCTCTGAAAAAAAATCCTTTTTAGTATGGATTGCTCCTAGCAGTTTGAGGTGATTTGTTGAGAGCATTTGCCAGGTGCAGGCCGCTTTAGCTGGCAGCCAGTAGTGAAGGAATTAAAACAACCTTATTCAGCTTTCCAGAAGCCTGAGGTTCCTTGAGAGAAACTGATTGAAAGAGGTTGGTGAAGCTTGTAGGGATCAGCCCAACATTTTGCTGTGAGCTTCCTGGTATGTATGTATCAGCAAATGGCCCAAAGTGCTGGAAAGGTGCTTGATGAGGTAGAAAGGGGTTTCTATTCCCCTATAAGTGAAAGTGCTGCTACTGTAATCAGGGCAAATTTCCCATTGCTGTTAGAAGACATAGCTGAGCTGTAGCTCACAAATGGTTTGACCCTAGAGGCAAGGGAGGTTTTATTTACATTGTAATTATACATATGTATCTATAATATTCTCCTTTTTTCCTTTTCTGACTTAATATCTTGAGCCAGCATCTCACGTGTGTAATGTTTTATTTTCTTGAATTTTATGAGTAAGAAAACCCAGAGATCTTCACAGGCTCTTACATCCTGGCTAGGGAGCCCAGTCTTGAACCCTATCCAGTTCTTGTCAGCAGACCATAGGGGAGCCTGATGGCAGGGTACCTCCTCAGCTTTGTGATTGGTAATTTCTAGGAAAAGTCTTCCTTATCTACAGCTCTTCAGATAAAAAGGCATAGGGAGAGTGCAGAGAATGATCCAGTTTCTATTGTCTCTATGATTATGTAGCAAGACACAGAAAATCCATTGGCCCTGAGTTATGCTCCCAGTTGTGCCAGGCACTTGGAATAGGGTTTGGAAGGATTGCCTCCCATATGCTTCCCTTATCCTGAAGAAGGGGCAGAGCGCTGAGCTTCTGTAACCCATTGTCTTCCAGAGTATTTTGTCCCCTGGTCCAGATGAAGGGAGGGTTTCCCTAAACATGAAGTAATACCTTTATCAAGTCATAACTTCAGGAATTTCCTGGAAAAGTAACTTCCTGTAGTTAAAAGATCAGCTAGCACCCAGATGCTCTTGGGGAAGCCTGTTTTTGCTCCCTGCATTCTTTCAAAAATATTCCCATTTGCCTCTCCAGCCAAGAAGGAAGATCAAATCAGAACAAAAAGAGGACATTGAATAAATTTATGGCCCTTTGGTTCATTCTATTTGTTTGTTGTTATGGGTGGTTTCTACACAGAATTATAGCCAAGTTTGCTGGTATATCTGTAGCTACAGCTGAATATGAGAGTTCTTGGGTGTAGGTCGTTTTATTTGAATGTATCTTATCTATAATTGTTAATTTTAAATAAAGGTTTAGTGCACCTAGAATTGGTCCAGATGTATATTTGAGACATGGCAAAATAAACTTTTGAGTATGTTTTTGATAATTTAAAAAAACCTGCTGTGGCCATTCTTCTGGAGCTTTCTAGTTGTGCATTTATGCACAGCTATATAGTTTTGAGATGGTACAACAGTTGCCTTCTCTAGTAAAACTAGCTGCACATTTTCTTCATGTCCACATTATTGTACTATGTTTCTGGTATGAAAATCCAGTTGTTTATAGGTAAGTACATTCATTGGAGTATACTCCAGCATGCCTGAGTGTATGTACACATAAAAAAAAAAATCTAACCTACTTTTACCTGCTTCAGGTAAATGCTGGAGATTGCTAAATTCCAGCATTATAAAGAAAGCTGACTTGGAACATTACTTTTTCAGCCTGCAATTGCCATGGACATGCTACTGATTGCTACTATGATGCTGACGTTGATCGGCATCGAGCAAGCTTAAACATCCATGGGCATTATGAAGGTGGAGGAGTCTGCATTAACTGCCAGGTAAAAAGGTCATTTTGATCAGTTTAAAAATATGTTCACACCAGTAGTTTTGGGTCTGACCAGTCCAGATGGGCCCATTTGTCTGATGGTGCTACTACTATTACTCCAAGTGTGGAAAAAAGGCACGTGAAAATAATCTGTCTTGTTCAACATTGCTTGGTAATGTGTAAAAGACACATAAAAAATGTATTTATGCTGAGTCCTGTGTGATCAAAATAAAACCACACAATCAAAGCAAACAATTTGATCAGCTATAAAAATTCCCTTTCCTTTTGTTACAAAGTCTGCCATTTCCCTCTGTAACAGAAGGAAGTAAAATTAATCAAATAAAATGCCAGCTCAAGCCATCTAGTTCCTTACTGCAGCAAAACACAGAGGATTCTCTCTCATCAGCAGAAATAAAGGAGGATCTAGACTATACCAAGATGGAAAGTTATAGATATTGGGAAAGCACAGAATCATGGAAGAGCCCTCTGGAATCTTTTTGGACTAGTGCTCCACTTAAACCAAGGCTGGATGCAAAATTATATCCAGTTGCACTGAGAAACATGCAGTTGAATTCTGCAAATTTCTGAGGATGCACTTTACACGCACTCTGGGTAATCTTTAACAGCACTTAATCACACTCCTGTTCAGCAGGAATTTTGCCAATTGCAGCTTGTGATAGTTGGCTTTTGGGCTTGTGCTGTGCCTTCGTGAGAAGAGTTGGTTTTGACTTTTGTGTAGAGGAAAGATGCCTTAGGTAGAGGAAAATGGCCATCAGGCACCTTCTCCCTCCACACCAACCAAATTCATTCCATCAGTTTCCCCTGAAAACAGAGGGGATCAACTCCAAAACTATCTTAGAGGCTCCACTGGGTTGAATCAAAAGTTGTAAATTTGGAATCAGAGACTTTACACTGTGTCTGTCATAAATGGAGAGCACATTCTTGGAAAGAACAAGAATTTCTTTCATTCTGACTTTGTTCTACTCTGGCAATGACTATGAAGAAAGATCAAATAAGACTCTGATAAAGATCTAATCTTGGCCTTATCTCTGCGGGACTGAACTACTTGACCTCCTGAGGTCCCTTACAACCCGAGTCATGCATTGGTTCAGTGATCTCGTGGTTAAATAAATCCAGACTTACTTGGAAGTCTGTCTTCCTTTTGTTGTCAAGTCATCTGATGTATGACAAGCAGCTGACCAGAATTTTGCATTGCAGGAAAATTATTATCAGTTCTATGTTCCTGTGAAGTCTATGCATCATTATTTATGTATTACCATGTTGTGCATTTTAAAATATAGCTGTATTCAAGCAACAAAAAGGGCAAATATCCAGTATAGATTATGTTTTCCTTATTCTTCCCACAATATAATCAGATATTGTCCAAAAGGCATTCAGAAGAAAGTAGCGTTATTTTTACTAACATGAGTAGAAGAAATGTTCTTTGTCTTCCCATTGACATGTCTGTGCAGAACTTTGTTCTTACAGTCTAGTAAGATTTACCATGTTGGTCCTTTCTATCAGCTCTTTGTTCATGAAAGAACATTTCTTTTAATACTACTTCAAATATAGAAAACAGCAAAATTAGTCTAAATCTACAAATCCTAGTTATATAACTGATATGAATTGTTTGTAATTAATTTTGTGGAAGTTAAGTTGGATTAAATGAGTTTAAATCCAATTATAGCTTTCTTTTTTTTTTTTCTTTTTCTTTTCATTGACAAAAGGGATGAATTTTAGTTTACTTTTTCTGTTTGTGTCAGGGGAAAGCAAAGTTTTAGGAATGGATGCCTGAATGAAGAAGTGATATAAATGAAGTGTTGCACAAAAAGATAGAATCAGTTTCTTTAGAGTATGATGGCAGAGGTGCTCTGGAAACCACACAATCCTACTCAGAGTAGGTCTAATTAGATCAGGTTGCTCAGGAACTCATTCTTCCAAGCTTTGAACACTTCCAAAGATTGGAGTGCCGCAGCTACTCATGGCAACCTTTTTCAGTGTTTGACTGCCTGCATGACCTATTTTGTCCCTAACATCTAATTGAAATTTTCCATGTTCCAATCTGTGCCTGTTGCCTCTCATCCTTTTTCTGTGCACCTCTGACAGGAGTCTGGGTCCATCCCCTCTGTATTCTCTGCTCCAGTAGTAGTAGGTAGCAACAAATTCACCCTTCTCTTCTTAATGCTGAAGAAACCCAACCATCTTCTTTGATGTCATGTGCTTCAGTCTCTCACCATCTGTATGGGTCTGCCCACAGTACCTCTTGTCATATCACAGAGGTCCGTGAGGTTGATTTGGGAATATTTTGCACTGGGTAAACTATGCTGGATATGTCCCATCCCCTTCATGTCCTTTGTGTGTTCTAAATTTGTTCGCTGAATCTCCTTCGCCACTGAGCAATGGGCCCCTACCCCCATTAGCTTTTCTTTTGCTGCTCCTCTACTCTTGGAATATTTCTTTTTGCGCTTCACCTTCCTTGCTGGTTTTTAACTCTGCTAAGTTTTGGCTTTCTGAACTCCCCTATTGCATATTTGGGCAATGTCTTTGTGTTGCCACCAAATAGCCTGCCCTGCTTCTACCTTCCATGCACTTTCTTTTTGAGTTTGAGATCAGTCAGAAACTCTGTTTATCTGTGCTGGCCTTCTGCCATCTGCTTGCATGTTGGAAAAAGCTGTTCTAGTTCTAAGGAGGCTGTCCATGAGAGTCAACTCTATTGGTCCCCTGTCCCATCCAAGATCCTGTGTGATCCCACTTTCACACAGGATCTTGTCAAGCAGCTCTCTGAGCAATGACAAATCTACTTTTCAGAAGCCGAGGACTGTAATTCTGATATTTGTCTTGTTTGCTTGTCTTTCTTTCATACATTCAAAATAACTTCTGGACTACTTGCATCCTGCTGCATTGTCCTTCTGGCATCTTCCCGAAGCTCTCTCTGGGCTGGGGCCACTGATGTGCCACTGAAGTGAGCAGAGCTGAAGAGCATGCAGAGTCCTGAGTGCCCTGCTCATGAACTGCTCACCAGTCCATCCAGGAAATGCTGTGCCCCTGCTTAGCCCTGAATTGCAGCACCCCCTAAGGAGGAACTAAACAGGGAGTGGGGCAAATGTTTTGGTTGCTCCAGGGCAGAGCTTCCTGCTCTGGTTCCCTGGCTCTCATGTCTGTGAGCTCATCAGGGTACCTCATGACCATGATTTACTCAACTTGTACTTGCCATCACTGCTCTAGTTCAAATTACTTAGGGTTTGGTTTTTTTTCTGGTGTGCCTAAACCACATATTTATAGAGACAGACACTTTTCTAGTGGAAAATCTATTTTGTGCTGGCTGGACTGTTCAGTTTTTTGTTTCTTCTGGTATTGCTGATCTTAGACGCAAGATATTCAGAAAATTATTATGTAGTATAAGAAAAAATTAATGTTGCAGTTTCTTGAACAATATATATATGGTGATAAGAAAGTAACCTAAAAAGAGATATTTCATGGTATAAAGAGATGTTTTTCCAAAGGTTTTTTTAATGGGACAAGGGGTTTATAGTGCTTTAAAGAAAAAATTCAGCTGCTTTATGTGAGAATACCATGATTCAGAACATGTAGAGAACAGGTGGTTAAAGAACACCACTTGATTGACTCTTTATTGCAGTCCTATTCAGTTTTTTCCACTTCTTAGTTGTATATAGAACAGTGTAAAGGATGTTATTGTTTCTTAATTCTTCTAAGTTCCTCTCTTTATCTTGTACTATCCTTTTGTTTTATTTTGCACAGCATAACACAGCTGGGATTAACTGTGAGAAGTGTGCAAAAGGGTACTATCGTCCTTATGGTGTTCCTGTGAGAGCTCCCGATGGTTGCATACGTGAGTCCTTCTCTATGGAGTATCTTCTCCTGGTGGCTTGAGGGTTTTGGGCTGTAATCAATGCCTAGGATGTGTCTTTGTGGAGGAAAAAATGAAAGAGTGGGCAAAAGATGTTGGAGAAGAGCTAAAAATTAATTTCTGTGTTGCTTTAAACCTTTTAAATGATATTCTTCCCATGTGTCACATGAGCATATTGAGAACAGCAGAAAGAAAATAGGCCATAAAAGGATATGGAAGAGATAGGATCATGGAAAAATGGGATGCTGCTGCGCACCCCACAGTGAGGAGGATCTCAGCAGCCCTGGGAAGCCATTCTCATCTCCTGTTCTCGTGATCTTGTTTCTCTTATCTCTCTGATGTACATGTGAGCTATCCTTTGACCTTGGTCACTTGAAAATTTTATTCTATAGCTCAAAAGGTCGCAAGGATCACTGCATCTGATCTCATGCAGTGCTGAGCCCATCGACTAATAAGTGATGCAATAGGGTAATTACTAATAGCACACTTGAAAAAGAACTGAGTATAGGTAAGAGGAAGGTGTTGGATTACAAAGAGGCTGAAGGAGACATGTGACAGGCTGGAGGAAACTACAGTTAAGTTGTGTTTGGGGATTGAAAGAAGTGGGAAATCAGCAGAGCTGTGGTCATAGTGTTGCATGTAGTGTGTAAATCAAAGTGAATAGTGTGGTGCTTAGCCTATAGAGAGAGATGAATGGTTGCCACAGAAAAATTGCTGTGAAGGAACAACATGCAGCTTTTGGAATTAAAAACTCCTAAATGCTCTAAGAAAATAACACAGGTTTTGCTTTTAAGGGATGTATTGGTGATATTTAATACTTGGGAAATGTTCACTCTTTAAATGAGTCATTCACATCTGCAGGTTTGTTGTTACAATGCCATTGTGCACTGCTGTAAAAGACAAATTGATTATTTTCCAAAGAGTGCCTAATTGCTGGTACTTTTACTTAGCCTGCAGTTGTAACTTGGAGCATGCAGATGGCTGTGAGGAAGGGTCCGGCCGCTGCTTCTGTAAGCAGAATTTCCAGGGAGACCACTGTGAACGCTGTGCTGATGGATTCTATGGTTATCCATTTTGTGTCTGTAAGTATACAAATAAAATTGCCTCTTTTTCTGTATTTTAAATCTGCATTAAAGAATTAATGGTTTTCATTGCTCTTGACTTGGTTAATAAACATCTGGTATTTCAGCTTCTCATTTTTATGTGTTCTGATAAATCAGTTGTTACAATACTGAAGAGAGTTGGGTTATTTAACAAAATGGTAGTGACTTGAGAAAAAGAGATTGTGCTGCATTCTCACAATTCTGAAATCATTTGAGACATCAGGTTTGCAGCCTGATGAGTGAGCTGTGAACTCAGTGAATTGTGAACTCCAGTCCTAAAGCCCTGGACAAATTGTTTAAACGTGTCAGGATTTTTAGGGATAAAGACCGTTTGCACAGAGAAGTAGAACATGACTGTAATGACTGAGAGGGAAGAAAATGGGTATGTGTTCTCCTTGACACCTCGTAGGATTAAGAACTTGCATCTCTGATAAAGTGCATTTCCAATAAAAAATTACATATAAAATAACTGAGCAGAAAATGTAGCATCAGGATCACTGCATAAAGGCTTCTGACTCCATGAAAGGATAGCAGAAATGCATCAGAGGAATGTTTTGTGCCTTCAGGAAAGACGTGTTTCTGACAGCTGATAAAAGACGTGTTGATCTAGGACAAGATCTGAGGTCTGACTAGAAGAGAGGTACCACAATAGAAACACAAGAAGAGGGAAAACAATACAAAACAAAGGAAACAAAACCCTATGGAAATTGAATGTTGTTTGAATTCAGGTAGACATTGATCTGAGTCCCACTGATGTGTGTAGCTCATTGATTTGGATCCCATCTCAATGCAAGAAAATTTAAGAACAAGAAAGACAATCTGGAGGACTCAAAAGCTCCTAAGATGTACATGTCATAAATTATGGCAGTTCCTGTAGCAGCTGGTAATGCCACATAGAAGGAGATGGACCTTCAGCTGGAAGCAGGAAATGTGAAATAAATACAAACATCCTTAGGTAATTCTTACAATGCTGTCTAGTTTAAGAAAGCTTTCTGCACAAAAGAATAAGGAGCAGGAAGGCAACGTGGTGGCATTTCCAAATGGTGACTGGCCTTTGACACTGCTTTTTCAAGAAGGGAACCTTGTGTCTGAATTGGGAACCAAAAGTGCAAACCTCTTTCCTAAGAAAACTAAAGAAAACTAAGCTGAAGTTGGGTAGTAGAGTCATATGAATATCATGCTCTCTGTATTGATGGTAGGTAACTTCATTGTTTTTAATGAATTTTTAATGAATTTAATGTGTTTGTTTCCAATGATCCTCGCTGTTTCTTTTGTTTTAAAGATACTCCAGTGTATCCTTCTACTTCTTCAGTTCCAAGTGATGCTGTGGCTGGTGACATAATAGGCAAGTTCTTGGTGGTTTTTCCCCATTTCACTGTTTTTCCCCATGTTGCTATTTTTCTCTGTTTCAGTGGTGCCCGCTCTTTTGTAGAATAATCGAATCATTAAGTTGATTTTTAGGTAGTAATTTTGCCTCTGTTGGTATTTATCTTTCAAAAGAGCCTTTGTTCTTGCCAAAAGTTTATCATACTGTCATGTTTATACCACACAGTTAGGTGGGCTAGCTCCAGATGGAGTTATGGATCAAAATAACTTAAGTGAGCCTCTGGCAAGCATCTGCAGGAGGAGCTGACCATCTTGTTTGGTGCACTTAAGAACAGATCCATCAAGAGTTTCTGACATGTACAACTTTCTGACATGACAACCACTGCTTTGTGGTGTAAATCTTTCTTGAGGCTAGCTGGCCTCTGCCTCTGGACTGTCCTCTGTCACCCGGCAAATTGTACATTGCCCTTGTCAGTGAAGGACTTGGATTTCTAAGAAAACTTCATATTTCTTGTTTAGCCCACTGTAAAGCTGCCTGAAATCCATACAATGATTCCCTTGGTGGGCTTAATTTTTTTATCCTATGTTATTGTTCTGTGCAATGGAGACATCATCACAGCTAGCATTTAATCTCTTGCATACATATAATGCCCTTCACCTTGGTACAGCATCCAGAATAATTTCCCTGGTAGGCCTCTGGGTATTCTTTGTTGCATATCCCCTTTTCTCACAATTTTTTTAAAGGAAGAAGAAAAAAAATCCAAAGGAAAGTGAATAAATATAACTGGAGAAAATAGTTCTCAAGCTCTTTACCATTTTAATGAGCAGCATCTGAATTTGAAGACATAAGAAAGGCAGCTGCTTCTAAGTGGAAGTTTTAGTAGAAGTTGTAAATTTTTGCTGTCAGACTGAGCACAATTACAGATTGTGGTTTTTGAATGAGATGTTGCATGTAAGACTCAGACAAATAGGGTATTTTTGTTCAAGAGTAATATTTACTAAGTACTGATCTATTTTTCTCTGCAAATTACAAGGAATTCTGGGATTATATGCACTCACTTTGGTTTTTTTTTTTTTCTTTTCCTTTCCTGTTTTAATTAGGAGGCTGCAGACCAGGGTATTTTGGCCCCCAGTGCCTGTGTAAGTGGCGTAGTTTCTTTGACACTTGGAGCCTGTGCTCCAGGATAAATGCCAACCTTTGGCTTCCAAGGGAAATAAGAACTTTAAGATCATAATAATGCAAATGTTTTCTCTACAAATGTGCTCTTCAGCGTGCCAGTGCCATGGTGCAGGAGTGCTGGGCAGTGACTGTGATAGAAGTACCGGACAGTGCAGATGTCGAACTGGATTTGGGGGTTTTTCCTGTGATACCTGTGCAGCTGGCTATTTTCAGTACCCCTTCTGCCAGGGTAAGCCAAACATTCTCCTTTGGCAAGCATATCCAAACCACCAAGTTTTATACTGAAGGGTGAAGTTATTTTGCCATGGAGATGTATTCATAACAGGCTCTCCCAAAACTCACAAAAGTCAAAGAAGAATAATGTGATGAGGGGAGATTTTGATCTAAAAATTCCCCTGTTTCCTTGGTTGCTGTCTGCTGCTTGATGCAGCTGCCAGACTCTCGTTTGTGTTTGGATTTAGTAACATTGATTAAACTTAGAATAAATTTGGAAATATTTCTGTTACTTATCCTTGGAGGTTTTTTTTAAAAAATGTGCTTAATATGAGTTTGCAACCTCACTTTGATGCACTAAGCTACCCTATCTAATCAATACTATAAAACTGACTGGTTTAGAACTTTAATAGCTGTCTCTGTACTGTCTTTTTAGGCCATTTATTAACCACTCCCACCCGAGAGTGTAAATCTAAACCATGAATTGTTTTGCTTCAGTCCCAGAAGTGATGGAACTATTCTCAATAGTTGGCAAACAACTTGAAATTGATAAATCCGACTCTCAGTGGGGCCAGTCCAAGTGTAGTGCTTTGACACTGATAATTGAACTTTGAGCCATCTTCCTTGCTCTTTCATTAATGTTTTCCTTGTTCCTGAATTGTTACAGATGTGAGCAATCAATAAAAGCTGTTATGAATCCATATAAATCTGATGGGAAAATTGTCACCCTGTTGACCATCAGGGAGCAGGGAGTTGCTTTTACTGCTATTTTTTCAAATGTGTTTTTATTTCAAGAAAAATCAAAGAAGAGAGCCTGTACAGAGGCTGCCTCTGAAATATCTTTTCTCATTGGCAGTGTGTGAATGTAACTTGATGGGTACCCAGCCTGAAGTCTGCGATTTTCTTGGGAGGTGTCTTTGCCGCTCAGGGGTGGCTGGACTTCAGTGTGACAGCTGCCAGCCTGGCCACCACTCATTCCCTGCCTGTCAAGGTAAAGCTGCTGATTGCATGTACAGCATCAAACAGGGCCCTGAAAAGGCAGACAGCAGTGCTTTCCAGGACAGCAGCCAGAGCAGTGTTCACAGCAGCAAATGGGCAACTCCCTCTTGTGCTCTACAGTGAAATCCTCATATATTTTAATTCTCCAATTTCAGGCCTTTTTTTTCCCCTTCTAGTCAGACTGTTTGATGTACCCTCAGTCAACACAGCTGTCTTAATAATAACCAGAGCATATGAGAGCTGTTCTTACATGGAGGCCCACAGTTACAGGGTGCACTTGACTGCCGAGGAACCAGCGTAGCAGAACTGTGAAGCACTGGTCTGCTTTTGCAGGGAATCTTTGGGACCTTATTTAGTACCAAAGTTTGTTCTGTAAATCTGAAGCTCTTATTTTGCCGTTCATGGTGGTTTCTCACTCGTTCTAAGATCATCTGACAGGAGCTAACCCAACCTGTGTCCATGTAGGCATGAAATATGAAAGATCTCTATGGAGTTTCCCACCAAGGACTAGCCTGCTGTTTTACAAGACAAGGAAATTAATGGAGGATAACTTTTGAGTATCGTAACGGTTTTGTGTGCGTAGGAGGACTCCCATCAACTCCTACTTGGCCCTAGGTTTTGTCTGCCTTTGAAGTGAATGAGAGAGGGGGCCCTTAATCCTTAGTGATTTTTCCATAAAGAAAAAATATAGAATATTGCAGAGTTCTGGTATGGGCTTTCCTGTGCTGATTAACAAGATTTATGTATAAAATTATAATTTGTTTTCTTCTCTCTTGTTATTTTGGTTGTTGACTACGTCAGTCTTCTTCCTTTGGGCTTATACAGTTGTTTATCTCCTATAAAGGGACAGCAGAATTCTTTATGCCCTCATGCCCTGGTTTCACCTTGGGTAGAGTTAATTTTATTCCTAGTACTGTGTACAGTGCTGTGTTTTACCTTTTTACCCCAATTCTTCTCTCTATCCCATGGGTGGGGTGTAAGTGGCTGTGTGTACCTTTTTGCCAGCTGGAGTTAAACTGTGGCACCTTGCAAAGATGGGCTGAGTTGCATTACCAAACACAATGGGTGGAATACAGAAACACCACATCACATGACTGTGGGTTTTATGGTCTGGAGTAGATGAACATTTTTAATGAAAAACATAAAATCAGGATTCTGCATTGGTACACACTGTTCAGTGGTTTTAAAATAACCTTTATTTTTTCCTAGAGCAAAATCAAGTAGCAATCTTAAAGCAAATCAAACCCATATTGAATATGTTTGATCTTTGAACACCAAAAGCTGAAAAGAGACATAAAAGCTTAAAAGAGCATGCAAAAACAAATTGTAGAAGACAGATAAAAATAGCTGAAAACACAGTCAGTGGGATTACTCAGAACTGCTGCAGTTCACAGTTTGTTCAGTTAAAATGAGCTGCCATGGGTTTAAACATAAATTAACACAGCATGCTGCAAGCTGTGGGGGAAAGTGAGCAGCCCAGCCTCCTATTCCTCTAAGGAATTGTCATCTTCAAAAGAGAGTCAGATCTATATTTCTTGGGCTGCTGTGACTACAACTAATCTCTCTGGTCGTGACTTGTTGAATTCAACAGAAGCTTTATTCAAACAGTGATATCAAAACAAAGGCTTTAAACAAAACACTAATACTTAAAATTAGGAGAGAATGCTATATGGTAGTCAAATGATGAGGGATTCTAGAGTAGGTAATGTTCTTGGAAGCTTCAGTGATTGTATTTCTCTTTACACTACTTTCCTAGCAAGCCCTGTGTCTTTCCAAGCATCTTTAAAGTAAACACAGCAAAGTCAGATGTCTTTGCAGCAGAAAGAGGAACCAAAAGGGGGAACCAGAAACATGAACATGTAGCAGAAGACAAAGTTTGCTTTGTATTTCTGTCAATCATCCATTTCTGGCAGTCATAACATCCAAGTAGTTAACTGTAGCACTTCATCTTGTACCTGGGACAGCTGGGATGCCCAGATGGGGTCCCATTCCTGTACCTGTGAAGTATGACCCTGTGGAACATTCCAGCATCATCTCAAGACAACAGCAGGTCTTGTCTTTAGCTGTTAGCCCAAAACAGTGGTAACTCCATGAGAAGTTCATTATTACAGTTGACAACATACTTTGAATATATTTTTTAAAGATTTTTAAAAAGTATTTCTCTCATGTGACATTCTTCCCAAATGTAAGATGGATTATGTCCCTTACATGTGTTTTGCAAGGCATCAAACTAAATCTCTCAGCTGTGAGTTACAGAACTGCAAGAACCAAGATTATCAGTGGTTGAGGACACAATTGCAGAATAACTGTTTTGGGATATTGATTTTTGCTGGTAAAATTATGGTTTGTCTGGTTTTCTGAACGTGAATGATTGATTGCATTCAAAGGTAAGTTTTTTGGCAAATTCTAGATTTAGACATGTATCTGTTCTTTTTTTTCTCTGTGCAGCATGCAGTTGTGATGATGTTGGCTCATTGGGGAATACCTGTGGCCCTGGAGGGCAGTGTCCTTGCCGTAGTAACTATGCTGGGCTGAGATGTGACCAGTGTGCTCCAGGATATTACAGCTATCCCAGCTGCTTGCGTGAGTAAAAGCCTTCCCTACTTTTATACTGGGGTTTTCCTTCCTATTTCTGCAACATGGAAGAAAATAAATCTTCTCAAATATATTTACATTTTAAAAGATTTTTATGTTGATGGCACAGGAACTTTAAGAAAATATATGTCAGTTCCATAAATTAGTGCTCTATTTTTCCAAGTGACTGCTTTGCATACAAACCCAAATACTATAAATCAGGCTAAATACACATTTAAAAAAATCATTATTAAAGGCTTCTGCTGTCTCAGAGTTTAAAGTATTTGAGTCTCTCCAAGGTAACCATATTAAAAAGCCCTTTCAAGCTCACACTGGCTACATTGTGCTTCTGCATTACTACATTCCACAGCCTCTGTTTTCAAAAGATCTTTCAATGTGTTTATTTTATAAAGGTGTCAACAGCGAGTGTGACCCTGCAGGTAGCATTGGTTCTCACATTGTAAGTATTCTGCCACTCCAGCTAACAGTGCATGTTAATCATTCATGTGTCTTTGCTGAACACATCCAGCTCATTGCTCAAGGCCTGAAGCCTGCTCTTAGGCTCTAAAAGAATTGCAGGAGCTTGTTTGAAGAGTAGGAGTAGAAATAAACTTTGTGTTTTGCTCTTTGATCATACCAGTGCAAAACCTTGTCAAGGATGGGGGTTTTTTATCTTTTATATATACAATATGCAATCTGTTTATGTCTTTTTGGTATACTCTTAACACTGACATATGCATGAAGATATAAGCCTGTGCATGACTCAAAGACGACCTGGGTCTGGGTTGCAACAGGCCTTTCAGCATCAAATTATTCTTGAAAGATCATTACATCTTTGTTGCCATTCCACTATTTTTGTTATTAATACAATGATGGTTATTATTGGTGTCTTAATGGTGTCTTAAGATGGTGTCTCCCACCAATAAAGAAAAGATTAAATATAAAAATGAATTAGTATTATTAGGGAAATATGGGGGTTTATTCTTTGTACAAACCAGTTAATACTTTGGAGCAGTTCTAATAAGGCTATAAAAGAACTGGAAAGTACATCCTTTGGGACCCTTAGAATAAATTAGATACATAAAAAATATGCAGGGTGGAACAATCCTGTGCTGATAGTTTAAGACAGAAAAATCTAAGGTGTCTGAATCAGCCTGAAATCCATGTATCTGTAAAAGTCAGCAAACTACTTGAGCTCTTATCAATATTAGGTTTTCTTAGTAGTAAAGATCAGTAAGTTTTTATGGAGCCTGTGTACCCATATTAGCTCCTTTCTGTTGTTAGGGATATTGTCAATGTCTCCAGCATGTTGAAGGTCCTACCTGCAGTAAATGCAAACCCTTGTACTGGAACCTGGCCAAAGAAAACCCCGAGGGATGTACAGGTATGGCTTCATGACATATTTCTTTGGCTTATGAAATGTAGTCATCTTTATTCTCTGACACTGTCTGTGGTGCTCTTTGTGACTTTCACAGCTCCTCTTTACAGCATGTTTCTCGTGCAGCTTAATTGGAACACCAAACTACCCATGATATCAGCAGTTACTTTCAGAAACCAGGCCATAATTTCATGGGTGTTTGCCTAGTGCTGAACCAGGGTGTGCTCTGAAGTTCCAATGATGTTCACTTCATATGGCCCTATGACAGATCTATTGGGACAAGACAGGATTTTCACCTGTAACCCTAAAATCAGAGTTTGGCTCATTGTTTTGAGAAAAAAAAAAAAGTGCTTTTTCACTTTGTTATTTCCTAGCTTGGAGTGTAAAGCCTTCTTGTGGCCTCAGGGTGTGACAGATCTGTTATGGTTTATATCTGTATAATAACCTGTGATTGTCAATGTTTTCCAACAGGAAGTATGTGTTTTTAAGGCAGATAATAATAATTAATGAAGATTGAAAAGGGTAAAGATAAAAAAAAAAAATCTTTAAAGTACTCTCCAACTGTTTCCTTTGGAACAGATTACTCCACAACAGCCACTTAGGATGAGTAGCTCTAGACCTGATAAGAGTATCATTAGATTTTTTTACTTTAGATCGCTGAATACTTAACAACTCCTCAAATATTAAGTACTTCACTTTCCATGTAATTCTCTACTTTCAGTCACAGAGTCAATACTGGGTTTGTCCAAACTTCTGGCTCAGCATAGTTCCTCCCTGCACTATTTTCTCCATTTCTATTTCATATGGAGAGTTGATTTGGTGCCAGAGTAGCATTGCAGAATAGGTGCCAGTCAGACTGGAGGACACTGTTTTGTATCAATTGTCTGAATGTTTCTAAGAAAGAAAATTATTGTAAATTCAAATTCAATACTGTTTTTTGTCAAATACAAGTTAAATCACTTAAAAGCATACCACACATACCTAGAAGTCCTCATTCTTTCTCCTTCTCTTTTTCTTCGCACCTCATACCAGTCTGCCGTTCTGAACTCCAGAATAAAATCCACCTTCTGCCACATGGACTCAAAATTGCAGATTCTAGGTGGTGGGGTTTTTCCATGTAAAGTATTATGAAAAGATGAAATGCAGGTGTCTTTTTTTTTCATTTGTGCAGAATGTCAGTGTGATGTGAGTGGAACACTAAGTGGGGTTGCAGAATGTCAGCAGGTAAAGAGAAATTTAAAGAAAGTTATTAATTAAATTGATTATTGTTAAGATAAATTATTGTAACTACTTGCTAGGGTAGAAATCTTAGCACTGTTTATTGCTTTTGAACATAAAATAGTTTTATACATCAGAGGATCAATTTAATGCATCCTAGGGATGTATAAGGTTTTAAAAAAAAATTTTCTTCTTGAGTTTTTGTATTTTCTAGTTTGTTTCTGAAGATGATAAATGACAGAGAAAGTTTCCAGATAATGGGGTTTTTTTGTGTTTGGTTGGGGTTTTTTTGTTTTGTTTTTTGAGATTATAAAATTTTTCCTCTTTAGAATTAGAGAGAATTCAAAGTATTGAGAGATTGAAGTTCTGGAAAGGTACTGAAACATTTTTGATGAAATTTATTTTCTTCACAGGAAAATGGGCAATGCTACTGCAAATCTAATGTTTGTGGAGATTCCTGTGACACTTGTGAAGCTGGTTATTATGCTCTTGAAAAAAAGAATTATTTTGGCTGCCAAGGTAAAATGAATAAAGAAGATCCATAGTGGAACATTTGCACTTAGCACAGAACAGAAGTCTTTAGAATTCCCTAGGCCATACTTTTAGAATGAGGATGTTTGAATTACTCATGCGCACAGCATTTTGCACTAATGCTGGTGCTGTAGCCTTGCTTGTGACTCCTCTTTTGCCTTTCAGCAGGAGAAGAAACAAGGCAGATGTTACCACTGTGCTTCCCAGTAATTTTGTGCATGTCTTAGAAAACAGAGTGCTTTTAGACTAAGACATAAATCTTGTTTAGGAACACTTAGCCTTTCAATCCAGCTTGAAAGTTTTAGCCTTGACATACTTGTTCCGTAGTAGAGCATATTATACCTCATTACTGGAGGTGTCCTTTAGTTTGTGCCACAAGTCCTGTCTCCTGTAGAAAGGCATTCAATATTGTTGTCCAGTGTCAGTTGAAAATATGTATATTATATGAACACATTGCAATTTTGTCAGATTAAATATTGGGGTACCAGGCTTCGAAAAATTAACATCTTGCGATTTTTTTAAGTTAGGTTTTAGATTTTATTGTTAGATTTTGTTTAGATTTTGTTGTTAGATTTTGTTGTTAGTGGGTTTTTTTAACATAATTATTCTTTGTGATATTGCTGCAGAAATTCTGACTTGCTGGGAACACATTTGAATAGTAGTTCTGCAAAACTGCCCTGCATTTAGCAATGTGTCAGGGTGTATTATTTGAGGTTTTTTTTAAAAGTGACTCTTTTCATATTCTAAGGAGAGTTTAAAAAGGAAACAGGCACAAACACGGGAAGCTCAAAATAATTGCAGCTTATGCACGTGTATTAAGTTGTGTTTGAAAGAGTCTAAAGGGCTCTGGGAGGAGGAAGCGAGTCATTAATGGTGTTTAATCAGGTGAAGCCATGGTGTGTTTGCTGATAACTTTCACCACTCTTTTTCTGGTTGGCTGTTGGTGTGCCAGGCTGCAGGTGTGATGTTGGAGGATCCCTCAGCCCGGCCTGCTCCCAGCCCTGGGGCAGCTGCCGGTGCAGGGCGCACGTCGTGGGCACCACCTGTCGGGAGTGAGTCCAGCTGGGCCCCTGGCACAGCTTCAGCACAGTCCCTTGTTATGCTTTCATGTGACATTCTGGGTTTGTTGATGATTGACTTGGTAAATTGCACTGGTTATTGATATTAATTTTCCTGGGAAGTTTCCTTCCTGTATTTTAGTAAGATTTTCTGACTTGTTTCCTTAAATAACCAATACCAGCTTTGCAATATGTATCTATCAAGAGTCATATAGGAAAATGTATGAAAGCTGTAAAAGCTTCTGGAAAGAAAATTCTCATTGCATCCCTCTAACCAGCTGTCTTGAATCTATGAGCTGGTGTCAGAATTCCTCAGTCACCAGTATATCATCTCCCTTCCTCTGCTTTTTGCCCTTAGATGTAGATCATAAATGACTGGTAATTCTTTGTTGATTTGTTGTGGGTTTTTTCCCTTTTTGAAAGGCCTGAAAAAAACTATTTTTTTCCTGATCTGCACCACATGAAGTTTGAGATTGAAGATGGTACTACTGTCCAAGGAGAGAAAATTCGGTTTGGCTATGATCCTCAGGAATTTCCTAGCTTCAGTTGGAGAGGATATGCACAGATGTCCTCTATACAAGTAAGCTGGTATTTCACTCAAGACTTCGGGGTGAAAATGGAAACAAAAGTGCATGGCACATATGTCTTTATAATACTGCTATGTGTGTGAAAGGTCTTGGAAAAAAGACAGAAAAAAGGACAGGATCTGACTGTCCAAACCCTTTGGCACTATGTTGCTGTTGGGATTAGTGAGTGTGGGTATTTTTGTCAGGTCATTTGCATGTTGCTTGTGCAAGTACTCCTTCTTCAGAAATGTTCTTTGAGGTTGGTTTTTTTTGTGAGACTGCTGTAAAGAGGGAGCTTATGGCTTTAAAGTCTATAATACTAAGTGCCAAGAACTGTGGGAAGAGCAGAAGATTATTGCCTGGCTAAATAATTTGAATTGCACAGTTCCATGACAGTCTGTATCCACAAGATTTTCAGGTAAATTCCAAGTGCTGTCACTGAAGTCATCTTACACTTGAATTTACATGTGGTAGAGAAGAGAAAGGTGCCAGCTTTTATTATGAATGATGCCTTCTTATTACAGCAAACAGGAAAATGTGTGGTTCAGTAAAAGAAGCTATGAGCAGGGGCATACTGACAACAATTATTTTGGTTTCATGACAGACTATGAATAAACTAAAAACAGCTGAGGGAATAAGTAAATCACAGGCCACCATAATTTCTCTGAGAAGGTTCCTTCGGACTTTGGATTCAACTGCTGATCAAATGAAGCAGAATTTTAAAACAGTAGATTTGAGTAATAAATGGGATTTGTTCACTCACCTTGAAAATAGGGCTTTGGTATAGTTGTATCCAGCCTCCATTTGTCCAGGAACTAATGAATTACTATAGCATGGGACAGCAGCACATAACCATTGCACAATGATTTCCTTTATGTCCTTAATTTTTCAGTCTTTCTTTTTTGTTGTTTTGGTCTTGTTTTTTTTTTTAATCCCAGATAATTTTTGTTATTATTCCACATTCATAAATGAAGACAACTCTTCAGTATCTGTGATTTCTTAACACCTGCTTTCTAATTCAGCTGCTTTTTGCATTTCTGTTCCATGGGCATTTTGTACAGGCTTTTTGTTTTGTTCTCACATGTGGGAAACAGAAAAAACATTTGCATTTGAGGAAGCAGAGTGAATCACAGTGGTGGGGAGGTCACTGTGCCACAAGTAGCTTGGAAAGGGACAGTGGGTGGATTGTGATGGGTGAACTGGATAGTGAGGGGAGATTTGGGATTTAGGATGGAAAGAAAGAAACCAAACCCATGAGATTGTACCAATCCTTTTTTTGCCTAATCCACCATTGACCCTTGACATATCTCTTAGTTTTTCTGAAAACTAAATAATGGGGCTGTGTGAATGCAGAGAATTTTGTGGGTCTGGAGGTGTCAGTTCGGCTCCAGGACAAGGACAGCATTCCTGGTATTGCAACCCTAAGCAACTGCAGGATCTGGTAGAGGATCAGCAGTTTCAGTGACAGTCTGAGGTGTCTGCATGTGTGGGATCTCAGACTAGGATCAATGATTGTGGCCTTTTCCTTGGAAAGGCAGGAATATCAACAGCCATATGCCTCCTTTATGACACGAGTGGGGAAAGTAACAGTAAAATACTGTTACTGTATCACACTGACACACATGTTAGTTGAGCCATTCCATGTCCTTCTGGATCAGCTGGTATTCAACAAGAGTTTTATTTCACAGGAGATTTTGTTCTATGCTCTTTTGTAAGCTGCCCGTGCCTTTTTGTCTTTGCCAAGTGGTTTTTCTGTCTCTGGGTGATAGTGACAAGTAATGTACTTTCCGTTCCTCCTTTTTCCCTTTCTTTTTTATTTTTCCCAGCCAGAGGTGGTTATGCCTATCACTGTGGCTTCCCCTAAGCTCTTCCACCTAGTCCTCCACTATGTCAGCCTGGGCTCAAAAAGCTCTAAAGGGAAGATCTCAGTTGCTGAGGGGAAACATATTGGCACTAATTATACTTGTAAGTGAATTAATTTTCTCACTAGGCTTCCCTGTCTTACTCTGTCATACACCAGCATTGCCTTTCCAGTATATACTTTTCTGCATGTGCCTCTTTCTTGTAGGACTTTAGTCTGGTGCTTGCATGGCTTCTGACTGTTCCTCAGTTCAGCACTTTACGGCTGTTTTTGTTTATTAACTTCCATTTTTCAGAATGAAGTGAGGATAACTTTGAATGTGGAAAAATCAAACCTCTACTTATTTCGCATTATCCTGAGGTATATTAACTCTGGAGGGGAAACATTATCTGGTCGTATATCTGCTTGTCAGTCTCAGCCTGGAGCAGGTAGGTGTAACTCAGCAGTACAACAGCTCAGGTGATTGTTAGATCAGAGAAGGCTTTCCAAGGTGCACCTAGTCTTAATGTCTTTAATGTTGCTTAAAAGACATCGCTTTTAACAATGTCAGTGCTTTTGGGCTTCTCCTCGTACATTTTTTCTGTGTAATTGATGTGGCTGTGTTTGCATGAAACTCTTGCTTGCAGTAGTAATCAGCATTTGTTTCCTCAAATGTTTGCCACACTTAGTACTTTCAGTCCTGTACTTGGAAGCTCTGAACCGTGCGTTTTAGGAAGTTTTTAAAGAAGGGATAACAACACTTTGTTTGTTTTATTTGCCTTTAATATTCAAGTTTTTAAATGTGGCTTTTGCCTTCATTCAATGAGTAGGGTTTGTTTAAAATGATGAACCCAGTCTACCAAGTTAGATCTGATTACAGACCTCAAAAACATGTTATGCCTTTCAGACCCTGATAAAAGATAAGTACTCCATACCCTTTGAATGGTAAGGGCATACCAGGCTTATGTTGAGAATTATGTCTTACTATTCCTGCCTTATTGAGAGGAGTGAAGTTATAGATAGTTTTAGAAATTCAAGTAAGACAAACCTGAAGACTTCACAGACACCATTCAGCAGAGTGGCAGAAATCTCTGGTCATCACAGGCTTCTAATGGCCTGGAGACAGGGAACCACATTTTGTCTGTGTCCAGGGTCTTCAAAGAGGAAACCTTTAACATTCATAACAGTTGATCCTCATGACTTCTATTTGACAAAGCATACCACAGCTATATTTCTGTAGTACATAGAGTCACAGAATTATCTGGGTAGAAGGGGGCTTAAAAATCATCCAGTTCCAGCCCCCCTACCATGGGCAGGGACACCTTCCGCTAGACCAGGTTGCTCAGAGCCCCTGTCAGTGGCTTGAACAGTGCCAGGGGGCATCCACAGGTGGCCCGTCATCTCTGCCTAGAAGTTATCTGTCTGTAAGTAAACATTTTAGATGGTGCTGACAGCCTCCAACACCTGAAGTATTTGACTTAAAGTCAAACAAGAATATGAAATGTATCAGTGTAATTTATTCAGAGTCAGTGCAGAGAGAGGTTGAATGGAAAATTATGGAAGGGGAAACTGAAAAAATGACCATTTCAGATGCTGCAAAATTGGCCTTTGCAGAGGCAGAACTCTGCTTTTCTGTGCCAATTTGCTCAAGAGTGATAAGAATGAAAACAGCCACTACATAGCTCTGTGTCTGGTTGAGTGCATTGCTAATGCATGTTGACTAAAAATCATTGATCAACTCCTGTCAAACAAAGTTTAATAGACCAAATTATCAGTCCAGCCCACTAAGCAAGTAGAGGCATTTTACACAGTCACTCATGTATTTTACTTGATTTTTTTTTTTTTTTCCTGGCAGGGGCTGCCCAGAGCAAAGAGTTTGTCTTCCCGCCCAGCAAGGAGCCAGCTTTCATCACAATCCCAGGAAAAAGCTCCACAGAGCCTTTCTCACTGGCTCCAGGCACGTGGACTGTCAGTATAATGGCAGAGGAAGTCCTCTTGGTAAGAAAACAATTGAGGAAAACAACTGCTTGAAGCTTGTCATGAAGTTACTGCTCTGGAGTTGCGTGCTGGGAAGAACCCTGCAAGCAAGTGAAATTCAGCACTAGTGAAAGGAACACAATTATGAAAATTTATACTTCTGCCTCTTATTTCTTCTGGCTTTCTCCTGCTCTAGTTTTTCTTCTCCTTACAGACTTGAAGTCTATCCAGAATCTGTACCTTCAAATGATAAGGTATTATTACCATACAGCACAAAGCTTAAATGCTCACAAAAATTAGTATTTTTTACACATCAGACGTTGTGTCTAGAGCTTAGCTCAGCCAAGGCCTTAGTTTCTTGACAAAAAATCTTCATAAGTGTATTGTAAGATGGGCTTTATAATGAGCAGGTCAATTTCTGACTGCTTTTCTTCTCCTGTCTTTTCTCTCCTTTCATTCACTGAACAATTGAAAAATTTTCTAGTAGCAGTTCTAAGAAATTGCTAGAGAAAGAGAAATTGTTTGAGATTATCATTTATGAAAAACCTTAAATATGTATGATCAAAAAGACAGCATACTGAAATTCTTACATATTTTGTACAGGGATAAAAAGTAGTGTCTCTAGTCATTAAGGCTGGGGCTGTGTTAAATTTATGGAATACCACATGAAATGTTAGTAAAGAGCTTGCAAACATATTTCTTGCTGAAAGTGACAGTATTATTGGGCTGGGTTTTTTTCACTAATACCTTTGAAAAGGTATGTATTAATAATCTTAGCCTCTGTTCTCACATTAACAGTTGTAATACTTAAGCTCTAATATATTCATTTAAGTAAGCAGACTTACTTAAGCAAGAACAAAAACTCAGCCAGAGTTGAGATGTGTGGCTGTGGATTGCACTCATGGATGAAAACTGCAGGCATCTGGCAGTGTTTTACTGAGCTGCAGGGAAGCTCCCTTCAGTGCACTGTCTTGTACTACACATGATGGGAGAATGGCTTCAGAATTTCCCTGATCACGGGGCAGCTGCCTTCCTGCCATCTTTCTGAAATTACAGGGTCAGGGAAACACATTCTGATGTTATTGGCCCAAGTAGTAACAGAAAAAGCCCCACTCACTTCTTGCCAAATACCCTCTGCACAAATTGTTTGTGTGATTGGTTTAATTCATTGTTACACTGTGAAAGTCTGGAGATGTTCTTTTTGTCATTGTTTGAATGCTTTAGCATTTGTTGTATTCTTTGTTCCTAGGACTATCTGGTGCTGTTACCTAGTGATTACTACGAGGCATCCCTGTTGCAGATCCGAGTTACGGAGCCTTGCACATATCCCAGGCCTGCTTCAGCAGAACAGTCAGTAGATGTGCTACAGCCTAAACCAGTGCCTTTATTTTGTTATCATCCTGCTGCACTTGAAAACAATAATAATCCTGTGTTTTCTTTGGTTTTTTGTTTTGGGTTTTTTTTTTTTTTTTTTTTTTGTGTAAGCTGCTTGCTGTATCAGCATTTGGCCCTGGACAGATTTTCCTGTGTCCTTGGTTCAGAGGCAGTGCATTTCAGACATGGGGGAGAATCCAGAAGAGTACCTGTGCAACAGCCAGCTCCCAATCAGCCAGTGATGGCCCACATCAGTGGAAGAGAGGTCAGATTCCTGCCTGCTAATTGCAGTCCTATCTGTGCTGTTGACTATAAACCTACCAGACTAAAATGCTTGCAGATTTACAGCTCAGGATTTTCAGACCTTAACACATCTCTAAAACTGACTCAGCACCAAGCTCTGCATTTTACACAAAACTATGTAAAAGTATCAGTGTAGGCAGATTTATAACTGTGACTGGAGTGGACATTCCACTCTGGCAAAAGCATTTCATTAAATAAAAATCCTTCGCCTTTAGGCATACCGGCTTGTTCAGAAGAAATGGCATAATGATTTGTCAGCAGAAATGGCATACATACATCATTCTAAATTAATTTTTTTTTTCTTTAATAGCTACACTTAGGTAAAATGTTTGCCTTGCTGAAAAACCAGCAAAAGCAATTATGCTACTGCTGTAGGTCCTTTGAAAGCAAAGCTTGTTTTATGAAATAAGAAGATCTACTAGAACTGTGTTTGGCAGAAAGTAAGGTATTTTACCAAGTATGTGATAGTGATGTAAAATGGTTATGGCCTCTATTACTGTGCTTGGATAGTTCTTTTAAAAATATCAAGTACAGCAAGAATACTCATATGCCACAGGTTCTGGTGCTTCATCACTGATGCATGTGCAAAATATATTGGTATGAATAATTGCAGTGAAGTCAAGAGGGCTGTTGACAGAATTATTTACATGTTTAAGTGTTTGTAGCCTAAGGAAATACTGAGAAAAATTTGAAAATAATTATGTAGTCAACTGAAGCAAAACCTTTGTAACCACAGCACTTAACTACTTAGAAGTATTTTGCATCAAATATTGTGTTAACCACTTTGTGCAAGAAACCTAAAAGAAAAACTTGATGCTTCAAAGTGTAATTGTTTGCTGGAGAAGATGCTTTCACTATTCAGGGAGTAGGGAATCAAAATACATCATTGCTATAGTAGGAATTTTGTGTTCCTGGAAATATTTTTTCAGTGGAGAAGTAAATTCATTTTTTGTATGCTGTTGAGGATAGCTTAGAGATGATAATGACAATTTTTTAGCATCATAGCATTTCTTCCCTTTCTGCTGGGGAGAAAAGAAATAATAATATAGCAATTTCCCAGGGTTATTTTACAGCTTTCCTAGAACTGTTATAATGGCAGCTGTTTCTTGAACTTGTTTGACTCTTGTTAAAAGGCCAAAGCAATATTTATAAGCATTGTTTGCATTCTGCTGGGTGTCTTCTCTTGAGACACTGCAGGACTGGCTCTGGTGTAATGCTGACTAGTCAAAAGAGCAGGAAATGGGAGCTTCCTGCAAAAAAAAGGGAGTTAAAGATTTAACTCCTTTTTTGTTTTTAAATTATTTTGACCCAGGTCAATTTAGAGATGACCATAAATGTTCCTCAAGTGGGTCGCTATGTTCTGGTTTTTGAATATGCCAATGAAGAGGATCAGATAAATACTGCAGAGGTAACAGTGCATAGCCCTGGACCTGTCACTGAAGGCAGAGTAAGAATATACAGTTGTAAATACAGGTAAGAATTTCTGAAGTAATCACTAAATGATTCAATAAGCATATGGAATGTAACTATCCTTTTTTATAAATTTGAATTCATTTTACCATGTAGATTGTTCAAATTCTAGGATGATTTAAAAGCAAGAGCAGGATTCTGTGGATTTTGTAGAGGTTTTTAATTCTCTTTGTGCAGTCAGCTCATTAAATATTGCTACTGCTTCAATGAATTGTTTTCCTATTCAAAGGGTTACTTTTTTTGTATGCATTTTTAGGTCCTTATAAACTACTAATCCCCAAGTCCAGTGGAAGAGCATTGCTGTTGGCTGCAGATGCCTGCACTGATTTTCTTCAGTTAAAATTGTGTCCAGGGGCTTTGGCTTTAAAAAATGTAGCAGCCAGTTTTACAAGAGTATTCCCACCGTTTCTAACAAGATTTGCTGAAGCAGAAGTATAAAGGTCTCTGACATTCTGCCTGTAGTCATCCTCTGGCTGTTAGGCTGTAGGCAAGGTCTTCAGCCAAATGCTTCTTTATCCTTGTTGACTTATGAGGTTACTGCAGATGTTTCTGCACAAGAGATTTTGCCTGTCCTGAGTGAGATTGTCTTTAACACTTGAGCACCTCAGCTTATTTTGAGCCCTTGGGAGAGCCTGCCCAGGGCCAGGGTACTACAGACACGCAACCTTTACTCCCATGAGCCAACTGCTTGGCACAATGGAGGCTTAGGGATATACAGGATGAAATTGCTCAGTAAGAAAAATCATTTTCATCAGCATGTTTGTGATACAGAACACAGCCATGTGGAACAGTGACCTTGTCAGGTTATTGCTGGGGAAAGCACTTATTTTAGCCTGTTACATAACACTTTGAGACCCAAACTTCTTGCTATAAATCTTCCGTTTTATTGGGGTTTTGGTGTTTTTTCCCCAAAACACATTTTTTCCCACATTTTATGGGCTGATTTTGAACATACTTGTTTCTTTATTTGATACTCTGGAAATGTGTTCATGGAAATACAAAGAAAGCCCTTGCTGCTTTAATGTAGCAATGCAGCAAATCCCTTCTGCAGACATTCTGCGTGAACTGAGTGGTCAGATTGTGAGTGAGGTGCTGTGTCATCTTTCCCAAACAGGAAGATGGAAGACTCTTCTGATAAAACGTAAATCAAGCAATGACATAGTGAGGTTCATGTAGATAACAGTAACTTGTAGAATTTGTAATATATTGTGCCAGACTTTCTTACAGCTCAGTGAGCTTGAATATTCCAAATAAAACATGGTAAGAGAATAAAACATCACAGGCTTTGAGCAAATCATGAGTAAGGGACCTATATTTCTCTAGTTTTATAGGTCCCTAGCCCTGAGCTGATCTTTTTTTTTTTTTGATACATGCTTTAAACAAGAAAGAAACTTCCACATTCCCAGGTTTGTAGAGGAGACAAACCTGTTTTTTCACTTGCATTGAGGAGTATCTCAGCACACAGAATAGCTTCCTAAGATGAGGCCTTGCCCAGCTGCCACTGTGTATGCAAGAGCTGCTGATTCACATCCTCAGTGGCACGTGGCAGTGGTGGAAAGGAGCAGCTGGTGTGTGCTGACACCCCAAGGAGCATGCTCCGGGCAGGAGAATATTAGTTACACACATGTTACACAGTGTGAAAATGTCTGTTGGTAGCATCTATGAGTAGCTGTCTGTCCACATCCTACTAAGCCAATAGCTCAAATGGGAGTCTGAGCTGAGATCTGGAGGCTTCAGCTCTAACCCACCCAGGATAAGCAGTGTTTTGTACATGGTAGATCCTGTGTCTCACCGGCCAGGATGGTGCATGTTCCGCAGTGGCCACAGGCAGGTTTGCTGTGGTCCAGCAGGAGGGCCAGGTGCTGTGGCTGGCCACCAGCCAGGCAGTGAAGCTAGGTGACAGCCTAAACAACGTGTCAATGCCAGCAGGCTCATCCTTAATCCTGCTTTCTGTCTCAGTTTCCTTTGTCGCAGCGTTGTAGTTGATGACAGGAACCGCGTCGCAGCCTATGACCTTCTAGCAGACACAAAGATACGTCTGAAGGCGTCATCAAGTAATTTTCTTCTGGTGAGTTCACATTTCCTTTTCCCTTTGGTCATACTTGTTCTTTGATGAGGTAAACAAAGATTTTGTCTCCCTATGTTCACATTCTGTAAGGTAACATATGAAATCATGTATATTAGTTGCTTGACTAGACACGCTTTATATGCACCCCAGAATGCTGAGGCACACCTGTCGGTTTCAAAGACAAACAGAACTTTGCCTTTATTGGCAAGGTTTTTCCAGCTTTCTTGTGCTTTATTCCAGTTCTCCTTTCTCTTCTACAAGTAAACTTAAGAGGAAACATATTATGGTAGCTTTTATACATAATCTTTTATTGTCCTTTTTTATCTCTCATTTTTTCTAAATCCTCAAAACCCATGTAGGAGTTTCCCATGTCTCTTACAGATTTTAGGTCATAAATGCATTTATTTCAGGTAATAAATTCATTCATTAATCATATAGCTTTTAGGTATTTTAAATAAAAAGCCTTCACTGACCTCTTTTGGCCACACCAGGGATAGACTTTTCTGGAGACTAAATTTTTTTACGTGTTGTTTCTGCTTTCTATTTCAGAAACACAAGGTTTGTTAAAATCTTGAGCTCCAGCCCAGCTAGTAGCAACTAGCAGAACTAACAGCTGATACATGCTTTCCTCACTTCATGAGTCAGTGTAAACTAATACCTTTTACATTTTCTGTTAGCTTCCTGCAGCAACTGCTGTGCTAACAAGATCTGACCTTCACAACCTTTAATTGTAAAGTCTGCACTTAGCAAAAGATGGGAAAGGGGGAAAGAAGTGCTTCTGGTATGTAGACACTGATCATGAAGTGAATGGCAGCATTTTTGGGTTAAAGACACTCGTGTGTTTCCCTTCTCTGCTTCTTGCAGAGCAGAGAGGCAAATGTGAGCCACCTCCAATGCTTTCCCTTATGCCTTTACCACCATGGGTACAGCAGGACTACCACAGATTAATTTGTTCAGGTCTACTTTTAGTTAAAATAAAAAATCCCATATGAGGTCTTGCTTCTTTTGAAATGAGTTCTGAATCCTGGGTGAGAAATCCTGGTGTCACTGAAACTGACTCCCATGGACTTTGCACGAGCAAGTGTTTGTGCCTTTATTTGAGTAAGTCTAGGAGTTCCCCCAGGGTCCAAAAGTCTCAAAGAGCTTTTCCCTCCTACTTCTCTACATTCCTTGCCTTGCTTCTCAGCCTTTGAGCTGGTCTTCTGTCTTTCCCTTTACCACACATATATGCTTACCTTTTAGTTATGTCTCTCCTGAACAGCCAATATTCCCTTGACAAGGACAGAAAAATGCTATTTAACCCTGAGGCATTGAGTTGCAGGGAGGTAAAGGGATCCAAAATCTTGTGGGAGGTCTATGACAGAACATGGCTTTGGGCTCATATCTCCCTATGCTAAAATTAGGCTTCATCCTTCCTGTTCAGGCCTGGCCCTGTTATTTATGATATTAATTGTTAATTGAGCCTTGTGCTTGTTTTTCAGCACAAGGTTTGCATTATATCAGCTGAAGAATTTTCTCCAGAATACGTGGATCCTAAAGTACAGTGCATAGCTGCTTACAGGAGTAACAGTGATGGAAGGTAACTTGCTTGGTTTTATCCTGCCTATTATCTGAGGACAGCCTTGAAAGGTAGAATAAATGGTATTTTAATTTTTTTGAGTGAAGCTTTACTCAGTGACTCACAGGTGATTTGTAGGCCTCTTCTGTAAAGTAGTCATTGTAAAGAGGCTGAAATGTTAGTGTCAATCTAGACAGTCTTTGCACAGAATTTTGTTGATAGCAGCCTTTTCCTGGCCCATCTTGTCGGAACTCAGGACATCCCTCTGGGAGTCCGGAGTTTCCTGGGACCCTTGCCAGGGGGCTCGGAGACCCTGGCACACAGCCCAGAACACCAGCGGGTTCGATTACGAACCATGGAACAACTTACCACCTTTACATGAAGAGATAAAAGCCACGATAGTGTAAATAGTGTAAGAATAAAATAATTACTGAGTGTAAATGTAGGTTTTAGGATTTTCTGTATAGAGGTTTTTGGGTACAAGATGGAGGGATTTGGGAGTGTCTAGCCTTTCTTCTTCTTCTTCTTCTTCTTCTCTACCTCCATCTTGTCTGGTGATGTTGGCGCTTTTAGATTGGTCTAGAGTAGAAACCCACTGTCTAATACAGATGATAGGTATTGGAAAATAACTGTAAATTTTGTACACCTAGTTTGTAGTATATAAAGATAACACCGCCCTGGGGGCAGGCGGAGTGCCTCTATAAAGATAACACCGCCCTGGGGGCAGGCAGAGTGCCTCTGACTGTCCTGCTGAATGGATCTCGGCTGGACAGGGAGAAAGAATTTTATAGATAAGATACAATAAACAACCTTGAGACTGAGAAATGAAGAGCTCTGACTCCTTCTTCAACCGCCGGGCTGGGAAAAGAAACTTTCGAACTTTTCTCGGGGTCACTCTGACCAGCTAGAGAGAGAGACCCCGACACATCTGAACTTCCCAGTGCTGATGTGTGAGAAAACACTTATCTTTCACATGCCATCCAGTAGGACAGGAGGACAGGTGTCCAAGCTGGAAAATCATTCTTACTTTAGTGGCCTGAAATGCTTACTGTTCCATCTGAAGTTTTCTTCTGCGTGTTACTGCTTCAGCTGTCCCAAAATGGCTTTTATTTGTCACTAGGTGTGGGATGTGACTGCCCTTTCAGACACAAATTGGCAGCCTCAAATTACTCAACTTATAAACCCCTGCTTCCCAAACAAGCCATTCCCTTTTCCCTGTCATAGTGGGCCCCTAGGGGAGGTGTGCCCTCATCATTCACCTCACACAGTAATGCCAGCTGATCCTTCTTCTCCATCATACTTTATAGGACCAGTAATTAGGGGACTCATGTACTGCTTGGTTGATCCAGGCTGACAGCTCTTCTCTTGCTGTGAAGATCTGAACCTTGCCTTCCCCAGTGGTCAGGTTTGGGTTCTGCAGAGCATTTCCTCTGTCCTGTCGAAACTCTTCCCCTCCTCATCTTTTGTTCTTTGGGACAGAGAGGAACTGTCACTGCAGCTTCCAAATTAGGGACCTCCACATTTCAGTGCCTGCTGCACTCCCCAGGATGTGCCTCGTGATGCTTACTCCTAAAGCTTTCTTCCTACTGATCTAGCAGTGGCAAGGGTCTCAAAATAAAAGTAAATGTCATTTGCAGGACTTAAGAGGCAAAAAGAGTTGGTGATTTGGTCTGATAGTTTTCCAAATGGTAGCTTGTAATATAATGGTTGAATTGAAACAGAAAGCAGAAAAATCTGGGTAGTAAATTGGATAAAAACTTGTGACTGTGCTTAGTTTCGAAACATGCATAGCATTGAATGACAGCTTTAATTCTCCTGCTCAGTGTTACCACTGAGAGCAGCTTTCTAAGACTGAAAATACTTGTCCTTCCACTGAATTTATTTTGCAAACACAGGCATTTATATTTTGAGTAAAACAGGGAAAGAAGACGAGTGAAAAACATGATTCAATGAATGTAGAAACTTACGTATTTGACTTTGGTTTTGTGTTGGGTATTTTTTTAAACTCTTGTTAAATTTGCATTGTTTACTGTCGGTTTTTCTTTTGCTTTTATTGTTATCTGCCATCATTTTTGCTTTCCTGAAAGTGTTTTAAGTTCATCAACTTGAAAGATGCAGAGGCTTGGCTCAGTTTAACATTTTTTAAGTGGATGGTGCACATGATTTCCCACACAGGCCTGGCAAATGCATCTCAGTTCTGGCCCTGAAACATACTTTCCATTCCAGTTCCGGGTCTGTCTTGATTCAAGATTAATCATTGTCTGTTGAGTACTTACTAGAAGTGAATAAATACACCCAAGAAACCCCCCAAAATATTTTATCCTGCAGTCCTGGAAAATTCTTCTCTCAATCCCAGAATTAAATATGCCAAGGAAGAAATAGTTAAATGCAGCAGTGAATTAAAAAGGATGCTTTCAAGGAGTACTGTTATTTATTTTGGCTCCAGTTCTACAAATATTTGAGTATATGCTTAACTTCTAAATACTTAAGTAGTCCCGTTGACTTCAGTGGGGAAACTTGCATGTTTAAAGGATACACCTATGTAAATATTTGTAGAACTTAGAATTCAATATTAGTACAGATTCTGGTGATTGTAATTAACTGGATTAACTAAAATGTATTTAATTTTTAGTGCTCCTGATTCCCTTAATTTTCCTATTCCTTAGCAAATTCTTTCCACTGAAACTTAAAGTTATGGAAATTTTGTGTGAGCAAAATCAGTTAATACATTAAAAGTGTACACGCTTTCCCCTTCTTATGGAAGTTAAATCCATACCTCTTGTTTTCATTTACTTTCTGATCATTCACAAAGAATGCAAAGAGGTACAGGAGTTATTATTGCATTATCAATTACAATACAGTCTAATACACTGACTTTTTAAAGTCAGCAGCCTTTCCTGTTATGATTAAAACTTTTTTCTGGCCTCAAGGATAATTACTGTGGTTCTGTTTTTAGTGCAGCATGCATTCCCTCAGTTTTTGAGACTCCTCCAGGAGCTTTGGTTTTGGATGCATTCAAAGACGGGAAGATTTCCGAAGTACAGGAGAATATACTCCATGATCCATTGAGTGCCACTTTACCTGCTGGTTCAGTTCATGGAGTCACCTTGACACCTTTACAGGTACCTCATATTTTGAAAACTTTGTTTTGCAAGTCACAAGGTATGTTCTTAGTAAAGTTAAATAGATGAAATTCTGTAAGATAATCAAATCTGGATGATGTGATATGATGAAAATATTGCAAACTGAGTAAGCCACAGAGACAATATGAAGAATGGGGGGAAAAAAAGCCCCAAACGCCAGCTTCTTTCTGAACTACACAACAGTCTTACAGACTGCAGAAGAATGTTAAATGTGCTTGGCAGGCAAACAGAGCATGCAGTTGTAATGCCATTTTCCTTGAAGAAATTGAACTTGCTGAGAGATGCTAAGCCCCCTCTCTTTCACTGCAGGTAGGGGGCACTGAGCACAGCTGATAAGCCAAAGAATGTTTCACAAAACAAATCGATTCTGTGATTCTGTGATTTAATACTGGCACTGTTCTTGTTTCTCTAGAACCAGATCACCTTGAGTGGCAGAGTGCCCCACTTGGGCAGATACGTATTTGTGGTACATTTTTATCAGCCAGCACACCCAGTGTTCTCTGTGCAAGTCCGTGTGAATGCAGGACATGTGTGGTCAGGTAGGCATCTGAATTTGACCCAATCCCTTTCCTTCCTTAGCATTTTGGGATATGGAGCTGTGTTGGGTTGACCCTGGATGGACGCCAGGTGCCCAAAGTTTCAAACACTTTGCTTCCACCTTTCCCTTTTTCCTGGGCTCAGCTTTATTCCCAGATTTCTCCAACTCCTCCCACTGAGTGGCACATGGGTACAGAGAACATGGGCTGTACTCAGCTCATCACAGGTTGCCTCTGTTCCTTCTTCCTCAGCGAGGGACTGCTCACACTCTTCCCATGCTTTAGTGTAGGATCCCTCACATGGGAGAGAATCCTCCACCAGCTTCTCCAACATTATTCTCCTGGGCTGCAATTCCTCACTAACTTTTCCAGTGGGGGTGCCTTCCATGGGGTCACAAGGCCTGCTGGGAGACTGCTCCAGTGTGAAATTCCCAGAGGTTCACAGACTTTATTTGGGCATCTGCCTGCTCTTGAAGGGGTCTCCTCCACAGGCTGCAGGTGGATCTCTGGTCCAGCACCTAGGTGACTGCAGAGCTGTTTCTTTTGCATGTTCTCACTCTTCTCTCTGGCTGTACCTGCTGTTGAGCTGGGGTTTTCCCCCTTTCTTAAGTGTGTTATTCCAGAGGCACTACCATGGTCAGATGCAGCCTTGGCCAGTGTTGGGTCTATCTTGGAGCTGACTGGGATTGACTCTGTGGGACATGGCAAAATCTTCTTACAGATTTTCATAGAACCCACCCCAGTAACCCTCTGCAATCAAAACCGTCTCACATAAACCCAATATATTTTTTCTTCTAGGTGCTTTTAATGCTTCATTCTGCCCTCATACTTCTGGCTGTCGGGTTCAGGTGGTTGCGACAAACCAAATTGAGCTTGACATTTCTGAAGCCATGGTCTCTGTTACAGTGATAATACCGGATGGAAGAACACTGATTCTGGTACGTGTATTAAATAAATGTACTTGAAAATGTTATTCTCAGTTTCACCATTCATTTAGAGATAGATGCAAAGATAAAATCCAAAAAGAATAAATTTTTTGATGTTGTGTTTCAGATTTTAAGGATCTTTTGCACTGCTTTTATTTTAAATTTTTAAAAAATTCTGCACTGTTTTTGCTTGTAGCATCACAACTTTGAGGGCAGTATGCAAAGTTTATTTTCTTATTTTTGGTTAAAATCTTAAAGGTTTTGAAAAAATCCAGAATGCATAATGAAGCAACATTTAAATATGTAAATGCCTTAGCTTGTATCTTTTTGTTTTTCTCTGAAATGTACAAATGTACAAATTAGCTTTCTTATTGTTTTAAGGAGAATATCTTAGTTGTTCCAGCAGACACCTACAGTTATACAATTCTTGACAAAAAGACAGTGGACAAGTCATTTGATTTTATCAGCCAATGTGGAGGAAACAGTTTTTATATTGAGTAAGCATCACTTTCTGAAAAACTGAACATTGACAACAAACTGGGAATAATATTATTTTTACTCTGCGTTAAAGAGCTGTCTTTAATCCCTATAATTGTGCTACATTAAAGTGCTTTTCATGGCTTCTGCTAGCCCATTGAATTTCCATGAGTCATTTTTCCATGACTTTCTATTGCAAAAGCAATGTAAAGGTAGAGCTTTATTGCTCACAGTACAAAAGAGGAAAATCTGTGTCATCTTCCTGTCTTTGGTATTTCCATCTTTGGTATTTGGTCTTTTGCTTGGCATGTCTGAACTGATACAACTAATCCACACTTGCAATGATAAAACCTCTTACCTGCGTGTTCAAAGCTATTCACCCTGATTTAATTAAAGTATATCCTTGCATGTGTGCTGATGCCATCCTTATGTCCAGCTGCTTGAAAGACAGAACCCTAATTTACTGAACCACTGCAAAGCACTCTCAGCAATCCTGAGTGCCAGCACTTACATGATTTATATTTCAATTTAAACAGCCCAGAACGATCACCGGCCTTCTGTAAGGACTCTGTGAGGTCACTGGTGGCTTTCTACAACAACGGAGCCCTGCCATGTGATTGCCACCGTGCAGGTGCCACCAGCCCTACGTGCAGCCCCCTGGGAGGGCAGTGTGCTTGCCGACCCAACGTCGTCGGTCGCCAGTGCAGCCGATGCCAAACCGGCTACTATGGATTCCCGTTTTGCAAGTGTAAGTATGTGCTTGCAGGAGCTCCTTCAGCTCCTGGCCTGGCCACCTGCTTAATCCTCTGAATTTGCTGCAGGTGTACTGCAGCCTGACTTTTCTTTATAGAGCCTGATCCTGTGAGAGGCTGGTCAGGCTGTTTTAGCTTCACCATAGCATTAGCTTCCAGTTTAAGGCAGAAGAAATCCCATTCCCCTAAAGCACACCTAGCTCGTGGTGAAGTGACCCTTGGCATGTGTTGTCTGATCAGTAGTAGGCTTACAGCTGAAGTGGTAAAAATCCATATTGCCACTATTCCAGTGAAATGGGTTTTTTTCTGTGCTGACTACTAAATAATTTCCAAGTTGTTAACGTTTAATCCCATTTTACACCTTCAAGCTTTTCCATAGATAATCAGAGACACAGCATTCCTAATTCCTCAAATTCTGAAATTAATAACAACAACAGATCTATAGATCACACCAACAGTCCTCAGCTGCTTTCATAGATACTATACTTGATGTTTATAAACATGGCTTTATAAACGTGGTGCCCTTGACACCAAAACTAATCCTTGGCAGTTTTGGCAATTGATAAACAATGTCTGTGGTGAAGTTAAGCAACCAATCAGTGGAAAAAAGCCTAGCACTAAACCTGCTCTTTGAAACAATTGTTGCAGTTGCATAGTTGGTTTCTATGACCGTGAACTTTAAACTAGTGAGAGAAAAGAGTCACGTTTTCTGCACATAAAGGTTGTGTGTATTTGTTACATATTCAGTAAGAGTTGGTTGTTGCAAGATGAGATGTGATTGATTTGTAGAACAATTTCTTTATCTAGTATGCAACTGTGGGCAGCGTCTTTGTGATGACGTGACTGGTAAATGCATTTGCCCTCCACGAACTGTGAAGCCAAAATGTGAGGTGTGTGAGAAATATTACTTCAGCTATCATCCCCTTGCTGGCTGCAAGAGCTGCAACTGCTCAGAAAAAGGAATTGTTGATGTGGCAAGCCCAGAATGTGATAAAACCAGTGGGCAATGCAAGTAAGTTTGGGTTGGGTGTATTATAAACAATGGTTTGCTTCAATGCTCTTTTCAGGTGTTTGGAGAGAGTTTGGGAAATTTAAGATTTTCACTCTTCGGTGTGAGCAAAATGGATTCTATCCACTGAGAACAGTTGTAAACTAACCCAAGCTTTGTGGGTGATTGAAGTCCCTGTAATTATTCATATGCTCACAATTCCCCATTTTTCTGTTACCAAATGCGTGCCTTGAGTAATGCCCAGGCACATTTTCCAGCTATAAATCTTCTTCCAGCTCTGCTTACTTATATTCAATGTCCATGTTTTACACCTTGGTGTACAGAGAGTAGTTCTGCACTGCAAGCACTGAATAGATGCAGAAGTCTAATTCTATTGTGAGCATTTTTGTCCTTCAAAGTAAAATCCATTCCTACTCAGTTCTGTGGCCATTTAAAAGGTCAAAAAATCTGAGAACAATACTAACCTGCTGCTTTTTCTCTGTGGAAGTCATAAAATTGTGTCACAGCCATGCAATCCCTTTGAATATCCACCTACCTGTGGTTTTATTTTCCCTTCCCTGCTCCATTCCTACCTCCCTTATTGACTCTCTCCTCTGTGTTTGTTGCTAAAGATGCAAACCAGGAATAAAAGGGCGTCGGTGTGATCAGTGTGCTCCTGGAACTTATGGTTTCCCTAACTGTGTGCCATGTAGCTGTAACAGAGATGGAACAGAGCCAGATGTTTGCGATCCCCAGACAGGAATTTGTCTTTGCAAGGTCAGATAAATCAAATTATTTCTGCATTCACAAGCATCATTTGCATGCCAGTGACTATTTCATATATAATGGGGTGAATAAAGTGGGTTTATCAGTAAATTTTCGGTTAAAATTAAGTGCAGCTGTACGAAGCCATCACACTTTGCAGTATGTGCACAGATTATCATGATAACATTAAATACCATTTTTTAATGGCTTTAATATCTGTCAGTTGTACAGGTGGTCTTCATTTTTGCAGGATGTTAAGAGAGCTGCAGAGTAGATGCCCATTGAATCACTGAAGCAGTCTGTACCCTGCACAGATCCACTTTATCCATCTGCATCTTGCCTTTTGGATGTTAACCAAGTCCTATGCTTTTTTTAGCCATATTATGTCAGTTGACATTTTACCACATCATTATAGCTAGGAAATCTTCTTTTGTTCTGATCTGCATAATTAAATGTGATAAATGTGAACTTTCACAAGTGACCTTTTATATTGTGGGTTTGCAAAAGCCAGCAGGAGGGTTTTGGCAAGCAAGTTACCAGCTGTATCTGACTAATATTTATTACTCAGTGGTTCACATTTCAGATTATAAACTGCAAAGAAAGCTTATGAGATAGCCTCCAAGACAGTTTTATTTGCATTTGTAATATAGCCTATCTGGACAACCACGTATTTTCATTCATTTGTTAAATATACATTTTTTCAGAAGATTTGTTTCATGGGCAGGAAATGTTGGGGACCTCAGCAAGGCAAAAAGAAAAGCACTGAAATTTCTTTGAACTTTGCCCTAACAGGAGAATGTTGAAGGTGCAGCATGTGACACTTGCAGACCAGGATCCTTTTATCTGAACCCTTCTAACCCCAGGGGATGCACACCTTGCTTTTGTTTTGGGGCAACCAGCAACTGTCACAGCACAGATCGTCGTAGAACCAAGGTGTACCAAAGATCTTTTTCCTTTTCTATCATGAGCTTACACTTGTTCCATTAAGGAAATTCCAGATTTCTTCTAAAGTTGTAAATATATTTTATTAGCTTTGTTTGTAATATATTTTTTGAAAGATGAGAAATATTCTCCAAACAATTCTCCAGGTGAAGATTTAGTACATCTTTATTAAGATTAGGAGTAGTCTGAAAGTGCTGTTCAGCAGAAATGGCCCTTCTCACCTGTTTGTTTACAAGTCACTAGTTGCACTGAAGTTGAGCTGGCCTTTATCTTGCTTGCTTTATCTTCAAACTCTTTGTCATCATTGAAGTCAACGATCTCCTTCAAGATGCACATATCATTTTACATGTCTGTATTACAGATGGATTAAGAATTGTATGACAGATTCTACAGATTATGAAAATTGTCTTTCTTCCCTTCCTGTAAAAGAGACATGACATCAAGTATGAGAAACAAAGATTTTAGTAGCATAAATGAACAGTAAAATGGCTGAAGACTGAAAAAAAAAAGGCAACAGCTGCTTAAAAAAGGCAAGAGAAAGGAAAAGAGAGGAGAGCTAGAATGGTGGATGAGGAGTTTAGTTAAGGTTTAGACATAGACTAGATGCAATCCAGATTGTGCCCTTTACTGTTTACAAGCAAAAGGTGAAAATGTGGCCCAAGTGAAATCAGTAAAAAACTTCCTCTAGTCATTACTTGTCCTCACCAAAAACTATTTATGAAAACATGTCTATTTTTTTGGTTTTTTTGCTCGGGCCAGTCAAGGGCACTCCACCAGAACCCAGAACTGTTCTGGTACCTCATACACATTATGCTCTCTTTCCTCCAGCATAATGATGGAAATAGAGGCATGATCTTTCATGAAACAGCAGCCATAAACATAAAATGTGCATTTAAGAGACAGAATATTAGGCTACATTGCCTGCCTCTCTGAAATGTCATGCCATGTCCCCTCCCTTAGTTAACCTGTTCCAAACTCTGTCATTGATGTTAGTTCCCTGGGTTTTATTTTGGAATGGACTTTAAAAAGCATCTCCAGATTATATCCTCAGGCTTGTGTGCACAATTCCTAGTCACCCCCAGAAGGCTATGTCTTCCTGTGGCTGAAAATAGAATTTAGTTTCCAAGTGCCTGCATCCCAAGTAGCTTTGGCATATCTTCATATTTTCACTCTCTTTTGAGGTCCATGGAATATCCATTGTTCAAAGACTTTGGTGTGGCTCTGAAAGGGTTGGATCTTATGCTAAGGAAATTACAGAGATTAAACAATTTCTTCTCATTACTTGGTGATGGTAAAGTTTTACAAAGGATGAGGCAAACTTTTGTTTCCTTTATGCTTTTCATTAGTTTGTGGATATGAGGAACTGGCGCTTGGAGGCAGTGGATGAACATATGGACATTCCAGTCACTTTCAATCCAGTCAGTAACAGTGTGGTGGCTGATGTTCAAGAATTACCAGCTTCTGTGCATAATTTGTACTGGAAAGCACCACCATCCTACCTGGGAGAGAAGGTAAATGGCACCTAACTCTTCTGGTTTAGTATCATGTAATAATTTCTTTACCAGTGTCATTCATAAAGAATCTCATTGTTTTTCTTAGATAAGTTTCTCTCTCTTCACTTGTCTCTCTTACCTGTCATGCCAGGAATCACAGGATTTTACTTCTGAGTATGCTTTTGAAATTAATAGATAACACAGAATTAATCATATTGCTTGGTACCAGACAGGTCTTAATGTGAACAGCATGATGAAGAGCTCAGTGGCTCAAGCAGCTGGTACCTTCAGCTGCTTTTCTGAAGCCCAGAACATGTACAACTTGCCAATGTGGCTGCTCTGAAACCCAGAACACGTAGGGCTTGTCAACTCTTTAGATTCTCTAGAGTATGTCCTGGGCAGATTTCCAAAAGAATAAAAGCTGATAATGTCCTCAGTGGCACACAAAAGCCCCCAGCCTTTTGCTTTGGATATGCTGCTTGGGAAGAGCATCAACTAGTTTTTTACCCCTTGTGTTCCTTGGGCTGGTGGCTGCTCTGTCAGCCCATGCATGGGAGCAGCCTTCTGCTCATGGTTAGTGGCATCAGCTTCTCAGCCTGAGGATCACACTGACCAGGGGACTTTGCTAATGGTGACTTGCAGGCCCAGAGCCCCCCTTTTTGGAGCTCTGACAGTGCCAATACTTACCAGCCCATTGCAGTACACACAGGCTTTTCAGATGCAATCCTACTGACACACAAGAGAAAACTCATGGTGTAGACACTAAGACATGAAAGATGATACAATTTTTGAAGTTTCTCCTTGTCCTTATTTTAGAGACTAGAGCATTATTTTTCCTCCTGCTCTCCTATGCTCAGAGCTGTATATATATATATATATATATATATATATATATATATATATATATATATATCAGGTGAACAGCACATTTAGTTTGAGTGCTTTTTCTTGACGTTATAAAGATTCTCATTTCAGTGCCCACAAATTATTTTTGAAAGAAATTTCATATTAAAGCCCATGTTATCACCTGCAGTGTTAAACCAAAAGTACTTTTGTTATTGCATAACAAGGTATAAAGCAGGCAATAACCCTTTTTAAACACAGCTATTAGGATCAGTGCTGACTTATGTTGCATGTCACAGTACCTGCCTAGGTCCTAGGCCTGCCAATACATGCTGTTACTTACAATGACAGCACTGCAAATAAAATAGTTCTAATTTGGGTTCTGCTTTTGCTGTACCCTGTGTATGAGTGTATATTTTAGCACAGGCAATACTGCAGTAATGAAAGTCCCACCAAAATGCTATCTAGCTGTGAGTTTACAAGTTCATAAATTTACCAATTATTAATGTTATTGTGTTTTGAAAATGTCAGGGTTTGGTCTGCTTACAGTGATAGCATCTCTTTTGGAAAATATGAACAAGATCACTTCAGCTATTTTTCTTTATGAGGAGGGAATAAATACTGTTTTCCATTATCTGAAACCTTTAAACTGGTTCCGCTGGAACATTTATATTTAGCAAAGTATATTTTCTTTCCTCTCTCTGTCTTTTGTTTACAAAGTTAAAAGGGAATCAAATATAAAATGTGTAGCAGTACAGAAACTAAGAGTAATTGAGAAATTCAGATCACGTTGTGCCCATTTTCTTTTGTGTTTTAACATTCTATATATCAGAATTTTTGACATTAGAAAATAAATACTACAGAATACAGAGGTCAGTTTGTAACATCAATATTGTCCTGTAAAAAAAAGATTGAAAAAGTAATTTAACAGCCTCTCAAATGTTCTCTCACCCTCTCAGTTCTGAAACATGTTAAGTTGGAAATCAACTCTAATTTGAATTTTCTTTTTTTTTTTTAAAGAATTCATTTATACAGTGTGATTCGATTGTGTTGGCAAACTATATCCAATGTTCCAAATGATGCTTTTGAAAATGCAGTTGTGTGAGGAGACTAGCATTAATTATGGACCTATGATCCATGGAACAAATTTAGTGTTGAGATGTCAGTATTTTGTTTGTAATACATCATTGATATGCAGAGGGGTAGATTGAAGGCTGGTGCTTCCCTGTAGAAGAGCAGAACCTGACAAAGCAATTCTTCCATGGCAAAACCAAAGATGAGATGTAAGGGTAAATGAGAAAGGTGCAAAGCAAAATAGGACATCCATGTTATAATGCCTGGTTTTACCTGGTACCCACAAACCTTCCTTTGAGACTCTTCTTGGAACAGAAACTATCTAGGCTGTGCCTGGAGCTTCCTTTGCTCCCAGGGTGTTTTGTACCAAGTCCCTCACACAGCACCCAGGGACATGCTGTGTTTGTCGGGTGATTCAGCCACACTTGTCCCTGTTCTGGGCAGCAGCCCTGTGTTCAGTTGAGTTTGAGGCCACCTTTGGTCACCTGTAGGTGGTTTCAGCTCAGCCTGCAGGCACAGTCTGCTTACAACAGAGCTGATACCAGTAGAAATCCTGTCCTGAAGGTAGAGCAAAGGAATCCTGATTGCATTCATGTTTGCAGTAAGTTCAGAAAATGCTGGCTTTAAACATGCTTAGTCTGCCTTCTTTTTATCCATGGCTGTTCATGAGATTCACCACGACTTTCATTGTCAGTCTGACGTCTGTTCTTGATGCACCAAATCTGCTCTGTACAGATTTGTACAAATCTGGGGAAGAACAATATTCATGTAACCATGGGATTTCTCCACGACACAGGTGGTGTGAACCCAACTATGAAAAAAAACCCCATGATGCAGGTAACCTTTCAGGAAACAGTATCTGCTCATATGTCAGATACTCACAGTAAACAAAATAGAAAGTAACTTCTTCCAAACAGCAATATTTTCTTTTTTTTTTTAAAGAACTAAGAGTAAATGTGTTATTTATAGTGCTGGAAGATGAGATAATCTGGAGTAAAAATTTGCATTAATATCAAGCAATAGAGCAGTAAAGTATATCTGGTCTTGTGCATTTTGTTACAGCTTTCTTCATATGGTGGCTTCCTAAGTTACCAAGTGAAATCTTTTGGCTTACCTAGTGAGGGCATGGTTCTTCTGGATAAGAAACCTGATATACGACTAACAGTAAGCTTTAAAATACTATTTTTTTTCTTACAAGCAATACAAATATCATGACTTTTTATCTTACTTAACAACTATGGCAAATTTTGCTCTTATAGTATACTTAACTATTAAAACATTAACTTAACTATAAAACCATTATTTCTATGAAAGTGGTTTTACTGCATTTTGCTCAAAGCCATCAATACATCTGTCTCTGTTGCCAAAGTAACATATCATTAAGCATAACTGATTTGTAGAGCAAGTAAGAAGAAAAACTGGGATTTTCTCTGTAGAATATGCCTGTGGAAAAAAAATAATCAATGCATTGCACACTTGTCAACAAGTATGGCCTCATCTCTGCAAAAGATGCCCTGGATTTCATGTGTAATTAATCTCGTTTTCTGTGAGGTTTTTTTTTTTTCAGTATAAAACTAAGCATAATTATAAGACTTCAAGGGATGGAAATAAAAATGCAATTTAGGTTGACAGTTTTTTAATTTAACCACTTAAGAGCCAAAATTGCAATCTTTAACTGTCTGTTGAGATTCTCAAGGGGGTGTTTTGTTTGTTCACATCATCAGAAATACCAATTGAATGCTCTAGGATTTTTATTGGGATATGTACCTCATAAACTGCTACCATAGTACCAATAGTTGCTGGTGCACCAGGATGCAAAGAAGAGTGTTTCAAAATGCAGAACCTTTTTTATTCTAAGGTAATAACTAGTTCCTCTGAAAGTTGATCGGCATTAATTTGATTCTTTTGGTGTTTCACTCAAAAACCAGGGTTGTTAATAGGCAAAAGCAGTGAAAACTCTGCTGCTACCAGAACACAGTGGTCACTATACCACTTTCCTGAGAAAAAGACGTACAGTTTTCCTGGTATTACTCAGTTTTGATCCCCCAAACAACAGGATTAATGTGCTTCACCAAATTTTACTGCATCTGAACACTTTCCCATAACAAGTAGTGAAACAGCAATGTTATATCCTCATTCTCACATAGAGCCAACAAATGGAAGTTGTTTATATGGATCCCAGCAACCCACTGCCTGATCGTCAATATTATGGCCGAGTGCAGCTGGTTGAGGTAAGAGCTGAAAAAGGAATGGCCTTCTCTTTTCCTTCACAGAAAAATACACCCATGCAGAATAGGTGCAGAAATACCAAATACTTGGTAATGGTGAGGAATATGAACTTAAACACTGTAGACCTTAAATATAAAGAATTTTTTTTATCTCTCTTTACTGCCACAATGAACCTGGGTTCTAGTTCACGACGCCTAATTTTAGCATCTCTGGGCTGGGCATCTTGTCCAATGTAGCCCTTAGCATTCCCTCCAGGGCCAATGGAGTAATGCTGAATCAGTCTTCAATAGAAGGTGATTCATTGCAGCCACAGACTTTACTTAATAGGGATGGAATGAATTGTTATCTGTTTTCCTTGGTGTCTAGGTACTAGTTTAGAATGGGGTGTCCAACATTCAGGTGAGTGAATTCAGCAGGGATTATTCCTACCTTAAACCTGTGCTCAGAAAGTTGAACTGGGTAATTTATTTCATATGCAGGCAAAGAAGATGTTTCTTCAAGCCAAATTCCATTTTCAGCAATGCTGTATTTATTAACAGCAAGAAAGCCCTGAAAGATTGGGTTTCTAGGATTTCGCTTACTCTTAAAAATAAAAGCATTTTCCTTCACATTTTTATGGTTTGATGGGTGATATCTCAAAGAAATTTGGATGACTGAAAAAGAACCTTGAGGCTTCTTCACTTTTTAGTACCTCAAAGCCATACTTGCCTCGCACAGTCAAAGCTACAGCCCTTTCTTCATGCTCGTTATTCTTTTTTCCCACCCACCCCATGTCTACTCTCCTGGACTCTATTACCCCACACCAGCTGGCACTAGACAAGTCTGCTCCATGGGTGTTTTGTCCCTTTTTCTGTCCTCTGGTCTTCTTTGAAGCTGCTCTTTCAAGCAGCTGCAGCGCTGTGCTCATTTTGTACCCCTTGATGTGCAGGGCAGCTTCAGGCACGCCAGCAGCGGCCAGCTGGTGTCCCGAGAAGAGCTGCTGACCATCCTGTCCAGGCTGGATGGCTTGCACATCCGGGCACTGTACTTCACGGAGAGCCAGCGCCTGGCGCTCGGGGAGGTCGGGCTGGAGGAAGCCAGCAGCGAGGGCAGCGGCAGCGTCGCGCTCAGCGTGGAGACGTGCGCTTGCCCGCCCGGCTACGCCGGTGACTCGTGCCAGGTAGGAAACACCCGCCTCCGAACTGTGCCATTACCTTGTGTCTTTGCCTACAGCTATACCTGCTGGGTTGGTTGGAGGAGCAGGATGGTGGTTAAAGTAATTAAGTGTGCTTCCTGTAAGCCTGTGCACTTTCAATGGCTCAAGTGCTTTCACCGTCTGAGAAGCGCTGTGGGGTTATTCTACTTGTGATTGCTTTTATGGAGCTGCAAACATAATTTTGCATATGTAAGGCACTATGATGAGGGATTCTTCTGTGATGCCCTCTGAGAGGCTGAATGTTCTCTTTGCTGTAGAGCAGATCAGAATTGACTTAATCAAAGTCTGTGGGACTATACACAGTGGAGAAGGTTCCTGATGTTTCTTATTTTAGCAGCGTCTAAGGGAAGTAGCCTGAATCCAGATAATTCAGGATACTATTTGTGTAGAAAAACATGTAAAATCTGAAATTACCATATTTGCAAAAAATATTTGGAGATGTGTTTATGAAAGATAGTGTAGGCTTTGCAAAATAATGCTATTAGCTGAAGACTGGCACTACAGCTCTATATCCTGTCCCTGATGCAGTTCCTGTAGCTGTAATTCTTTTGCTTGTCGCCTTGCTTAGCTTAGAGCTTGGCTGTTGCCGTCTGTAAGCACCCAATGCAGCAGAATAAAGCACCACAGAGATAAGCAGTGCACAAAGTGCACAAAATATGAGGAATTACTCTCAGAAAATGGTTGAGTATTACCATAAAGTAGCAATTGCTGTACTAATCTTGCAAAAGCTTTTTGAATTGAAAATGAATGAATAATATCTAGGCTGGAGCAGCTGCAGAGAGACTGAACAAAACCATGTATGGCTGGCTTACATTTCGTGTGTGCAGCCACTGCTCAGGACAGCTAATTCATCATTTACAGAGTAACCATTTTGGAATTACTTTTGATTTTTTCACACTTTCATTGCTCAGTGCCACGCACAAATTGATGAGCATTGACTGAAAATTCTACTGCCATCCCATTGTTTTCAACATACTGCCTTGGTTAAACTAAGCTGCTGGGGTTTTTTTCTTTTAACCTGGTGAAAATACAGAGCCTAAGGAAGTGATAAAGACATTCACTGGGAAGTTCATAAGCCCTGTATATTTATGCAGCATTACTCAGGCAGTGATTTACTGCTCTAATCACCAGGCTCTGTCTGGCTGCCTTAGGTGGGGAGGAGGTGATGCCTGCCACACCCTGACTTAGGTATATATTGAGCTACAGGAACTGCAGAGTTACTTGTTAACCTCAGGAACGGTGCTGTGTGCTGAGCGACTTGACTCACGGATAAAGTTTAAAGGTGGGGCCCGTCCCGGCCCAGAACCTCATTCATCTGAGTCAGAGGCTGCAGAAGAAGGGGGTGTAATAAGGGAAAGAACAGTGAGCACCGAAGGGAGAGCAGCGAATGGTCACAGGGGAGCCAAAGTAAAACCATGGCCCAAGCACAGAGGCCAAGAAATGCAGGATGGCTGGTTGTCACTTTAGTGTCCCTTGGGCATTGCCTAGCACAAGATATACAGCAGAGGCTCTCCTATCCCCACCTTCAGGAGAGGAGTCAATGGCAACAAGTTCAAATGGATTTTTATCCAAGAGAGGTAATTTGCTCATATTTTCTTCCTCGCTTCCTTCCTTCTTTCACTTTGTTTTTAAATGAACTGATTTGGTAACAACTTCTATATTACTTAATATAAAAGTAATGAGAAGATTAACTTTTTGTCTCAAAGTACTTTACAAGGGGTTTGTTTTAAATTGCTGTTTACTTGAAAACAATGATCCTAAAAAGCACTTGAGAGTGCCTGGAGCTTTATCTTCATGTGGAATCAGTTTATCATTTGTGTGGAATCACAAATGCTGCTTCAAAAAACAATGTGCCCACGTACTCCAAATGTGTCATTTTAAAGACAGCATAAATAGAAAAACAAGAGGCTGTACAGATTTTTTTTTTTCCAAATGCAATTAGATGTATTTTTTAAATGCCTGATTTATTTTTCTCTCCAAAAGAGACTTTAGGTAAATAAAATTTATATGCATTAGAGCATGTATTTTATTTAGTCATGCTGTTTAATGTATTTCAGGCCCTGGTTTCTTCTGAGGCTGTGTATATTGACTCCCTGTTGTTCAGGGAAAATATTCAGCCTGTAATAAATGTGTCTGAAAAACTTCAGCTGTCTATTCTAAATTTAGTCCTTGCTCACACTGAAGTCAGTATTCAAAGCTATTGATGGTATTAGTATTCTGCATGCTTCTTTTTTTTTTTCCACAATTATCCTACATGTAGAAAAGGCAAAGATGGCAGTAGTGATTGCTGTTTCAACAGCAGCAATTCAACATTCCTTCTGGGATCTGCTTTGTGAGAGATGAGTATTTTTTTCCCCTTTGGTAGTTTTATCGCTCAAAAATCCTCTGGTTAGTCCTGCTTCTGCATGAATACTTATGCCTCCAACCACTGGAATATGATTTGTGACACAATCCCACAGACCCTTTGCTCTTCAGATTGGTTCCATCAGTCTTGGTGGTGCACTTACTATGAGGAAAGATTTATGGCTTTAGAGTACAACTGTCACTTGTTCTCTGCGTGTTGCTGGGGCCAGCCCCTGCCCGTGAGGCAGAGGCAAGGCAGAGGTGCAGCTCTCAAGAACATTGCTGGAGGCAGGAACCTGGGAGGTGCTGGCTTCGTGGGGAGCACGGCTTTCTCCTCGTTTCCGTAAGCCTTTGATCCTCCTTGCACCACACCAGCTTCGTTCCTAGGGGAAAAGAGCTACAGAATAGGAGGGACAGACTTATGTCCAGTAATTTTTAGTGTGGTTGGCGTGCCTGGAGTATTCCAGGAGAAGATGGGCGTGAATTTTTCAAGTGTATGCAGAAGGACTTCATACCCATGACGAATTCCTTGTGATTTCCCTGCTCGTGCCAAGCAAGAGCCTGGTTTTAACATATCAGTTACTACCTCCCTGCTGTGGGTAAACAAACTTGACGTCTCTTCCTTCATTCAGAGCGTCCCTTTGGTTCAGCTCCCTGTTTAAATCCAACTGTGATCTGACAGGCTGTGCTCCTGCTCCTGTGCCCTCAATAGTTGGAACATTCTTGTCATGCTTCCCCAGTCTTCAGGGCAAGCCTGTACTTAGAAACTAGACCACTGTATGTTTTGTTACATCACCTAGCTATGTCTAGGTGTGGCTTTAGCTCTTGGTAGACTAAACTGTGGAAGTCATGATGAATGTATGTAAAAGGTATCCAAAATTGTTTCCAAGGAATACACTGTAGTGAAATTATTATCAAGATACAGCCGCTAATTAGTATGTGAGATTTCCAGTATGTGAGATTTCTTCTTTAGATTCACACTACAGTGTTCTCATACTCAAATACTTTTCTGTGGTTTAGAAATCATATTCTACACCTTTGTACAAAGCCACAGGAAATGTGTTTTTCTCAGAGGTTAGAGTCAAAATGATTAAACCATCACTGCCAAAGTGTTTAAAGCACAGGGTTCAGATGAAACTTTATCTCCATTAATTGCTATTTACTGCATTAAAAAAATGTAAGCAATATTATGAGCTTAGGAGAGCTTGAAAGGAAATTCATACCTTCACTACTCCTTGGAAATGGAAAACATTTGCAAACTCCACTTTCTGTAACATATAAAACTTTCTACCAATGCTCACCAATTTTTTTGTTGTTCTTGATGTCCAGGAGTGTGGTGTTGGATTTTATCGTGAGAGTCAAGGAATATTTGCTGGACGCTGTGTGCCCTGCAACTGCAATGGAAATTCAAATAGATGTCAAGATGGTACTGGAAAATGTATTGTAAGTATTTAGTAACATTCAGTAAGTTAATGGGAAGAAAAGGAGAAAACAGCATTTATCTTACTGCAATATGGACCATAGAGTATTGTTAAATTCCAAGCAACTAGGAATAATCCTCTTATGTCTCATTCTCTTAATTTTATATTTTTAATGAGCATAAGATGTGTACACTTAAATGTACATTTAATGTAACTGTGATTGATTGGAATAATTTGTGTCCTTGTCTTCATTTCTTTCTTTCACCTGTAATTTTTGTTAGCTCCTGGTTACAAAAAAGTCACCAAACTTGTACATAAGGAAACATTTGTAGTTATTTATAATAAACCTGGGTCTTATCTTGGCAGTCCTGAGCTTTAGACAGATGTACTAGGATATGTTTGTATAATGATGACAAACAGCATGTTCATATATAGCATAGGGCTTTGCAGAACTCTGTTTAATCAGCTTCAGTGTATTTCCACTAATCATAGTCTATAGCTAGATGGGTTAAAAAAATTGAATTAAATAAGATGAAGTTAAAGTAATAGAAGTTGGATTAATTAGAAGATTTCAACTGTTACAGAAGGTGTGGTGGGGTAGATTTTGCTCCCTGGCACTCTGTAATAAACCCAAAGCAGCCCCATGGGAGTGGATCAGCCCTCAGCTATGGAAGTGTGACACTTGGCTGACTGTGCTTCTCCAGTGCATATCCACAATGCTTCTGTGAATAGTTTGTCCTGAAAAATTCCCCTTAAAAAGCTTTTACTAATTTTTCATTTACTGTGCAAACAAGAACCTTGCCAACATCTTTCACGGTCTGTCTTTTCTGTTACTTCTTCCTCGTTCGCAGTGCATCCATTCTGCCTGCGGTGCATTCCTGTGCGTTATGTCATTCTCCCTGACTTTGTTTCAACCAACCCTGTTGCTTTAATGGAAACTATAAACCAATTCAGCACATTCTGGGAGATGACTTACAGGCTGCTGCTTTGGAGGGGCAGGGCAGGCCATGACAGGAAAGTGCTGCAGCACAGCAAGAAAGATCAAGAAGTTTCACTTCAGATTAGAATTATGAAGGCAAATTTTACTTTCACCTCATGAAGTATGTGATTTAGGTTTTTCTTTATCCCATCCTTCTCACAGCTGGATTAACTTTCAGATAGGTACAGCTAAATCAGCCCTTAGTCCCGGGCAGGCAAAGTCATCCAGAATAATGTGGTGAAAAATGAAAGCCCTGAGGGCTCTTATTTCCATCATGAACTTCCGCCTATCCAAGAGCAAGTTTGTCTCTCTGTAGAGGAGCCATGGGACAAAAACCTGACGTTCAGAGAAGACAAGGAAGCTTCCCACTGTGGAGCCATCAAGTTCCACATCCAAAATGCAAAGCTTGTTCACTTGGCTTCCTGCTCCTCACCTGGAGCCCCAGGCCTGAGTACCTACATTTGTCAGTGTCCCTCCAGTGACAGCCTCCAGAGGCAGCTTGGTGAGGGAGGCTAAGGCCAGGCTGGCCCCTTCCCCTGTGCAGCAGCACAGCCCTCCCTGGCTCAGGCAGTCGCTCTCCCACTGCTGCATGCTGCTGGAAGGAGAGGAGTGCACTGCCATGCTGCTGGAAGAAGGGAACAATGGAGGGCAGGGGGAGGTGGAGAAGAATGAAGACCTTGGTTCTCGTGTGAAGGGAAAAAGCATTTCTCGTCCATTAATCAGGCTTTGTGTCCTCATGGTCCCTGCCCTTCCTCCTGGAAGGCACATTCCCTCAGCAGCAGCATGGTGCTGAGACTTGCTGATCCCATGGCATGTTGCTTCATGTCACGGAGCCCCACGTGTCTGATGTAAGCTTGGTGGCTCTGCTGTGGCCCTGACACACTCTGCTCTGACTGCCTGGTACCATGTGGGTGCATATGGAGTCAGCTGGAAGTTCTCCTTTAGGGTTTGCAATACTTGATGGTTTGGAGATGCTGTGACTCTAGGGGTATCTCTGACCCTGTAAAACTTGAAGAAAGGAAGACCCATTGGGGAGTTGCTGCTCTGGCTCCATTGCACTGTGCCTAGGGAGCTCCAGCCTTTATATGCCATGTAGCTAGAGGAGCAGCATGGCACATTTAGGGTGGCTTATATGTGAAATAGCTGAAATTTTCTTTGCAATTACAGAATTGCTTCAGTTTCTATTGACAGAGTGAGCAAAACAAAAAACCAGGGGATAACCTTGTTTGAGGAGGTTGCTCTAAGATGAAACCAGAACACATAATTTAAATACATCTCTTTTACTCTTTCTGCAGTTGAATTTATTATTCAGGATTATGAAAATTGACAGTAATTTTTCAGAAACAGATTCTGAATTTTCTATTAGGCTTTTGCAGGAACATATGCACCAGCTTTTATAGAGGCCACATTTTAAAATGGTTTCTTTTGCAAACATAGTGCCTTTATGATATTTGATGTTTAACTTCATGTCAAATGGCTCATATGGGAACTGGAGCTTCTCCTGTTCTTTCCCAGAACCTTTTATCAATGAGCCACAGATACAGTTCTTTAACCAAAATGAAAACAGATTAGGAGTTACCACCTGAGGGAAGAGCTTGTGGTTGAGGGAATCTGGTGTGAAGAAATGGGAAGGAGAATGGAGTTTCAGAGGAGATGTGAAAGACAGAGCCGTTTCTCATTTGTAGGGAAAAACACCCCTCTTCTGCCAGTCATGGTAGTAGGGTCTTCAAACATAGCCCTGAGCCATCGAGGTCCCTGAAATGGAAGCACAGTTTGCTCAGTGACTGCTTCCAGCCGATTTCCCACTTTCTTTTTTCCATCTTCTGCTCTGTTAGTAAGCCTTCAGCTCTGTGAGACATTTGATCAGTCTGTTGCACAGAAGACAAGCAGTTGTAGAACTCAGGAGTGTGAATGCCTCTTGACTGTTAGTCATTTGATATTTTTCTTATGGCTGCTTATGTATTTTTATGCTGCTTATGTATTTGAACAACTTCTATTTTAAATTAGCAACACTTTAGGTAATGGAAAGGCAACTTCCTTATTCTGTACCTGTAAAATATAAACATTTGACACTTAGACAGCACTAGAATTAAGAATGTTTCTAAACCAAGATACAGTTCCCAACAATTTTATCATGGGAAAAGGGGTCAGCTGCATCAGTTTCAATACTATTCTTAGCTTTTGCTTTCTATTATTTATTCCAGTTACTACAGAAAAATACAAGTAACACATACACTGGAGAAACTACATGAAATTCAATTCTGGTCTGAATCTACTATGTGAAACAATTTTTGTATTTATTTAATGAGATTTTTTAAAGGAATGTACTTTGGCTCAATTGATTGCATGCTTTTAGATGGTATCTGCCTTCTAAGCAGTGTTAAGATGCAAAATTTAAAGTTTTATATAAATGTAGTGACTTTTAATTGTAGTATGAAGACAGAGAAAGAGCATTAATTGAATGCTCCTTTGCTAACTATGAATCTAGCTGAGTTTCTTTAAAAATGTATTTAATTCAACTTATTTCTCCGTTGCTTTTCCACAAGAGGAAGGAAATTGTGCTTTGTACAGTTAGAAAATGGACTGAAACTGTTCTGTCCTGGCTATGAAGGCAGTTTGGCAATAAATGCTTGCTTATATGGAAGAAAAAGAACATATTCTCCTAGTAAATAGGCAGTAATTTTTTAAATAATAGTAAAGCCATATTGAGTGTTAAAGCACTGCTAAATGTCTTGCTCATTTCCTTTCCAAGGACTGTCAATACAATACTGCTGGGGAGAAATGTGAGCACTGTAAAGATGGTTATTTTGGAGATGCCACTCAAGGTTCCTGCCGGGAATGCCCATGCCCATATACAAACAGGTACAGTAAAAGCTTGTAAGAAGAGTCAAGCAGGGGAGGGAAGAAAAAAAAGGGGAAAAAAAATGAGGGAGAGAGAAGAAAAAATCCCAAAGCCCAAACTCTGCTACCATAGGAATATCATGATCTTCTCTCTTCTCATATTGAGAGCTTGGTGGTCTGTCTCACAGCATTGCCTTTTTTAAAAAGCTGAGTATTCCAATTATAATTCAGATCCTGAACTTCAGAGGCACAGTGCTCATAGCTTTGGGGAGACCCAGACAGTAGTAGTGGGCTTTTTTTTCAAAACCATCAGTACTTCCTTCTCCTTATAGTGAGAAATATACAATGATGTCTTTTCCCTTACTGGGCATATCCAGAATCCTTCTTTTTTACTGGAATGGAAGATGTCTCCTAGCCATTACTCTGGCTAGGAGATAAGAGAAAACAGTGAAACAAGCCTTTTGTAGGAATTAAAAAAAATTATTAAGATGCAAAAGTAATATAAAAACATTTATGGTCTTAAGCACATATCTAGAACTGTAAAAGAGTATGATTGCTTTTCCTGTCAAAGTTCTGTTTGAAGTGCAAACACACTGAGATGAAAAGTGAAAAAATGAAACTTACTTGTATCAAATAAGGTTGCCAGGCTTTTAAAACTGAGCAGTTAATTGCATTTAAAATGCATGGTGTGCTTAGCCAGATTGTCATCATTGGTCACTTCTAAACCACGGTAAATAAAATCAAATTTTAAAAAAACCCAAGCCCTAAGCTATAAATCACTAAAGGCACCACATGGTATTTGCCAGGTGCATTAGCACACACCACGTAACCTTAAGTAGGAGATTTACACCATCAGACAATAGACAGGTTTATCATTTATCAGAGAACTCTCTGATAGATCTGGTTTTGACAGCCTCTTCTGCAGGTGCTTGCCTGAGGCTGTCTGAACATGTTTTTAGTCTTTGTTTGCTTTCAGAGTTCTGAAATATCTAGGGAGACCATAAACCTGTGCAGTTTCATAACTGCAGATTAGAGTGGTGAATATCATTCTTGACATAGGAAATGCACCCCACCTGGCATTACTGGAGTTGACAATTTTCCATTCAGTCAAATTCCAGTAATTCTTAGTGCAGACCTCTCTCTTCGATACACAGACTTGCTTTATCCAATAGATTAAAAAATGAAAATAGCCAACATGGCCCTGCTTCACCTCTTGCCGTCTCCTTCACAAACATTGAACTTTGAATCTAGACAAATCTGTTTCAAAGAGCAGAGACAAAAGTTCATTGTGTTAACCAGATTCTTGGGATTCCAAAAATTGTGCACAACTCTACTTTGCCTTAAAGTTAAAAAAAATCCCTAAATAACACTATCTACATAAAAATATCCTTTAATGTTCTCATCTGTTGAAAAGAAAAGAAAAAAGATGTATAAACATGAGGAAAGGTCTGTCTAGCACAGGCAATTGGTTCTTGCCTACTAAGATAAAACAGCTACCTGGACTTGTTGTATGACATCACTATTAAGGTTTATTTTAGGAATTCCTTTGGGTAGTGAACTATTATACTCAGTCCACAGGGCCAGGAAATTATAATTTTTTGAGTCTAAGGAAATGATTTACACAAAAAATATGAAACGCCCAAGAATTAGTCACAATAAATTGTCTAGAGGCAATTAAATTAGCTGAGAAGTAATTTGGTGGTGTAAAAACTTTTCAATCTGAAAGTCATTAAAGTGAACCTCTAGAGTGTAAAACCTATTTGATCATGTGCTCACAAAAATATTTTTGCTTCTTCTCAAAGATTTGCAGTTGGCTGTGTGGCAAATGGTGAAGAAATCCAGTGTCTCTGCAAAGAAGGCTACACTGGAGCTCGTTGTGAACGGTGAGTAACCTGTTTCTCAAAACCAAGAGTTTTGAGAGACACGATAAAAGGAGGGATGTCTGTATTGGGACAGACACATGTGGACATATGGACATGCACCTGTGCACAATATGTATGTCCATAAGGAGTAACTATTTATATGAACAGCTGCTGAAGAGTGGTGCTGTGGTGTAATTCCACCCACAAACCCTCCAAATGCTCCCTGGGGAAATAAATGTAAGCAATTCTCCACACACTGACATTTTTACTGAAAAGAGGTGTCTGCCTCTTTGCCGAAGTGCCCTATGCCTTGCCTCATCCTGCACTCTGGTAATAATGACTCCCTCTTATTTCACCCCTTTTCAAGTTAAAAACATTTTCCCCTTTCCTTCAGTGTATATGATGGTGCCTCAATGGCCTTATGCAGCAGCAACCATTTAGCACCATACCCTTTATCCCAAATCATTCTGGTGTGCTCCTCAGTTGGCAATTACACACACCTGAAGCCATCTCTTTTGCTGGAACCTTGCAGCAGTCTAGCAAAGCAAGAGAGGAACAGCATGGCTGTTTCAGGCAGGCAGAGGAACCAATTTCACTGAGTTTCAAATCCAGAGAGAACTGAAGTGTAATGGAGTGATGTTGTCTGGTTTGGAAATTTGAGGCTAGTAAGTCCTGATGTCACATCTGAAGACAGGACCTGCAGTAGGACCCGGTCTTGTCCTCCAAGACTGGTGCCTTTGACCCTGTCTAATCTGCAGGTTGTAAGTATTTTCTGTTCCAGATGTAGCTGTACCTCAGCTGCTCATCATGGCCCTTTGATGCTGCATTATCACCCTTATAAGTCTTACCACAGAGTGACTTCTAGGAATGGTAGCTATCCAGTGTGAACAATAGATTTTACCTTTAAAATACTTAGAGATCAGTCACACAGACTGCTTTGCTGGCTGGAGGCGAGGGGGTATCACACAGCAGAAGGGTGATGATGTCATTCAGTGCTGTTGCCGTTTGAAATCTCAGCTGTGCTTGCAGTATGATCCCCCTCAGTATGTGTTTTCTGGTGAGATCACAGGCCAGAATGGTATGGTTTGCTTGGTTAAGCCTTGTCAAATTCTTGTCAGATTAAGTGAATTATTCCTGCAAGAGCACTGTGGGAGTTCTTTTATTTTTAGAAAAAAATTCTGCAGCATTCACAAAGATATTTTTAGCATAGTGCAGAGGACAGTGTAAACCAAAAATATATCATTTCTGTCTAAGTCAAGACATGAAATCAAAAGTTCTTGAAAGTTTCTTCAGGCTAATAACTGGGGTTTTATCTCAAGGGAAAGTATATTCCACAAAATTAGCTTCAACTATTTAATAAAAATTACTTGTATCTCCTCATCTAGCTGTGCTCCTGGATATTTTGGAAATCCACAAAAATATGAAGGCTTCTGTCAGAAATGTAACTGTAATAATAATGGACAGCTGGCTAGCTGTGACCACCTGACTGGAGGTACGTGAGGGCCTGTGAATGGAGCATTGTTCTGAATAGAAAGGGGAGCTTTGTTTTCTCTTTGGGAAGCGAAGAAGGAAGGTACTTGGATAAGCTGAACTGAAGGAAAGATCTAGACTTAACAAGACATGTAGATAATTTTTTTACAAAATGTAAGATTTCCTAAAACACAACACCATGGTAATAGAAGGGCTGTCCCTGAGTCATCAGGTTTACCCTTCTAAACGTTTTTGTCCTGTATTTCCCTTCATAAATACTGCCAACTTTTTGTTTTTATTTCATGGCAGTGTTTTTAAATATATCGTGGTTCCTTTGTTGACAGGGTTAAATCATATCCTGCCAGTCTGTTTTACGGATTTAGGAAACTGAGCATCCTCAAAATGTCTTTTTAAAATGTATTTGGCACAGTTTAGTGAAATCTTCTGAGTCTGCTTCAGGCACTGCCGTCTTAGGTATCCAAGCTGCCTGCATTTGCAATGGAAGTTAGAACCTGACTCAGGAGGCTCTTTTATAAATCCTGCTACACTGCTCTTCTAGCTAAAACATTAATGATTTCCCAGAATCAGTCACACATGTACTTCACTACTAGTAAGCTCTTACATAATGCCATGGGCATATGTTTGCTTTATCTTTTAGAATTCTGAAGTAAAGGGCCTGATCTTACATTCTTCAGAGTGCCTTTACCTTGATTCACCTTAGTCCCTTGGGATACTCCTTTATATTTAGAAACACAGAGGCCACTGCTCCTGAAATGTCCTGATTCTCCAATATTTTCATTCACCAGTAACATTTCAGTTTTCCTTCCCTGTAGACTCATTTTCTTCCTCGTATGTTAGTCAAGTTTCCAACTAAAAAGTCCAAACATTTATATACTCTTCATTTCTCTGCCCTGCTGTGCGTCCTGCAGTCTAGTAACTGCAAGGAACCCATTGTCTTTCCTTGGCCACAGAAACCAGAAAAACAGCAGGTGATGTGAACTGCTGTTGGCAGCTGGTGCAATTTTTCAATAGCTTGCTCTCATTTCATATTTAATCAATGAAGTAATACATCTCTATTGTACCTTATATGGAACAGATCCAAGCAGTGTTTGATGTTTTATCATTCCTTTCTTTTTTGAAGCAACAGTTTGCCAGGACAAACTAATCCATAGGGCAATATTCAACAAGCCAGTTTGTTTTCCTCCAGTTACACCTCCTGATCAGCATTAGTCCCTTTCTCTGCATTAGGAATAAGCCCCTCTGTGATCATTGGCACAGTATGTTCTAGCAGGTTCCTTTAGCGGGATGTTCGGCTCTTGGCCAGCACTTCACCGTTTCTTGGCTGATGTTGTTGGTGCACAAGCTGTAATAATAGTTTTATTTAATTGGTACTTCATGGTGACAGCTGAAATGTGCCTGCTGTTAGCTGAACTACACAATGCAGAACGGCACGGATGCTTGAATTTCGGAGGAATTTCCTTCATTCTCTTAAAAATGTATTCTTTATGATTTGTCTCCTTTTGGCAGCAGTGATCACTACCAACCCTGTTTAACTTCCTCATGACTTAATGTGCAAGTGCCAAAGGAAATGGCACAGCTAGGCAGTTTGTTCCAGGCTGTTTCATGCTGCTGGTAAAGTTCAGGTCCAATTTTATCACTGTATCCTCTCACAAGCTGCCAGCTGTTGATGACAGTGGCAGCCCATACTGAATGCATTCTTTTCCCTTAGAGTAAAAGACATAGAATCATTAAGGTTGGAAAAGACTTTCAAGATCATCGGGTTCAATCTTTGACCAAGATGCACGGCCCTTTTCATTTTCAAAAGGAGATGAGAGCTTGCCAGTAGGACCAAGCCTGTAAAAGGAACTTGGGCATCAAGCTGGAGAGATTGCTGTCCTATATGATGGCATTTTTAGGAGCCAGTTCCTCTCCTGCATCCTAGAAGTTAGTATCCTAGGATGTTACTCCATATGCACCTGGAGACGTTAAGCTTCTTATAACAGGGTTTGTAAAGGCCAAACAAAAGAGTGCACTGGACAGGAAATCACCTGTGCTGCCTTGTTGGAAAGTCTGAGGGATGTTTGTTATATATGACCTGCATCTGTGGTCCAAGCTGCTTGCTTGATCTTACGTACAGTGCCTCCATCTATGCACACACACTGTGGTTTTCTCTCAAGCTTGATTAATACCTTAATCTTGCAAGCTGTGGCAGGCATGAAGGAAGGCCATAAATATTTCTCAGTTCCTTGTGGGTAAGACATTCTTTGGGGAATCAGAACCTGTGGTGTGAACCTGGATACTGAAGTAGATAGAGGGGTTTGAACTTTTGTCCTGCGTAAAGTGCTTTAACAATATAATCTTGTCTCCAATCCTGGTAGTGTTATTCTAGGCAAATTCTAGCAATACATTTGAGAGGGTCTCCTGCTCCTATCCAAGTAGCATATATTGTGGAATTACAATAGGTTTCCTTTGAGGGATGGAAAAGGTGTTGCTGTCATCCTTAGTGGGAGTTGAAGGTTCTGGCATGCTCAAGCCTTCTGAGCATTTCAGCTCATTCACAGTGGGTATGGATTTATGAAAGGGCAGCATCATGTCTTAATGGCTGCCAAACATGAAAAGTGAGGGAAAAAATGCAGTAGTATTTCCATAAGGAGACTTCGGTTGCTAATGGATTATCTTGTGATTTCAGAATGCTTCAATAATGAACCAAAAGATGTGGATCCCAATGAAGATTGTGATGGTGAGTGATAAAATAGAACTGCACTTGGATTACTTTCAGCTGGCTCTAAATACATACTGCTGACTGTTTTAAGGGTGACATAGTTTAAAAAGAACTGAGATATCCTGTAATGAATGTTTTGAAAGCAAACATTCAACCAGGTACTTGGAAAAATGATTAAAGAGATACTCATCTAGGTCTAAATGGAACCTCCTCCTTACTTCTGACTTAAGTCACTTCCCTTAATGCTGCAGGCTTCGTTGTTGCCTTTGTTCTTCTGACTACACCAGGTGACAAGTCTCAAAGCTGTTCCACCATTACTAATGTGTTCAGTGAAATGTTCTCTGTGTTAAATACCAAGGATATGTATTGATTTCCACTGCTCCCTCCAGCCTGCGACAGCTGTGTGATTACACTGCTGAAGGATTTGAGCACAATGGGTGACGAGCTTCAGCTCATCAAGTCTCAGCTGCAAAATGTCCATGCAAGTACCCACACTCTGGAGCAGATGAGAGACCTGGAAACACGCATCAAGGACTTAAAGGTAGGAACACAGAAACACAGAAAAGAGGGTTTCAGATTAAGTGGATAGGCAATGAACCCAGGAGCCTTTGCCATAGTTTTGTCACTTGCAAGCAGACATACGTCAACCTTGGATTCCAAATACCAGATGCTGGCAGCACTGGGCTTCACCTGTTGAAAAGTAGCTGTGGTTTCCATGTCATGCTCAGAAACAGAATCAGTATCTCTGCTTTTCCTGAGGCCTGCTCCCCTTGGAAGTTATACCTCTCAGGTGTCCCTCTAGCTATGTCTATTTCAAGCACTTCATGTCTCTGCATTACCGAAAACCCCCAACATTCCACTTGCCATTACCAAAATTCATTCTAAAAGAATGTTCTTCAGTTGGAATAGCAGTTGCTATACTCACAGATAAAACCCTCAGGTTTTGGGAAGGAATTGTTCAGTTTTCATATCAATAACTTTGCTGTTATTTACCTTGGGTAAACATTTAATCCAGTGAAATTTTTGCTTTTTGTCTGCTGGGCAGTGGGTGATTTATTGGATTATTTTTTTCCTTTCTTTTCAGGTCTTATTGAACAATTACCGTTCTGTTGTTCATAATCAAGGTTCAAAGGTAGATGAGTTGGAGACAGAATTCATTAATCTAAATCGTGATGTAAATGCTCTCCAGGAAAAGGTGACTTACCAAATAAATTTAAAAGTATATGTCTCCTGACTATGTATTAGCATGCTGAATCCAGATACTTTTAATCTAATAGTTTTTTCCCTTGCTAGGCTGAAATGAACTACAAAGAAGCTGAGAGATTATTTAGCAATTTTGGCCAAACTCATCAGAAAGGAAAGGATTTGGTTTCACAAATACAAATAGTGGTCAACAATATACGAGGTAAAAAATAATTTCTAACTCGTGTTTTGTTTTATAGCATCTTTTTGGCTTATTTACAATATTCTTAATTACACATTAGAGGTTTTCTTAGAAAACAACTTTGTAAATCAGAATTTAGTCACAGCTGTAGTATTCACTCTTCCTATTAGAAATCTAATACATAATGTTCGTTTAGGACCCTACCTTCCCTATGAAGGGAAAAGGGACAGAGAAGCTTCACTACAGAGGCATTTCAAGCAACAAATTTGACTATCCCGACTCAAGTCTAACTTTGTTCTGGATTGTTATCATGGGCTCTTTAAAGTTAGAAGCTTAAAATTACTGCTGTGAACTTGGTTATTTGGGACAAATTTCAAGGTCAATGCCATCTTGCTCTCTCTGGTTGCATGTCATGGGATGCTTTTAATCTTAATAGAATTAATGGAAAGTGGATCTGTTTCATTAAAGGAAAAAATAAGACATGCCTATTCCTGAATTCATTAACGAAGCAGATCCATCTCAGAGAAGATGTTGGCCCCATCATTTGGGAATTTTGAATAGGCTTAAGCACATCCTGGTTTTAACCTTGACAGTGCTTTTTTTTCAGTGCTCTTGGAACAGGTAGCTGGCACAAGTGCAGAAGGGAACAACCTGCCCCTGGGAGATGCCTCTGAAGAGCTGGCCAAAGCCCAGCGCATGATGGCCGAGATGCGGAGCCGCAACTTCGGCCAGCTTCAGGCTGAGGCAGAGCAGGAGCGCACGGAAGCTCAGCGGTGTAAGTGCTTGTTCTCTCAGCTTCTGACTTTCTGGAAAGACCAGTCTTAAATCTGAAGAATTATGTAATTGAATTATTGAATTGAAAAAGAATGGAATTGAATTGAGTAAGAATTATTGAATTGAATAAGAACTATTAATTGAATAAGAATTATGAAGAATAGGGTTGGAGTAGAGGGAGTGGCCTTTTGCAGTGTAGCCCTGAGATTTGAAGCTGTTGTTAGTCAACGGGAAAGTGGTCGTTCTGGAGGGGATTTAAAGGCATTTTTAGTGTGTTAGGGAAGAAAGTGGGTTGAGCTGGGGAAGAAACCCAGTAGATCCTTCTTTTCTAACTAGATCAATCTCAGTAAAATAAAGATGTAGCCAGTCCTAACACACCTATGCAATACTTCTGTGTATTGTAAGAGATGGGCAGTGGTACATAGAGTTATTTTAGAGGAATTGCATGTTTAATTTAACAACAGATTTTCAGAAGCTACTAGAGTAGTCCAAGGGCCAGGTCATACAAGGACGAGGAAATTCAGGAGTTCTAGTTGCACTAGTTGTTGTGTTCTCTGCAAGTGTTTGACTGGGACATTCAGAAACTTGATTCCAGACAGTGGAGACATCAAGAGAAGTTGCAGGCTTATCTCCAAACTAGGGGCATAGTGGAGGAATGTGGAATGTAAATGTCACCCATATGAGTGACAGTTAATTTCCATCAACCTTGAACATTGATACCTACCTCTGAGTGACTCTTCTGTATTCTATTTTGTCAGCAGTGAAATGGGCATGCTAAAGAGTGTGATTAATTTGACGTCTTTTTTGTTCCTATATTCTTTGAAATTAGATGTGTTCGTATCTCTTCATTGGTTACGGAGGAGGCTTTTATAACTAGTGCAGTTGTAGATGTCAGCATTGTAGATGAAATTGTTGATGAAATTATGTTATTTCCATATTAAAAAAATTAGTGTTTTCAGATCAGCATCATCCTTACTTAATTAAGAGAACATTTATGTGGGTTCTGTGCAGCAGCAAACTAGTGAGCAGATTTGATCCAGCAAGGTGCTGAATAGTATCTTTGCTATAGTAGCACTGAAATTAGCATTGCAGAAGATGCACAGTTCACACAAGAAGGGCTTTATAATCCTGAATGCCAAGGCATTTTTAACGAAGTTTGTTCTGGATCTCTTCTCTGAACAAAACTTTTCTTTTGGTCTTGGTCCTGATGCTGCAGTACTGGCACGTATTAAGAATGAACTACAGAAGTACCACCAAGAGAATCGTGGGCTTATTAAAGTTGTGAGGGATGCACTGAATGAATACGAATCCAAAATCACTGACCTTCGTGAAGCTCTGAATGATGCGACAGCTCAAATCAAGCAGGCTGAAGGCTTAAACAGAGACAACAAAGTTCTGTTAGAAGACATTAAGGTAATGGTGGGCATCAGGAGAAAAAAAAAATTAAACCTCAGAAGATAAGAAGTGGTTTTGGTTGCTGCTTTTGACCTCACAAAGCCAAGCAGCACTAGTTCTTTATAGACTTTCTTCAGGGTCTCTTTGCATCTTCTGATGGGTGTGTGGACAGGTGTAAAGGTATGTACTGCTGCTTATGGTCTCTTTGTGTGACCAGAACTTGTGACCAAGACATAGCTCTGATGGGAGCAGGGAAGGACAGTCTCTTCCCAGCACTTCTTTCCAGTTGCCACTAGTGCTTTTGTTTCCTTTTCTAGACCAAATTCCTGATGCTGATGGACTTTTCATAGTAATTTCTTCAAAGTATTTAGCCTTAACAGCCATGAAAGATGGGAGCAAAAATAGGTGCAATACTGTTAAATTATTTGGGAATAATGTTCCACATAACAACTTCTGAGGCCTCATCAGGACAAAGAACAGCTGTTATTACTGAGCAGTATTTGAATTTTAGAGCTGGTAGAATAGTACAAGGAATAAGTGCATGCTTATAGGACACATTCTCTTAATTGTGGTCTCGTTGAAATGTATCACTGGTTTAGCACACTCATTTAATGAAAAAAAGTGACTGTACCCTTGGTAAATGCTACTGCCAGCTAGATTAGGTTTGCATTTGTATTTTTTTAATTTTGGTTTTAAGATACAGCTTTTCCTGCCCCTTTTCTTAACTCAATCACATGTTGTTCAACTTCTCATTTTTTCTCAGAAACGGATTGAGGAGACAAATGTGCAACAGAATGGTGTCCTGGATATTCTGAGCTCAGCCCGGTCTTCCCTGACACAAGCTAAGAGTGTACTTGGGTTATTGCAAGAGAGCAAAGAGGTAAAGTTTAAGAGAAGGTTAAAAACCCCAATATCTTCTTGGAGATGAGGCTTATCAGAGCCAGTCAAGAAAGAAAGGATCCCACAGCCCATCCTGGATGCATAAGGAGTCTGCCTGCCTGCACAGGTTTCTGTAAGAGAAGCTTGTTGAGGGCTGTGATGTGTCTGAGGAAGACACTGAGCTGCAGGTATCAGAATCTGGGAGAACATCTGTGAGAAGTGCCATAAGCAATTGTGCTATTCTTGTCTTTCTTTCTGGTTAATTGCTTTTAGCCACTGTCAGAGGGGCAAGATACTAGGCTAGAAGGGTCTTTGCTCTGACTCAGCTTTTATGTAATGGATCTGGAAGGATAATGTAATGACTCCAGTAACCTGCAGAATAAGTTGGAAGGGAATGTTTTTCCCTTTGGTCTCCGCAGGTGCAAGGTATGTGTAACACCAAAGTATACAGAGACAAAATGAAACATGTACAAATACAAATAAAAGTATACCTTTTGAATCTTAGGAATATGAAAGCCTGGCTGCTCAGCTGGATGGAGCAAGGAAGGACATGAATGAAAAAGTGGCAAATCTCTCATCAGCAAGCAAAGAACCACTGGTGGTGAGGGCCGAGGAACACGCCAAATCTTTGCAAGATTTGGCAAAACAACTGGAAGAGTATGTTGCCATTCCTGTAAATGAGTAACTTTTGTACAGAACAAAAAAAGTGGTTGTAATGGTCTGTAATTTCATTTGCTTTTATAACTATTTGCAAAGCTACAGAGAAATTAAGTTGGTCTCTTTCTGCTTCTTCATGATGTACCGAAGTTTTCTTTTTCTCCAAAACCCACATCTTCCTGTATTTTTCCTGGGTTTTTCCCCCCAGAAATGTGAACTCACATAATACTGTTTTATACTACGGTACTAACACTTCATTAACATCTTACTAGCAAGAGAAGATCCTTATGTACAGAGTGGGAAGATGTTTAGCATATTTTTTGTAGAGTTATTTCAGGTACTCGTACTCAGGGATGCTTATATGGTGTCAAAGAATTGAGGCAAATAATTTGAATCAATAGCTGTCTTGGAAGTCTTCAGACATGCCTGCTTAGCACTCTGGAGGAAAAGACCTCCATTGGTTTTCTCACCCTTCAAGGAATCTTCTAGAAAGGCAAAAATATTGTAAAGTTGATAGGAATCAAGTGTTTCTCTCTCCATTATTTGTACTTTGCACTGGAATTATGAGAAGGGTTTTGGAGGCCTTCTGTGATACATCAGAACAAAATGGAAAAAAAAAAAGTGAAATCCTGATTTACTTTTCCCTGTACAAATTGTTTGCATTTTGTCATTGCACCAACTACAAAGTCTCAGAAAGTTAAATTCCAAAATACCTAACATGGCTGCAAAATTCTTGGGTGAAAAAACACATTTTCATTACTTTTTTTGTTAGTTTTCAGTGTGATTTTTTTTCAATTAAGAAGACACTGTTCCCACAAATACAAGGCAGCTAGTACTAGACAGTTGTATAGTTCACAGGGAGTGGGTAGAAGAGATTTTCTCTGTTGTTTCTTTTTCCAGAGCTGCTGTGCTTGTTCTTGGGGAAAACGCAAAAGGTCTTGATCTGACATCTACAGTTCTCTGAATTCCTCTTAACTGAATTGTATTTGGAGGGCTGGGATTGAGGTGCCTTATTATTAACCATATGCTTTGATGAATTCTCTCCATGTCAATCATTTGAAGGCTGCTTTGGAGTCTCACAGCTGTGCTTTTCCATCTGCCTGAACTTATCCTGTCTTCTGAAGAGTCTTTCCATGTTGGTCTATCTCCAAATTTGATATTTTTTATAGAATGAAGTCACAGATCTAATTGAAAATAATTTTCGCTATTGGCATTACTTAAATCCTGAGTTCAGATCTGTTTGGAATCCATCTCACAGCCTTGGAAGAAGGCTGCATTTTTCACCCTGTTTCCCACAGAATAAAGAACAGTGCCAGGAAGGACGAGTTGGTAGGCTGTGCCGTGGAAGCTTCTACCGCCTATGACAATATTATTGGTGCCATCAAGGCAGCAGAGGAGGCAGCCAACCAAGCTGGGAAAGCAGCTGACTCAGCTTTATCAGTAAGTGGCCAAATCATGGTAAACTTGTTACAACTGGAGTTTTCTTTTCTTTAACTATCACAGAGGCGCCAAAATCAAACAGCTGTGTGTCTTGGCATGCTTTATTTTTCTGTGACCTTTTGTATGACTTGCTGTTCTGCATGTTGATTAATTAGTCTTGGCTCAACACCAATCAGGCCAATTACTGCTTTTCTGATGGGACTGCCCATATGAGTACTGACCATTGCTTTCAGTGCAAAATAAAGGGATCTTGCAAAGCAAGCCTGGTAATCACTGCAGGTGATTTCAGGTATTCTCTTTTACTCTGCACTACTAATACCCACAAGCTCTTCAGCAGAGTTATAACATCCAACAGCTGTATGCTAGTAATTTCCTCCTGATGCCCTAAAATCCATCTGAAGATTGCTAAAGACCAAGGTTGTAGTATGCTTGAATTAACCTGGGTAATTGTTGCTAAAGGTAATGTTCTTCAGATTAGATCTCAGTAGAATTGGGGGTTCTTTAAATTGGATTGGGCTCTCTCTTTTGCTCTTTAAATTTTAATGTAATTATCAAGTGATCTTACAGTACCATGCTTCTATTGTCAGACTGTGAAGAGAGAAGACCTATCAGGAAAAGCTGCAAGGTTAAAAACTGAGAGCAGTGCACTCATGGATCAAGCACAGGAGACTAAAAGGACATTGCAAGGTACTAAGAAAGGAAATGGTACTAGAAATGTTGGCACAGCCTGAGAAACTTTCCTTGAACCATAAATTTTCACATCTCAGTAAAGCCCTTCAGCGCTTGTTCAATGAAAAAATGTGAGTTCCATTACAGTGGAACTTTTTGTCAGGGTTATTTCCCATGGCAAAAAGGCAAGAAAGTAGATTTCCGGCTTCTGCTATGCTATACGCCTTTGCAGTCCTCCTGTCCAGCAAATTCTTTGCCTTGTGCTTGTTTTGCAGTGGACTCAATGCTCAGTGGCAGCATGAGCTGTGTAAGAGTGTAGACAAGAGCTGCAATACCATCTGTCCAACAGAAAATTGATATTTTTCTTTGAAATTCTCATGGGGCTTTCACTGTTTTGCAGCTCTTGGTCCTAACCTCGAAGACTTGAAGCAAAGACTTGATGTCGCTGATGGAAAGACAAATGCACTGAAAATTGATCTTGTCACTGCTCAAAACAATCTCAATGGGATAAACAGAGGTTTGTTACTTAGGGACCACTTCTGGCCTGCCCCTTTCATCTGTTACTGTAAGAATCTGCACGTTCATTTCTGTGTGTTTCAGGTGACATCGACAGCATCATCACCAGTGCAAGGAACATGGCAGAAGATGCCAACTCTGTCACCAATAGTGTGTTGAGTGAATTGGTCCCAATTGAAGCAGAAGTGGAAAGGATTAAGAGTAACTATGGAAGCACACAGAGTGCCAGCTTCAATAAAGCACTGATGGAGGCAAACAACTCAGGTATTGCAGGTGCTGTGTGGGACCTGCCAATGCACCGTAAGGGTGAACATGGCAAGTTTTGCAGCAGAAGCTTTAATCACTCAAGAGTTAGGCGTGTTCCCTAAGCTAGTATTCTGAACTTCTTTTATGGCCAGTAGAAAGGGACAGACATAGCAGAAAGTGACTCAGGCCATTCTGTGGTGTATGTTAAAAGCTAGTGTCATAACTGGTCTCTAAAGGTTTGGAGGCCAGTGACTAATGGGGGACCTTAGGGGTCAATAGTGGGTCTGATCCTGTTCAACATCTTTATTAGTGATCTGGTTGATGAGGCAGAGTGTGCCTCAGCACGTTTGCTCCTGACACTAAACTGGAAGGAGTGGCTGATACACCAGAGGGTCGTGCTGCCATCCAGACAAACTTCAACAGGCTGTGGAAATAAACTGCCAGGAACCTCTTGAAGTCCAACAAAAAGAAGTCCTGGACCTGAGGAGAAATAAACCCATGTAGCAGTATAGACTGAGCAGGTGGCCAAGCTGGAAAAAAGCTTTGTAGAAAAGGACCTCAGGGTCTTGGTGGGCATGAAGTTGAAGATGAGCCTGCAATGTGCCCCTGGGGTAACAGGTTTAAACACAGGAGATTCCGTCTGAACATGACAAAACAGTTCTTTTACTGTGAGGGTGACTGAGTACTGGCACAGGTTGTCCAGAGAGGTTGTGTAGTCTCATCCTCAGGAATATTCAGAAGCCTGCCTAGACACAGTTCTGGGCTACTGGATCTAGGTGGCCCTGCTTGAACACAGGGGTTGGACACTGTGACCTCCAGAGGTCCCTTCCAACCTCAGCTGCTCTGTTATTATGTGATTTTCTACTGCATTGGCTAGAGAAGGGCCCTAGACTATTACCTTAGGCTACATGTCTGTTAAGTGAAATTAAGTGGAAAGGATTGCACAGAGCTAGTGCTGAATACAAAATAAGGGATAATCACATTCCCAAACATCTTCATTTTAAATCTTTTCAGCAGCTTTATATGATAAAGTCAAGTAAGAGAAAAACATGTTAAATCATATAAATATAGGAGCTAGTCCTGCATGGTAATGCAGGGTTGTAAGTCATCCCTGCAGTTAGAAGATTGGTTTATAAGTCATATTTAGAAGAAATAAAAGGTCTGGATTTCATTTTATTTTCCTTCTGCATCATTGGGTTAGAGATGAGAAATTGTTTCCTATTATAACAAAAGTTAAAATTCTCATAATAATTTCTTTTCTCTTAAACAAAGCTTGCCAGATACTGTAAGACACTACGAAACTGTGCTGATTAGCAACCTTGACATAAGAATATAATTCATGCCCTACTCAGTCAGGCCAGCAGTCTGCCTACCCCATTATTCACTCTCTGACAGTGGCAGTAGAAGATGCTACGAGCCTGAGTCCTATCTGCTCTCCTTTATCCTCATTCTCCACTAGCATCCACAGCCACTGGGTAATATTGTCAGAGACCACATTGCTGTTCTATTTAATACTCTTTTCTGGACCTTTACCTAAAACATTTTTGGAAATGCTAATTCTGACTGCTTCTGCAAATACCTTTGGCAAAAAATTTCAGGAGTACAATAACCTCTGTATAAACTGCTGCTTTTAGTGAGAGCTTCCGAATATTGTAGGACCAGTCAAAACTGTTTTGTCATTACCCTGTCCACTGTTTTTTCTGATAACTGTGTAGCGATACTATATTTTTGCATCTTGTTTTCCTCCTTCTTTTTAATATCAATGATTTGCTCTTTCATTGCAGTAAAAAATTTGACAAACCAACTTCCAGATCTTTTCAGCAAGATCAAGAGTATCAACCAACAGCTGATGCCAATCAGCAACATCTCTGAGAATATAAATCGCATCAGAGAGCTGATTCAGCAGGCAAGAGATGCTGCAAATAAGGTCTGTCCTGAGCATTGCAATCATGCTTGACCTCAGTGGTTTGGATACACAACAGTACTTTTGTTCCTCTTTCTAAATAATTTTATTTCAATGTGTGTGAAAGACCAGAAATAAGTTTAATTCAGCAGCACTACCCAGCAACGGAAGTAACTGTGGTGATCGGAAGCTTAATAATTCATACATAAAAATGACAGGATGCAGTAGCATCCTGCTACATCTTTCTCCCATTCGTTTTTCTCCCCAGGGCATCTCCATAATACTGATTTGTACAGCAGCCTCTTGCCTTCCAAGGTACATTGTGGTGGCTTTGGCAGCAGGGACAGAGTTGGCTCTGCTGCTTAGAGACAGGGACCCATGCGTGGTCAATTGAAAGCTGATGCTGCCAAAGAAGTTGTGCAGCCATATTACTCCAGCTGCTCCAAAATGTTAGAAATTGGCTACTGGCACCTTATTAGACTGCCCTTTCTCATTTAAGGAACTGCTGTAGTTCCTGAAGTGATAGTGTGGTCTCAGGTACTAAGATCCCTGAGATCATCACAAATAACCTAGAGTTAAAATGAATAAGAGGAATCAGTGATCATGGTGTATTGAGCTACAATAGGATGTGTCTTTATGATATCAGAGGTGCATTGTAATTCCCAACAGACAGTCAAGTCCAGGTAAGTGAAGCACCAGGATGTTTTTAGACATCTGAATAATTCGTAGACTTGCTCTTCAGAGCTGCAGGGCATGTCCTTCCCTGTCCGTGTATTGAAGGTAACAGTTACTTGACAGAGGCACAGTAAGGATTGATAAATTGATGTCTGCAACAAAAAAGTGCTGTGTTAAGTATTGATAATACAGACTACTGCATTATCCACTCAGTTTCCTAATTACTTTGTTTGGTAGGATCAGAGTCCAAATCTGTGATAGTTAATGGCTGAAACATGGCTAGGATGTGTAATAGGTTACTTTGCAATTAAACTCACCAGTGAAACAGGAGTGGTAGCAATAGTTAATTGTAACATACTCAACTTTGGTTTTCTTAACAGGTTGCTATTCCCATGAGGTTCAATGGCAGCTCTGGGGTAGAGGTTCGACCTCCAAGCAATCTTGAAGATCTGAAGGGCTATACTTCACTTTCCTTGTTTATCCAAAGTCCTCAGCCAAGATCAGATGCCAAGCAGAGGGCAAATAGATTTGTCCTGTACCTGGGTAATAAAAATGTAGGTATATTTTGATAGTTAATCTGATTTTAAGAACAAATATGATGTTTTGAGAAAAGGATGGGAAGTGATCTGTTCTGACTGAAGTTTGTAGCTACTGTTGGCCTATTTCGTTAAAATTGTATTGTAGAAGTGTTTTGTTCATTCCTTCCCTGGCAAAGTAACTTAACAAGTGGCTGAGCCTTGTGCTTTGATGCTTTGCTCTTTTGCTCCTTGGAAGTTACTTCTCCATCATGGATGCCATCACACATTCTTATCAGACCTGTCAGTTTCTGCAGCAGTCAGCACAAACTCAGCCCAACTCCTGCCTCAGTACTTTGACTCTCTTCACAATATAAGTCACTCTGAGTTTCTCTGTTGGTTAAAAAAAAAATGTGATCATTCCCCTTTTAAAATTCAGCCCCTCAGCTCTTAATTTTCTTGTCTTCTGAATATGCAGAATAATGCAGACCTGCTTGTGCATTCAGGTTTGCTCAATCACCATCAAACATTTAAAACATTTCCTGCATGTGGTTTCTATTCTTGTTATTTGACAGGAGCTGTATCTGTAGTAAGCCTTGTGCTTACACAGAAAGCTGTTTAGAGGTATTTGTTCTACACTGGATTTCATCTTTTTATCTTCTGAATAACTAGCCAGGACATCTGTTGAAAGCATTTTAATGGTTACTTCTGAAATACAGTATCTTGAAGAAATAAAATGTGATTTTTTGGGGGAAAATGACTGCTCCCAGTCACCTCAGTAGGAGCCATTGTCCTTCACTGAGTCTTGTTCTGAACATCTTTTTTTATGTCACAGAAGTTGAGTCTAATTCTTAGTAAAGGTGTAATGTTTTCATAGCTTTAGCTGAAAGATGTTATGATGGACAAAAATATTTTACATACTGTTTTTACAAAAATAAAAACTCACACAATTAAGTGACTTTTCAGTTAATGTATAACTATATTAATTGAATCAGTGCAACATATAGGTTTGTAGTTTTTTCTTCCCAGAAATGATAAACTTAATTCTCATCATTAGGTGGGTGGATTTCTTATGACTCATGCACAGCATGATGATGTCTCTGAGGAAATGCTGCTGAATTTTACCTTAATTATAATTAATCATTTATTAATTATTATTTACTTACTATTTTTAGGCTTCCAAGGACTACATCGGTATGGCTGTGAAAGATGGTTACCTTACTTGTGTCTATAACCTGGGAGGTGGTGATGGAGAAGTGAGAGTGCAGTCGTTGATGACTCAAAGCAACGCTGAGGAAGCTGTTATGGATCAAGTCACATTTGAAAGGTATAAGACCCACAGTGTACAACAATCTTCTTGAAAACCTGCTAATAACATCTTTTATCAGTGTGATGTGATATTCTACCTGTTTTGGTTTTAGGATTTACCAGTATGCAAAGCTGAAGTACATCAAAGCAGCAACATCAATTTCTCCAGATTATGAAAGCCCTAGGACTGCAAGCAGTGGAGACAGTGACATGCTCCTCAATCTTGATCCCAGCAGTGTTGTCTTTTATGTTGGAGGATACCCACCAGATTTTAGGGTACAGAGTTTCTTAGCGTTTTAAAGAGATTTTGTGTTAATCATCCCATTGTTCTTACAAGTAAAGATGGGACCTAGCAGTCATTCAAAAGCACGTGTAAAAGTTTACCTATGTCAGTAGGAGCAGATGAAATGCAAGAAGATGCTACTTCCTACAGAGTCTGCCTGGCTTGTACCATGCTAGAGCTCAAAGAAGGGAGCATAATGATATTTCACTTACCAAGGAAAGCATGAAACCTGTCCAGCCCAGCTAAGTACTGTTCCCAATCTATGTGACTCTAAATTGTGCTGCAGTACACCTAGGGTCATATCAGATAATGTGGATATTGTATGCAAGCGTGTAGTATCTTTTTTTACATATTTAGAAATATCATATTCTGTATCTTAATAGTATTTGCAGTAAGTCTTAGCAGTTAGGTAGCAATGTAAAATTTTGTTAGCTAATGTTGATGAAATGGTTTTAATGGCACTGTTTTGCAGCCTCCAGATAATCTCAACTACCCTCGTTATGAAGGCTGCATTGAATTAAGCAGCCTAAATGAGCGTATTATCAGCCTTTACAACTTCAAGAGGACTTTTAATCTCAACACCACTGAAGTGCAGCCCTGCAGAAGGTATGATATGAACACAGAAGTGTTTCACAGTTCTTTGATTTTATCATTATGAATTCTTGTCTTTCACATCCAGAAGAATAACCACTGTAGCTAAATTGGTGATTTTTTCTAACTCTTGGCCATTATTACATTTCTTAGAAAAAATCCTCAGTAGTGACATGATTCACGTCTATAGCAATCTCAATCCATTTAAATTTAAGTGTTATAAAATCCAGATACAATTTATAGACTAAGGTGTTCATCTACTTTTTAAAGTAAATATTACATTAAGTTAAAAAAATACAGTCATTAATGATTTCCTCTCTAAAGATCAGATTTGTGAATCTGATAGAAGCCTACAGCCAGTGGAAGGTTTTCTCTCTACTTGGGTTAGATCAGAATTTGGCCTTATACCAAAAGCTTTAACTTAAGCTTTTTTAAAATTATAATGGCAGTAAGTCCATGTGGTAGAAGCTTTTGCTGACATATATTCACACCTGTGACATTGAATAGGTATAAAGAGGAGACTGACCAAAGCTATTTTGAGGGCACTGGTTATGCCAGTGTCACAGTGGGAGAAAGAAGTGGCGAACGAGTTCGGTATGAGCAGACCATTGAGACGACTGCAGATGAAGGCATCGTGTTCTTTGCAGCAAATGGGGTAATGTGTGGAATGCTTCTGTCTGTAATGTAGTGCAAGAACATCTTAAAAATCTTGCTTAATAAAGAACATGTTAGATACAGTAATAACTGTAAGGAAATAAAAGCGTTAAGAGTTAATAAAAGTGTCTTAAAAGTGTTATTTTCATCTGTGTGGCAAATTAGTCGATATTGCTGTATGTTTAATGTCATGTTGTTTGGTCTTTGGTAGTTGTGACAGGGAGTTGGGCTTATGGGTCCCTTCCAGCTTGAGCTATTCAGTGATTCCACTATGGTTGCTGAATACTCACTTTGTCAAGGCTGAGTAAAAAATCATTCCAAGAAGCTCCTCCATTAGGCCATGCAGAGAATTCAGAACTGGGGACAGGAAGTGCAATGTGCAATTGGGATCAAACCAATATTAGAATATTGAAATCCTTCAAAATTGGAAGTGCACTCTTCCCAAATCTAGATATGTGTGGAAATAGAGTAAGAAGGAATATAGAAGTGACGTGATGACTTATACCTGTAAAGATGCTCAAAACCACCGTGCTGCTACTTATCTAATAATCTTGTAGGCATATTTGCAATCACCGGGACATATTCTGGATAATTTTTCAATGCTGTAAAAAGTCAGTAGACATTTGAAATGACAAATTCCTTTAGAGATTTGGAGCTGATAGATCTGTTTATAATAGTTTAAAATAATTATGATTGATTAGTATAAGTTTTAGGCTTTGTGTTATCCTTTCCCCCAAAAGCTTTCTAGAAGCAACTAGATAGCTCCATTAAAATTATTCATATGACAGTGAAATATGTATCTGAAATTATAGCAGTGTAATTGTGTTGGTGTGTTTATATTTTTATTACAGGATCAGTTCATCAGTGTGCTCATTAGAAATGGTCATACAGTTTTTAGATACAAACTTGACTCTGAAACTCCAGAAGAAGTAGAAGCCAGAAAAACTGTAAATGATGGAACATATCAGCAAGTATGTAATTTTAAAGAATCAAGGGATCATTATGTGTAAAAATACACATTAACTGAAACTGTCCTGTTGTAAAGTTTAGTTGTGGAGTTTTTCTTTTGTGTGAGGAAATCAAGTCACTGGAGACTAGTTTGGAGATGTAAAAATGAATCTTTCTCTTGTCCTGCTTTAATGTGAATAGTTAAGTTTTAACAGTGAAAACACCAAAGGAAAATTTTTTTCAGAGCAATGCTTTACATAAGGATAGTTGTGTACAATGCAATTATTTGCATTAGTTTCATACTTAAATTAGTGATTTTACCACCTAAGGGTTTATTTCTTCAGGGTGGGCTGATCTTTTTAGAGATTACTGTTTTGCAGTCTTTGTTGTTGCTTGTCTCCTTAGCTTCCGTCCAGCTCTTTTGTAGCACTACCAAAGTGAAATCATAAAGACATTGTTAAAAACCTTTGATTTCCTTGTTGATTAGTTCTCCCTTTTCCCCTTAATATATTTCCAACTTAATAGTGTAAACTGCAGGGTCGACTGCAAGGAATCTGTATGCTTTACTGGGTTAAGTTACCTTCAGCCAGCTGACTGACTTAGTTTTTGTATCAGGCAGCAGCTTCTGAATCTTCAGCTACAAAGACAAACAGTATCTGAATCTTAGGGGAGGTGTGTATTTAGGGAAATCCTTCAGATGAAAATGAAACCTCACCTTGTATTTGGAGAGTTAACATTTTTCTTGCTTTGACTAAATGTCCAAAGCATGCAAAGTACCTTTGAAGTACTGCAGTTATCCTTGATTTAAGGCACTAATAAACAAGAGGAGGGGGAAAAAAACATCACTGCTCTGTGGGGGTACTTTTAATCAGGTAAATGATTTTTGTTCTGCCAAGTGAAGTGGTTTTCATTATTCATGTATTTCAGATTAATTTGGTGCTTGACCGAAGAAACAAAGTCGTGTATGTCAGTCCTGGTATTAGAGCCAGCATACAAGTCTTCAATTTCACTGAGTACTACCTAGGTGGAGTTCCATCTTTTCTACGGGAACGGTGAGTAACTATAAAAAGACTGTCATATACAGGCTTTGTAGGGAAACTCCATCTAAACTCTTTCCTTACATAATTTCTTTCATGCTCTGTATCGACTATCTAATGTGACATAAAAAAACCAAGTGTATAATACATGATCATGATCTGTGATTTTTGCCTAATGGTGAGATCTTTGTTGTAGCTCATCCTAAAGACTGGGTTTGATTAGCATGAGTATGTGTACACAAGAAAGATTGCTCTTGTTCTCTTTTTCTATTTCTTATATTGTCAGCATTTACAGGTTACTTATAGTGGTGTGTGCTTTGAAATGCCAGGCTACTGAACTCTTTTTCCTTCCCCTCCCTGAAACCAGCTTTAATATATCCACACCTCCATTCCGGGGCTGCATGAAGAATGTGAAAAACCCAAGCACTGCATCTGTTGTTTTTGATAAGACTTTTGGTGTCAGCAAGAAATGTTCAGATGACTGGAAGGTAACTAATACATTTCCTCAAAAACTTCTGCTGGAGTTCACAGACTCTGGTTTGTCTATAACTCCTGGACCATTATGTTTTGCTAAAGTCAAAAATTATATTGGGTTAACATGTGATGGCAGTAAAAGAACCTGGATTGGGTGTGAAGATGCAGAAATAAAAGAGACACTAGCCCTATTGTGATAGCTTGTTACAGCACATAGTCCACCCTCTTATTTAATACTGTTTACAATTAAGTATTCATATTTACCATGTAAGCTTGTTGGCTTCCAGTTGCTGCTATTGATTAGGCTGGAATACTTAATACTACTCTGTATCTTTCTTCCTGCCACGGTGTTTACGCTTCCCAATTAAATGACCCCTCAGCCTTTTTTTCTTGAAAGATCTTAACAGCCTACTTCCATCAAATTCTCACGTTCTAAGGCTCCACTCATCTGATTGTTTTGTAATTATTTTCTGTGCATCCTTGAGTTTTGCCATATTTTTTTTTTAATGGGACAACATGACATTTCAGTGCTGGCTTAACCAGAGCTACATGGAGAGATTAAAACTATCCTTCTGCTTCTACTTACTGCTGCTTACATGGTGCATCATCTCATTTGCCCTTTTCCTACAGTATTGCACTGAAAGTTTTTGCTTATTTTCTTTTACTTGTGGCATCTAAACCTTTCACAGAGCGATTTCTTCACAGACTATCTTTGCAGAGGATCTAATCTTCATTCTCTGTAGCTGCAAAACTTCTCATGTATTAAAAAGTGTCCAGTGACTCACACAGTTTCAATCATGTAGCTCATCTGCACAGCTTCATAGTTATGAACTATTCCTCCAGCTACTCAGCTTTGTCGCCTCAAATGTGACAACTTTCAAAGCCACAATAGCTAGAGATGAGCAGCTCATTATTCTCAGCAAGCCTCCTATCTCCTTTTAGTTTCTCAGACCATAGTTAATGCTGGTAAAGCCAACTCTGTCTGTTGGCTTTACCAGCATCTGACAGTCTGTTCTGTACTGAAATAATGGTTTTTGAGGTTTGCCTTGTGCTCGCTTTTGCCTGGAGCTGATCACAATTATGTTGAGTGGGGCAGCTGTTGTCTCATATTGGCATTTCTTCTGATTAAAAGGAAAATCACTGAAATAATTTTCTCTCTTTCAGCTTGTCAGATCTGCAGCTTTCTCCAAGGATGGAACACTGAGCCTGAGTGCAGCAGATTTCCCATTTCCAAAGGATTTCCAAGTTGGCTTTGGCTTTCAGACAACAGCTTCTACTGGAACACTCTTAAATTACAATCTACGGGTATGAAACACATTCAAATTAGCATATGTGATGGCTTTTATCTCTGAATCAGTCATTTCAGTTTGTGTCATAAGTCTCATGTAAATTCCTGTATTTTAAAGTAAGAAATGCCTTTTTTGAGCGTGGCATCTTGCATGAGAAATGCATTCTGTCAGTTTCTTCACATGGCCAACAAGTAGTTTGACGAGTAACTGAGCTTTGAACTAGAGCCTTCTGCAGAGTAGCTCACGGACCTGACACCAACATCCCAGCAAGAAAACTGTTACTTAATTGGCTGGAAATTTTCTCAAGGAAAAATGGCGCTCTGCCCATACAGAAATGTTATCATGTCTGAATAGACAGAGGAAAGGGATTGGTTCTGGCTATGATCCCTCAGAAAGCAGGGAAGTTTAAGTAGAACCCATTCTGGCTGGCTGAAGGAGCTAAGAAGTGAGTGCACACCAGGTATTTGAGAAGTGGAGCACTGGCTCCTCTGCTTTTTGTAAAAATAAACAAGTATTTTAAATAAATGTTTGCTATTCAGAGTGCAGAGGTATTTTGAAATGGAAGGTATGCTCATCATGCAGAACTTGGTACACATCTGGTACTAGATGACTGAGAAATGCAGGTCTAGTGTAAGAAAATTTGTTGCCTGCTGGCACCCACTGAGAGCTGTATTAATGGCAGTAGCAAGAACTAAAGGCTTTTGCATTTATTTAGCTGATCATTTTGTGGGGTTCTTTTGTAGCCTGATGTTCTTTCCATCTTTCTGAGTCCTGGCTCTGTAACTGCAAAGATACGAGATAAGGAAATTAAACTGGAAAAGAAATATGAAGATGGGTCAGTGCATTATGTGACAGTAATGAAAACAGGCAACAGGTGAGTCCAGTTCTTCATCTAGATCTTATATGTAGTGGTTGGAGAGAGGAAATTCAAATTTTAGGGGACTGATTCTTTGGATAAACAGCTTAAAATGGTCTCTTCTAGTAGAGGATACCTAAATAATGAAGGGAAAGGAGATTTTTGTTCTATGAATATGGATGCTGGTAACTATGATGTTTCAGCTGTACCCTACTGTGCATTTCTTTTATAGGTTGTGTGAGTTTTGACTGCTTGTCTTGCTGGAGCTTTGGAATCTTTGGAGCTCTTCCCCTTCCCATAACCTTCATGTGTGTCCCCTGTAAAGGACCAGGGAAGAAGCAAATGCTGTGTCTGTTTTTTCAATAATGATCTGTTATGCAGATATTAGATATTAGAAGAGACAGTTTACTGAAAAGCTCCTAAATCATACTGATTGCTGTGTAATGCATGAAATTACATAAGTGTTCGTTGAAGTGGAAAGTTTTGAATGGTTGGCTATAACTTTGGGTTATTGTAACTAAATACTGTCTGTTTCATTTTGACACAAAGACTTAAATCCTGTCCCGTAGCTGACAATGAGAGCTTTTTCATGAATTTCAATTGCACCAGGATTTCACTGTAGGACTGAAGTATGAACTTCAACTCTTGCTCATTAACTAATATGGAAAAGCAGAGCAATTTCACAGCAGTCAATAAGCACACACTGAAAAAGTCCCAGAACTAAGCTAATGAAGCTCTAGCATAATCACAATGTAACAAGGAAACGTATCTGTCAAATTGTTCTTTTATATATATATATATATATATATATATATATATATATATATATATATAAAAAATTTTTTTAATTTAGTTTCCTAATTATTTCTTTATATATCGTGCTTATTTTCATTCACTTTTTTCAGAGTACATCTACTGGTTGATGATGAGTCAAAAGCAATTGACTCTCCCAGGTCATCAAACTCACAGGAATCAAACAGACCTATAAAATTTGGTGGAGATTTTGAAGGTTGCATCTCAAACATCTTTATTGAAAGGTATTTGGCCTAGAAAGAATTATGTTTCATGCATTTTGGCCTGTTCTCTTTCTTAAATCATATTAAAATTACATTTTGCTAAAATACTTTTCTTCTGCATGTGTGAAGCCTTCACGAATGCATAACTTTGCTGCCCTCAAATACTCTTTCATTCAGGTATATTATACATGGGATCCAGTTATAATTAAATCTGCTGTTCAGATGTAAAATAATTTTAGCCTAACAGACTAAATAATTTTGACAGACTGTTTAGCAGTCTGTTAGCCAAAGAATGAACTCTGCAGAGTGAATTGTATATGTCCCAACAAGGCATCCAAAAAGACTTGCTAAATTGTCTTATTATAGCTCCCTAGGGAACCAGGTGGTGAAAGGAGCAAAGCTACTGACAGAATCAAAACAGTTACACAAACAAGTGGGACCATATGTGTAGAAATCATCTGCCTTATTTAGGCTATTTCTTCTTTTCACATGTTTGTCTGATTATTAGAGACACCTTACAGGCAAAATTTAGGAGGAAAAATATGCATAAATATGTTTCTAGAAGACAAGCATTCCATGAGCCATAAGTCATGTCCCAGTGGGACTTTGTGTTAGTTAAGTTTGATGAATATTTACACATGTGTAGAGTTTTCAAAAATAGTGTATTTTGATTCAATTGTCATACCACGACAAAATGGGAAGGGCTGGAAGCCAGCTTTAGAGATCCTCCAGTTTTAGCCCCCTGCAATGGGCAGGGACACCTTACACTAGATCAGGCTGCTCAAATTATGTCTTCATTAAAAGCACTACGAGGCAATCAAGTGATGCCAAGATGATTTTTTTGCCTTTTATGTACCTTTTATGTATCCTCAGTACTCCTTGCATGCACACTTGTAATTCCTTAAGTCTGATAACTCAGCATAGCCCTAGTAGTCTGTTTAGCCAGGAGACCAAACATCCTAAAGGCCTTGAAGTAGGAGACTGGAAAGCCCTACGCTGTCTTGAGAAACCAAGGCCCCCTCTAGAACATATCCTCTAAACTAAGATTCTGCCCATCCAGGGGAGAATTCCTTGGATGGGGGACTATCACACCATTCAGCCAAGCCTCCCATTGGGGCATCCTTGTTAGATATCCCAATTTGTAAGGTCTGTGAATTATATATGTGATTTTATCACATGTGTGCATTGTGGTGTATCCCACCTTGGCAAAGTGGTGAACCATAAGGATCCTTATTAAAATACCAAAGTAAAACCCCCTTATCCCTTAACCTTGTCTGGCTCTCAGTTTTTTTAAGATCAGGAAAAGGCATCAGGAGTTACCTATATATATTAAACTTCCCATCAGAAAACAAATTTGGAAAGTTTTTGTGCCAAAGCAGATGAAGAATAAATACTGTATCTGGTCTGATGGAGTGAATGGAGAATGACCAGCATTCAAGAAGTTTGGGTTCTACTCACAAATCTACCACTCTTCTCATAGAAAACCACAAGCAAGGACCTTTTTAGCCTTTTTGTAGCTGTAAAGTTTTTTGTAATTTACTGATTAGAGATGCTTTGTACAACTTAGAAAATTATAGTATTGCTTAATATTATTCTTTATACACAGGGTAAATTGGCTTTGACAGTCTTCCTGATAATTTGGTTATAATACTAGAGGTACATGTGAAGTTGTGATAGGCTTTGTCCCTTGACAAAACTCATCTGAACATCTTATTTAAGGAGAGAGTGAAGCAGAACCAGATGATGTTGTATTTTCTTGATTTGAAACTGTTTTTGTATAATTACCAATCAAAGTTTTATAGTCTTTATAGATTCAGAAATGTCAATCAAAGCTGCTGTCATTTTTTCCTCTTTTTTCAAGGACCACATATTTTTGTGTTTTTTAAATAGCTTATAGCAAAAATTACTTTGTTTAGAAAAGATGAGAACAGAAATCAGAGTTTTTCTATAGCCAAAAAGAAATGAGCAGAGCCAGGGAAAATATGATTTACAGCATTGAATGTACATTTTTGCTTGAAAAATAAAAATTGGTACTCTGCTATCATGCCACTAGGAAAGACATTTTGCACAGAACACATTTTTACAATATGTTTGTTGTTGGTTACACTAAAGAAAAGGAATGCTGAGTCACAGCACTTACTGCTTTCATCATGACAGGGTAGGTCAGCTCCCCGAAGTTCAAAATCTTGTTGCTAATACTGGGAAGACTGGTGTATCCCTTGGAGCTTGTCAGGAATATGAAAATCTTGAACCAATGCTGCTGCAGGAATTTAAAAATCCTCTCAGGCTTAAGATGCTCAAGGTATGCTTATTGTAACTGTCATCTTTGTTCCATTTTGATGCCCAGGGTTTCCATCATTTCTGGAACTGAGATTCAGATGTTCTTTCTTTCCTTCCATCTCACATCTGAAGCAAGTTCTTACCATGTTGCAGTTTCATGCTAAACCCACACCTGTCTAGAATGACAACAGCTTTTCTGTCTTTTAGGGAAGGCTGCTTACTGCCTTGGTTGGGAGCTCTTAAATGTGTTGTTGATTGAAATGTTTCTATTTATGTGCACATATAATAAATGTTTCAATTCTGTCTTATGTGCACAGAATGAAAAATACCTTGATTATTTGAAAGCTGCTAACGTGCAAAACCACTCTATACCAGCTCCATTACATGACAGCAACGAAGCATATCTCCTTGGAAGCATCCCAAACAGTTTCATATCCTACATGTTTTCTCCATTGTTATCTACAGACAGGTAATAAAAATGTTCTCTGTTCTCCTCCTAGTACTTGAATTGTTGAAGCTGCTTGACTCTTAGGGTGCTGATTTTCTACTTGTTTATATGTTGGGCCATAACAAAAGGTGGTTCTTAAAGTTCAGGCTTCTTTTTTCCTGTGCAAACATTTACCTAAACTGAGATTGAATAGGATGTGGTGAACAATTACAGTGCATGTTAATGCCAGTTCCTAAGCCTGAATGTGTCAAGTTTCATTCACATTCAGAAATGCAGTGTATAATGCCATAATTCCTCCCAAATGCTATTCTGCATTTCCCAAATGGAGTTTCACGGGAGAACAGAAAAGATACAACAACCAACAAAATAGACCTGTACTAGAATACGCTTGCTTTCCACTGCAGGTTACATTTCTCTGTAGATGTACGGACTCGATCATCAAGAGGATTAATAGTTTTCATGGAGGAAAGCTCTGAGGACTCTTATATGGCTCTCCACATTTCAAAAGGACGTTTTGTCTTTTCACTTGGCTCTGGAGAAAAACAAATCAAAGTCAGAACCAGTATTAAATACAATGATGGACAATGGCACACTGTAAGTAGTATGGAACCACAGTGTTAGCATAACTAGCATTCAGCAGGCACAGCCTATTGCATTTTTAAGAGAATAGAAACTCAGTTTTGGTCATTGGAAATAAATTCTGATGCCTGAAAGTTCATGTGGTTGACAGGTCTCTGAGAGACCGTATTGAGGCTGATGGTCCCAGGATGTTACTTTCAGTTTAAATATTCCAACATCATGGTATTTAATTTAAAGACAAAGAAAATTTGCAGTGGCTTTTGTTGGCTTTTGGGTTTTTTATTCTGTTATCCTTGTCTCCTGGAAAGGTGGTCTTCAGCACAGATGGGAAGAATGCCCGTCTTGTTGTTGATGGTCTAAGGGCCCAGCACAGAAAATTGGCAACCAATTCTGCCATCAACATCAAGCCACCAGTCTATGTGGGAGGGCTGCCACCACCAAAGAGACAGGTAAATAATTGACAAATCCACCCACACACACTCCCTATGCTGCAGTAATTATATCGGAAAGTCTTTAATACGCAAGATTTCCATGCTGAAAGCTTTGGGGAGGATTTCCAAGGACCACGTGTGCACCATCTGTGGCTGGTCTTTGCAGTGGCTCATTATCAACCTTTTTCCTCATCTGTTCTCACAGCCTTCACCTGGACTCATATTTTCAATATGTTGCTGAGACACTGATGACAACCATGCACTCTTTTCATTTCTATTCCTTAAAAATATAGAAGACCAAAGTCACATTTTTAATTCCAGAAATAACCATCTTTCTGCAGAACATTTGCCTCAGTAGACTAAGCAATAATTAGTAGAAAAGCAAAAGAATCATTCTCATTAAGGAATTATGGATGTAGAACTGGATTTGAATCTGAAATACATGTGGTTTCTATTTAAAAAAGAGGATAGTTAATGATCCAGGGTATTTTATAAAATCAGATTTAAATAAACAGAAATAATCTGCTTCACGGATTTCACAATTCCTCTTGCATTGTCTTTTTGACACATAATTGGGAAGTATGTTTTACTAGCAGGAGTCATGTTAATTCAAAATCAACTCTTACTGAGTTTCAAGCACTTTTTTAGAATTTTGGAATACCATTTCACTGCATCAAAGATGGGTACTAGGTGCCTTTATTGCCACTTGGCTTTCTATAGTCCAGCTGTCCAAACAACCAATGTTTAGTATTATTTCTAAAAAAAGCCGTAATGCTTCAGTATTCATGTTTTGAAATATGCTTTCAGAATATGCCAATGAAGAGTTTCAAGGGCTGCCTGAGGAATTTTAAGATGAATGGAAAAGCCATGAATGCACCTCAACAAAAACATGGCATACTTCCATGTCTAGATGTTCCCATGGACACAGGGATTTACTTCTTTAATGAAGGAGGATATATCACCATTGGTAAGCTGTGTAGAGATTATGGTATATGGAATTGTGTGAAGCACATAGGTATATGGGTTACTTGTTTTTTACGTGGTTTTCCAATTATCTCCTCCTATGATCATCCCTCTCCCCACTGTTTAATTCTCCACAGGTAATTTGCTGATGGGTTTGGATTTCAGGATTGCATTTACCATTCGACCAAGGAGTTCCACAGGTGTACTCCTCCATGCTGGAAGCAAGCAAGACAACTACTTGACTGTTTACATGAAGGGAGGAAAGGTGGGTACAGACTGTGTCCATTCCAGCTGTATTGTCCTCATTCAGCAGGGGGAACTCTGACCTTCCCCTGTTGCTCCTGTTCTTTGTCACAGTAGCTTAACAGGTAACTTCTCTACAGGTGATTGCTGCTGGAAATAGTGATGCTGGAGAATTCCAGGCATCAGTCACACCTAAGAAACTTCTGTCTGATGGGCAGTGGCATACCATTGCAGGTACATTGTACATACCATTTCTTCTGAAGCTTTGAAGGGACAATGGGCACAGAGCACTGCAGCTCCAAATTTTTTATTAAACATTTCACTTCCATTTAGTCTGAGAATACTCTTGTATTGGGTCTTGTGTTAATTAAAGGCTTTACATAAGATTTTTTTGGTAGGCTCTGTTAAGCCCCAGATGACCTAGGTTTGTCAGTCTAACACTGAATTAAAATAAAATTTGTTTTTTCTATGCCTTGAATTTCAAGAAATATGCTATTTAAAAATAGTGCCATATCTAGCTGATTCTTTAATAGGATTGAGAAAGAATTCTCATTTTCCTTCTTCTTTGTAGTCTCTCAGAAGGAGAACACCGTGCAGCTAGAGGTGGGCACGCAGAGTAACTATACCACTGTACTTCAACCCTCTCCTCCTAGACGTGTGTATCAGCCACTCTACTTCGGCAAAATTCCAGGTAATATTACCGCTTCTTATTTTTTTCATGTTTTTTCCTTTCCAAAACAAAGTTCCCATCCATTCATGTTCTCCTATATAATTTCCCCTCTTTTGAAAGCCCTGCCATAATTAATGTTCTTTAAAATAATTCTTATTAACTTGGTCTTTCCACCTTGGTTTTGTAGCAAATTTGGACACCCCATGGCTTCCAGTTGAAGACCCATTTTTTGGCTGTCTTCGGAATATGACCATCAATGACAAACATGTCTCCACCAGGAGGATTTCAGAGGTTCATGGTGCAGTGAATTTGCAAGGGTGCCCAGAGAAGTAACTCTGTTGTTACAGCTGTCGTGCACGCATCGGCCTGTGTGGATTCCCCTTTGCTGACCAGCATCAGGCTGCTTCTTCCGAACAGCTGGTGAGCAAATGCATCCTCTGGATGTGGACTGTGCCAAAGCAAACGAAAAGTATTTGCTTTGACAAACTCCCTTTTAAATGTCATTGATTTCTGAGGTAATCCGTTGTGCCTTTGGAGATATATGCAGAAAATGTAATTGCATATATCCTACTGGGTCAAATTCTGCTCTCCTCCACAACAGCAGAGACTTGAGCAACTCCAGTGTCTTAATTTTCCTTAATGTTGGCCATCTTGAGAGCAAATTTGATCCATTAATATAAAGAATTTTATAAAAATATAAATCTCTTTGGATTGTTGCTTTTACAGAAATGTACATTGATGTTCAAAGTAATAATAATAATATAAATGGAGTTTGAAGCACTTTAAGGAGTGAAACTCTGGGGGTTTGTTACAAAGTTAGGAATTGTGGGACCAAATAAATGCAGTATGTTCCTAAACCCTTTCATTGTCTTGTTTGGTTGTTTTAACCTGGTGGGTTTTTAATATACTTTTTAGAAGCTGCTAAATCCTGCTTGCTTTGTGCAAATATTTCTGTAGGTTTAAGATGCTGATTTGCCTGAATAAGCAGGTATCCATCATTTCTCCATCTCTGCTCATTACAGTTTGATTATCTAAAAATTTCAAAAAGAGGGTCATTTTTTTGCAATATTCAGAGACAGAGAGTCTCTTCCATAGGCAATTTTTTGCCTAATGAAATGAAGAAAAGTTTTATCAAGAATAGCAGCTGTATTTGCTACAATTATGTAGCAGAAATTACAGGACTAACCCAGAAAAATTTTCTTCAACATTCAGATCTTTGTTTTGTACCTAATTGTGACCCACAGTGGAGGGCAGGGAACCCACTTTGCTCTACTCTTCTGAGAAGAGGGTTGGACTGTATAGACTTGACATGGCTTCTTTTTCCTCTGTCATTCAGAATCAGCATGTTCAGAAGGAAATGGTTTTCTTTATTCCCAATCCCTGATGCCAACCCTCTTTTGCAAAATGAAAAAATAAAAAAAAAAAGAATGCCTTTTCTAAGGCTGGTCTTCGATGTAGGAAGTCATGCAGACAAATTCTCCTTCACTCCTAATGTTCCTGCTTTCCACTGCCTTCTTCTTAATGTACAGCAGCATGTCTTTGGTGTGTTTGAAATGCGGTGCAAGCTGGACTAATAGAAGCAGATGCCAGATCAATAGCCCTTACGACTTTGGTCATTAATCCCTTTGCAGCTTTGCAGGGTAGCAAAAGTGTCAGAAAGCTGTTCACACCAAATCTTGTGATGCTTTCTCTATTATGGGCAACTCTTTCACTGGCAAATCTGTGTCCATGCAGAGGTTTCTGAAGTGTAAAGCCAGTTTTGGTGGGAATGGGATGCATGCCGGGGCTGAGGGCTCAGAGGGAGCAAAGGCTTGACATGGCAGAGCCCTCTCCCTATATTAGGCATATCTCCTGTACAGCAACCTGCCACATGAGACAGCAGCACCCATCAGGCTGGAGGTGATGGGTTCAGAAATAATCTCTTGTGATAGCGACAACTGAATCCTTTCTACTTATGAAAGCTCAAATAATTATTTGACCAAAACTGTGAAAACACTCAATTCATTTACTGGCTTAATTGACACTAAAAGTTTCCAGAAGGAGAAAGGACAAACAATTACATTTTATCATGCAATTCTCTAATAACTTTCCATATCTCATGCTCATCAGACGGCTCTGTGAGGCAGATTTTCCCAAACCACAAAAAAAAGCCTTTTCATTCTTCTCTTACCACCCTCAGTAAAACAAAGACAAAAGCCATGGCAAAGATTTTTGCATCACAACCTGGAGCTAGTCCTGGATTTCAATTCCTCTCCATTTGATTTGATTTTATCAGAAGTAGTTTTAATGCTGACAAAAAGAAATGAAAAATTTATAAAGACTTGAGTAAATATAAGATATATTGATCAGTAAGTATTAATTCCAATACAATACTACTTTTGCACAACAAAAAAATAGAAAAGTCTCCTTGGTTTTAACGTTCTTTGTGGTTTGGGGTTTTTTTCCCCCACAACTTTTTGAGTTGTATTGCTTCCACAGAGTCAGACAGTCAGTTATTGTTGGGACAATGAATAAAAGCCAACTAGAGTTTCAGGTTCTGTACTTTCACATAGGTAAATCTACATCAGGCTGAGGAACACTTAATAAAAACCTTTTTCATAGAATATTTTGAGTTGGAAGGAACCCTCAAGGGTCATCAAGTCCAATGGATGATCTTAACATGAGGAAAGAAGTTGTTCTGTTTCAATCAATGAAGAATTTTTATTATTGAAGAAACCCATGTGGACACTGTGTTACGGGTTTTTTAATTGTTAGAATTAGTAGTTCCAAGACTTTCATCATCAGTGTTGCCATTTGACAATAATTTGCATGAATTATTTGCCTCTTTTGGCTGTAGCATTTCAGGTGTGCCCCCAAAACTAGCAATTCCCATGTTAGAATAAAATAGTCACACAGGAGAGGCTTTCCCTATAACATTTTATTCTGTAGTCATTTTACTAATTAAATACCATGTTCAGTACACTGAGAGCACATGGCTAAAAAACACACACTCTTTAACAGCATGTTAGAGTTCTTCTGAAACCCAAATCAATTTCAGAAGGAGAGCAGATTTCCACTCTACACTAAACCACATTGGTATTGTTAGCATCAAATCCCTCTCTTGTCCATATAAGTATCAAGGGCAAAGGGTTCTCATCCAGTTAATTTGGATTAGATTTAATAGGATCATGTTATCTGAGGTGGATGACACCAAGGTCTGTGAGTTTCCATTTATTATAACTACAAACCACAGCTAGATTATTGGCAGCTGAAAGACAGAAAGCCTAACACTGAGAACTGAGAGCAAATAAAATGAAATAGATCACAGGGCACTGTAGGAAGAAATACACATTCATTGTAGAAAAAAAAAGCAGGTATATATATAAAAAAGGAAAACATACTGCATTTTCACTGCTTATAAATGACTTAAGCTTGTAATAACAAAAGCTTCCAACTAAAACTTTTAACATTCTTTCTGTACCTGAGCTAAGGTTTTGTGCTTTTGTTTCTGTGGAGCTTTCATTTAAAACAGAGCCATTGACCTTTCACACTGTCACCAGCAACATGAATTGTGCAAGCTAACTTTCTGTGGTTTTGTAACCACTTCTTTGAGTCACCTGTGAGCCAATTCATTTTAGTTTTCCATCCTCTTTGCTTCTTCATAAGTCCTCCATGGGTATTTTTCGTATAAGGTTTGGTTTTTTTTATTATTTGGGGTATTTTCTCCCTTCTCCTTCCTTTCTGCCCTTCATAAAATAGCCTTGAAAATGCAGTCAGTGAAAACACTATAAATGTGTTATGGTTTTGTAATGGACACTTCCCATGCTTTTTGCCTATTATCATTCTCTTTGTGGTTTCCTCATTTAAAAAAACCAAAAACCTCCTGCATCTTTCTCTAATGATGTAAGGAAATTTAGGACACAACCTTCTGTAAATCTGTCTGCATTTTCTAAAAATACATTAAATGGACATCCCTGGCAAAAGGGATGTTAAAGGGGATGGTGCTGTAATACAGTATTATAGCTTCACTGGAGACATTAAGGCTGCAAGGCAGAAACATAAACATCCTTTGTGCAGCTGGCCCAGACATCTTAAAATTGCAAGAGACTGGTCATTGCCTGAGCTGCAATGAAGCACTCTCTGAGTATAATGAATTGCAAGCAAAATAACCAATGAGTTTTTATGTTCTGTCAGTTTAGGGGATCCTCTGTAGCAATAAAACCAAACTGTGACCTGTTGGTCGTATTGTACAGTGTTTTCTGCTTTGCAGCTGATAGCATAAGATCTTTTTTAAACACACTCTTGTCATTACTTTACACCTCAGCCAGTCAATATGTTTCCTACAGGTTGTTCCAAATGTAAAGCACTTGTGAAATTTCCATGAGAAACAATTTCTTTGTTAAGGTGTCACTCACTCGTTGAGAAGGATGGAACACTGCTGCATTGTCACACACAATACAAAGAAAGGTAGTTGGCATCATGGCCTTTTGTCTCTGTTCAGTTATATTTAAATTGGGAGCAACAACAGATTTCTCTGTTGTGTGGGAGCCTGTGTCTAAGATTTCTGTCACAGGAGGACTATGCACTGGTAAGAGTGAATAATTACATTTATAGTTGTGTCAGTAATTTATGAAATAATATGTATTATGGTTTAGGAATGGTGCTTCACAGTTCAGTGCACCCACTGAGGCTCTCCCAAACTACACTGACACTTGCCCACTCCTCCTTTCCGCTGCTCCTTCCTGGTCCGGCAGAGGAAATTGAGAATCAGGGCACAAAAGGTGAAGATCACAAGTTGAGAAAAGAACAATTTACTGGAAACAGCAATGAGATAAGAAAATGAACAGTAATAGCAACAATATGAATAATGGCAGTATTATTCAAATAATACAAAGAGAGGGTGATTCATGTGCAGAGATGCTCACCAGGGACCCCTAAGACAATGAACCGTGGCAGACAATGCTGCCATGTTTTTTTTTAACCAGAAGCCCTGTCCTCTCCCACAGAAGCCAGAATCCCTTACCCCTGCTCCTGGCAATGACCTGAAGTGGTATGGAATAACTTTCTGCCATGCCCCTTGACCCATGCTCTCTCAGCTACTGCAAAAAATTAACTCTGTCCTGGCCAAAACTAAGGCAACATGGAAAAGACTTATTAGAATTTCAATCCAGAAAGAATTGTTCAGATCGTTTTTTGATGCCTGAAGACAACAAAGAAAAACATTAATTTAAAGGATGGAGAAATAAATACTTTTGTGTCCAGCCAGCTATTGCTGACACAGTTTTAATTAACAAGGTTAATTATTAGTATAATAAGCCAAAATCTATCAGCATGAGATATTACTTAATAGAGGAGTTGTATAGTTGGGTAACAGCAGCTATCATAAATCTTAATTCTAGATCCTGATTACTTTCTGATCAGAATTACTGTCCTAATACTACAAACCTAGAGAACCAGTAATATGCCCAGGCACTGACTCCTGTGGTGAGGTCAAGGGCTTCAGCTAATAAAATTTACCTGAGAACAAGGTGTCAGATCAGTAATAAAGTCCTAACTTTCCTTTTTCTGCAGTCATTTAAATCAAAGGTAATGACATGTCCCCAGGACCATTTACCTAAGCAGTAAAGAAGCTAAAAACACTCTGAGCAATTCTCCAGGGAAACACATAAGCATAATCCAAAGTTCAGGGGCTTAGTGGAAAGATTGAACCAGTTCACAGGACTTTGGTTCATACACCTTATTAAAACATGCAGTAAATCTTACCTACCGGTTATAAAAAAATGTATTCTAAAATATTGCCAAGGTTTATAGAGAATTGTTACTGCAGATTAAATCTGTTTATTATGTAATAAAGGGCAGGACACAGTCTCCATAAAACCTAAGATAATCCATCTAATACAAATATACATAAATGGAAACTTTACACAAACACAAAGGGTATTTTCATCCGCAAGAAGAGTGGAAGCAAGGACACCAGGCAGATAAACCATGCTCCCTGAGGAGTGTCAGTGGTGAAGGCAGTGCTGGGAGGTCTCAGAATGCCTGCTGTGAGCCATTCAACCTGGATGCCAAAGACACCACTGTGGCTCAGCTGTTTCCTATGCTGCTCAAAATCAAAAGTAACTGCAGTCATCACACTATGCCTTTACCAGGCCAAAAGGAAAGAAAACTCTTCTGGCAATTTCATTATTCCTGCATGCAGAAGAGTAGTACTAAATTTTGGGGTGATTGTTGTATTTAGTCAAATTCTTGTAACTTGATATTGGCATGTTAAAGGAAGGTAATGTTCCCAAAGCAGAGCCACTTAAGAGGACATTTGATCCCTGAATTTATGTATATTGCATTTATCATAAAAGATGAAATGAATCAACATAACATGTATGCTCAGCACAAATGTAATTCAAAACAGACACCACGAAACCACTACTGGTCATTACTGTTATTTAATTAAAATGGAATGAAAAGGTTAAATCTTTCAAAGAGACACTGCATGCCATCAAACAGAATAAAGGCCAGGTGCCTGATCAGGATAAATTGACATTACTCTGTTTTTCCTGGATTTGGGCAGATAGGAGAAGAGGATCTAGTTGTGTTTGTGCACCTTTGTGTGTTTTAAATGTTGGGGACCCAACTCAGATACCTTATAAAAAGGACTTTGCTGCAAAGAGTTAAAACTAGGAATGTTACAGCTCGCTTTCTGTGAAAAAATATAAGGGGTTTTTTTATCAGTGCAAAAAAAAAAAAAGCTTAAAAACGTGACACAAGCCTAGAGGATGGATAGAAAGATCTTATAGTTGAAGAAGAAAAGTAAAGCAAGCCTTGGTATTGCTCAGAGAGTACTAACCCCTGCCAAGGGAAGTGTCTACAGCAGAGAAGCTGTTAGAAACTGTTGTTAATTTGACTGGACAATTTTATGGTGGTTTAGTGTGGACAATTTCTGTGGTACAACAAGGAGCACAGGCCCTGACCGGCTGAACCCCACACTCAGTACTGCCCTCCTGGGCTGCTCCTGTGTGGCATCCAGGGTGTCCCAACCTCTTCTCAGCCCAGGGGAGGGCGGTGGGACTGAGTGGCTGCCTGCACCCCTTCCCCAGTGCTGAGGGGAAAGGCTTTTCTCAGGCTTCCCCTCTTTCCTGATCAGATGTAAGTCTATGAGCTTACAAATCTCTGTCTGTGATGGGGAGTTCAGAAAAATGGTCAGCCAGGCCGAGTATATGCCAGGAAGGAAAACATCACGAAGCTGCCACTCCTGGCCCTTTTTATTTTGCTCTCTGACCCTTTTTCTTTTGTTTGTTGTACTCAGTATAATGGAAGGGAACATCTGGACGCTAGTGACAGCAACCAAATTTGCATGCATATAGTAGATAATTAAGCACGTGTCTATCTGCAGCTGCAAACAGCAATTAGTCTTAAGATAGCTTTGCACACCCCTTCCTGCCTATTCTTCTGTTCCCCTCAGAGGGCCCTCTCACGTGCGCATCTCTGAGATGCACTGAGTGCTGGCCTCCTTTTTATTTGTGAAGATAGTCGTGCAGCTGAGCTTAAACCCTTCAATGTAACTTTGAATAGGATGAACTTCCTCTGATCTATCAATTTCCAGTAGAAACGGCTTTCTGCATAAGACATGATGCGGTGACCCAAATCAAAACATCCGTGCTTACATCCCAGCGTTGCTGAGACTATAAGCAGATTTCATTCCTAGTTCCTCCACTTAGATCTGAGGAAACTGAGCTCTAGAGAGTCACTTCTGACTGATGATGTGTTTTGTGTGGCTGACTCTTGCCTCTCTGCAGTTGCCCAAGGCAAATACTGCCTTCCCTGCTTCCTGCAGCTAGGAAGAAGTTTACATTTGCCCTATAGCCTCCACCCAGGGCCATGAAGGGGATTTTAAAACATCTTATCCTACCAAGTAAATACATTTATCCTATGCTTGTCTTTTCAGTTCTAGAGTCTACTGGCAATGAAACCATAGATAGCATTTTGTTGCCTAGAACAGGTGTCCTCATTTCTCCTGTGATAGAGTCAAATTTTCTAGACAGGTACAATAGAAGCTGCTCAGCGCTACAACTAAGAGACACAGTTTAGAGTAATGTACAAAGCAGAGGAATTTTCCAGTTTTTTGAAAACCAAAGACTGCATTGCAAATTCCTAAATTTCAGGCTCTGGCATTATATCTTTTAATTTATCTGTATGCTAAATGAAGTGTAGTAATAGCGTGGGCTTCAGCTGGGGCAGGCTCCAGTTGGAGAAGAAAGGGCTGGAGTGTGATCAAAGAGATCCCTGTGCCTCAAGTAGGGATTAGATTAAATGGAATGGCTTCACAATCTGGACAACAGTGATTATTCCATGTGGCTCTTTGAATTTGCTCATTGTATGACCCAGCTGCCTGATCAAGGCTTTTGTTGAGGTAAGAGTCTGTGTCATTCTCTCTGCTGGGGAATTCCTGTACATGTTTGAATTCTTGGGTATAATGTGTGATGTTTCCATTGGATTTACTTCTATGTAAATAAAATGTTGGCATTCCCAGCTATAACAAATTCACTCAAATTGCAGAAAGTGTTTGCATCAAGTGGTAATTTGAAAACAAAACTGCAGTTTCAGAAACTTATTAAGGCGTAGAGATCTGTTGGAAAACAAAATTTTGCTTCTATATGGAGAACATGAATCTCCTGTGTTTCAGTGGGCAACACCAATGAGGTTTTTTGTGAATGCCCTGTAACAGCAATGAACAAAACAACCCTGGTTGGCACCAACAAGCACTGTAACACTGTCACATGCATCTGCATTTCATGCATAGCTATGCTTACACTGGAGCACATTCCACCACCAAATCCAGACAAAAATGTTAAGGCTTTTACAATAAGAATAGGTGAACTCATTATTTTTCATTTGGGAACCCACAGAAAATTACAAAATATGTGGACCTATTTGATTTTAAGCAAATGTATGCACGCAAGTCTGTCTAGCCATTCCAAAATCAGCCAGTAGCACTGGTAGCACCCACTTGACTTGAGTAAGACCCATAGCATTTGTGGAGCAGTGTGGTTACTCATCTCACAACTTCAGGTCGACAAAAATTGGTTGTCTACTCTAGGCTATCTTTCTGTAATCAGTGGAGGAGGGTTATTTATCCTCAAACAAAAACACACCCAGACACCATCTCAAACATATGCTGTAAGAGCACATGGCAGCACCCAACCTAGCTCTGGGCTCCAAGCAAGAAACCCCTGAAGATGGATGCAGCACTTTATTATACTCTAGTCCTCAGGAATACTCAGCCCAACTTATGACCCAACTATAAAAATATCATTGTGTGATATTGTCAGCAGGCCACAGAGAAGAAAAGAACAAGCCACAGGAAACAATCTCCTGCTTCCAATTACAGGGAAAATTTGACATTATAAATGCTTTTGTCACTCATCCTTTTCAATACTGAGTCACCCAGACGTAGCATGGTTAGCTTCTGGCATCTCCATATGATGAACTACTTTTTTCTGTGCTTTGTATGATTTGAAGCTTGAGAATCTAAGAAGAAAACGTAGGTTGAACCCAAATGAAAGGCACATAAAGTAAAGAGATGTGAGATAGAAGGCGTATTTATGTGTGCTTGTATACATACAACCCCTCTAAAAATAGGTGAGTGCAAGAGCTATCAAAATGAAAGGAATGGAAAGGAAAACAGAGGAATGCTTACTGGATGAATTGCAGTAGAAAATAGCATTTGAGAAAAAATGCTAATGAACTGAAAAATGGGGAAGTGTACTGAAAAAATAGGAGATTGTTTCTCCTTGTGCTGTGCCTGGTAAATGAGCTCTGAAGAAATGGCCTGCAGTAAAAGCACAGCTTTTCACACTGTATTATCCTGGTTATTGCCACGCACAACTCATAATGGCTAAAATTATGCAACTCAGTTTAAGGTACTTGCCTTGTACATAGCTCTCAGCCTCCCAAAACGTGTTTGTAGAACAATTAACTGTGAGTCAGTATGGGATAAGTCACCAATGTATGGCTTTAAAAGGCACTGTGCTTTCAGAAAGGCAGGAGTGCTTTCAGAATCCAAATACACTTTTAAAAAGAGGAGGGTTATTAAATTTGATATTAAGCTGTTACGTTAATAAAAATCTTGTTGCAAGTTAAGATTTGTAAGTTACTCCTGTGGTTACCATTACACACACTCAGAATCTTGACTTTGATGTCTCCCTTTATCTGCAATGCAGTGTTTTGCTTGCAGAGCTGCCACTTCCTGTGGTGGGAACTGATTCTGGTTGTCACACTTCGAGGAATCTATAATTGTCAAGAATGTTTTCCAGCTCACATACTTTGATTAACAAGTGCCCAAATAGGAACATATTATAAATTAATTTGTAAAGAATATCTATACCAAATAAATGACCTGAATTTCCAGAAGTAAGTGGAAGAATGGAAAACCTAATGGTAAGCAAAAAGAGAAATCACTTCTTATTGTAACGAATAGGAACTCAACTACATGTTGCTTATTTCATTAAGTTCCTGAAGGTAATACATACATTTCTGGGTTGCTAATTTCATTACAGAACTGTCAGCACAAAGTCTAGTTGGTCAAGCAACAGCTCCCAGTCTCTTAAATTCTCTTTAAATGTTGGCTGCAGAAAATAATCTCACCAAATGATGAGTATACTTTTTATGTTTGCTTTACAGTTTCACACATCAAAATGTGAAGAATCTTCCATTCATATCAACTGGCATCCTATTCACTTAAATTAATGTTCATGAGTATAGAACAACCCAAAATTAAGGCAAAGACTAGAATGAAGATTATTTAAGCATGTGGCTTTATTTAGCTGTTGTCTTCAGATAATGCTGGAACCTGAGTGTACCTAAATAAACATACTGCCTGAGTACACTCTTAGAAGAAGATGAACACTTCACTTCAGTTTTATACAAATAGACACAATGGCTTTTCTTGCAAATTAAATTCTCTAAATTAAATGGTACAGCTAGTTATTTTCTTGAGTGAGCAGCAAATGTTGACAGACCAAAACACATTTCGCAGATGAAAAGCTAGTATCCAGAAATAAAAACTTTGATATCTGAGGTAGCATCTGTCTCTCAATATGGTTTCTAGGTTTTTTTCTGACTTTTGATATATGCTGCAGATCATAGTGTTTCTTTTAAAAGCCAATTGCCACCTCTATGTGTGCAAGCCTCAGAGAAGAGTTTTGTAAAGAACAGCACTGTGCTCCAGAAGACATGATTAAACTCCCGAAACATAAGGAAGTGAAATAATTTGGGACAAAGGCATCAGTAGCTAAGTAGGTGTAAATGCAAGGGAAGGAGCTCACCATCTTTGTAGTTATGGTTTGTATGTACACTGCTGACAGAGCTGCTCCAATGAACGTGTCCTACTTGGTCTATTTCAGTGTCAGAAAGTCAAAATGCTTTATCGTGAGGCAGTTGTAGGTCACCAAACATCTTCATGTAGCATAGTCACTAATGTTAATGCACAAAATTATTGGGTATTACAATCCCATCAACAGATATGAAAAACAGTGCATGGACAATTTAAGCAACTTGCTGAAAGGCACTGGTGGAGCAAATTCCTTCTTATGTGACTGACATATGGCTGTCGGGAGACAGTGGTTTCTTAGACCATGAAGTAGTACTCCCATCTAAAAATGTACAGAAAATGTGAAAACGGGCCAAAAGGGACATCTGCACAAGAATTCATTGTTTGCAGTTTTTACTAATGCCAGAGTGGGAGATTCACAACTCTGCTGGGGCTGCTTCATAACCTCCCGCTGAGTTCTCATCTGCCTTCATGGGTTGTACCCAACCATCAGCCCACCAAGCCTTTGTTTCCTGATGCCTTCCTTTCTGTTTACCTCAACTATCGGGCATTGCAGTTGTGATGATTTTTCAAAGCACGGAGTGTAAAGCTAGGTCTTAGTCTCCTCTAAATGATTACCTGGACAATCTGGCTACATAAATTTGTGTTTCATGTCAGGAGAAAAAACTGTCACCAGTGGGGTCTGCTGATATTTTTGTCACTAGAATTTTAAACAAGAGATTCCCCACTCTAAGTTGAGGAACTAAAAGAAGGGCAAGAAATGTAGATTTCAAAACTGAAACACAAACGTGATGCCCAACAGCCAAAAGAAAGCCTCTGCAGCTCAATTCTGCTGAATGGCCTTTCCATTTCTGTAGCAAAGGACTACAGAAAGAAGAAAGTGAAAACTGCTGAAATGCTACCTATAGAATACATATAATGCCAAAAGTCCCAAATGGAAGTAGAAAAGTACAAAATGGTGCTGACAAGTGTTCTTTAAATAGTCTCACTTCAAATCACATTATGCATCAAGCTGCTTGACACCTGTGAGAAAATATTTACTGCTAAAATAGCGAAAGAAAAATAAGCCTTAGTTACATACTATCTTCATTATGTTCCAAAATTCAAAATATGCTTTACAAGGTGTTTTGATTACTGTGACAAGGACTGGGGAGAGCACTAACACAAAGAGTGTTTATTGAGGCTGATATGTTTGCCACAGGTTATCTATGGCCTTGCTGATTACTTGCTTCTCATCACAAGCTTGAAAGTACAAAGACACATCCTCACTATCTGGGTAAATGATTTGCTGACAAATGCTACACACATACACATATATACATGTGCATGTATATAGAGGAACATATAGAAAAAAATCCTTCACATAGGCAATTGGTCTGTAAAGTGGCTTCAAGCAGAAATGAAAAATGCAGGAAAACTGGAGGGTCCCTCCAAACTAGATCAGCAAAAATGATAAGAGGTTTAAAATGTATGACCTGTTTGTGGAAAGTCAAACCTGCTATTTGTTGTAAAAATTGAAAGACTAACAGGGCCTCAATCAAGAGCCCATAATGTAGAAACAAGGGATAAACGACGTTTCTATGCTCCAGTTTGGGCAAGACATCCTACCTCACCTTCCATACACAAAACCATTAAGCTCACCTGTTTTAATTTGCCACTAACCCCCTGCTTCTATAACAAAGACACATATAATTGTTTTCCTTGTACACTGGAGCAAGAACATGAGGGAAATAATCTACAGGCTCTCCGTACTCAAAGTATTTCAAGAACCTTCAGAAAAAGATTTTTCTTTTACCATTTAGATGAATTTGTTCTAACTCTCCAGAAAGGACTAGGCTAGAACTGGTGGGTTCCTGGTGATCCCTTTGGCCTTTGAATTTTCTGCTGTGTGGCAATACAGAGCAGGTATTTTTATAATGAAATGTAGATCTGAGCTCTGTAGGAAGTCATTCCTCTGAAAGTAAAACATTTTGAACTGGCTCTTAAAAATTCAAGTGGCATGATTATTTTGAGTGGAAGTCTTTCCAATTAATTTTTATAAAACAGGACAGCATGTGTCTGCTGCCTGAACAGAGCAGCTGTTAGTATTTAATACTTGTGTATTCCTTTGTTTTCTCCGGAACTGTGTGCATATGTTTGGCCATTAACGCATTCTGGGGGAAAAAAATCCAACACTAAAAAGCTGTTATTTAGCATTCTTTATATAGCAAAAATTATACACCTTTATATGCTTCAGTAAAAATAACTCTGTGTGACTGAACATCAGTTTGTCCCAACATTTGACTGATTATACATTGAGTCCAGAAAACAATGTGTGGATAAAAATAAACATTATCCAATACAAGCAAATATGAAAAAAAAATTGCCCTTATTTGCTCTGTCTCATCTTTCATTCTCCTTTTTGAACTTCCAAGAACTTTACCTGCTCTGACCCAGCCATCTCTGTCATTGCTCTGTGCAGAAGTGACACAGCACAGTCTGTGTTACAGACTAAACAAGAGCAGTCACAAATCATTGCTCAAGAGACCAGGACTAAAAGATCAGTCACCTTGTATCCGATAGCTCACCATACCCAAAAGGCTTCCTGAAAAAAAAAAAAGGCAGAGAAAACAGAAAGCTTGTGAGAGGAAAGAGTAGTTGATTCTGAAGTAAGGTCTACTGCAAAGAAATAGTGGTTATTCTTATTGTTATTACAGTAACTCTCTTTAATTAAAATAATTAAATTAATTTTTTGTACCCTTGGAGTACTTTGGATGAAGAGACTCATTGAACCTGTTCTGTTTCACCAGGATTGTATGCATATTCCTTGTCAATTGACAGAACAGACAAATTGTTTCATGCGTGTGTCCTCAGGCAGGGTTTAGCCCTGAAAAGGACAATGCATATTAATCGGGAAATGTCAAGAGCCAGCTCTGAAGATTAGCTTGGCTTTGTAGTATTGCTTAGTTGCTGTGCTGTATGGAAAATGCATGATGATAACCGATGCAGAGCTCACCACTCATAAATATTTAAGTGACCAGACACAATAGACAGGCATCCTTATTGTTCAAGATCAGAGTTACAGTGTGAGGCACAAAGCACAAGAGTAAAGTGACTTTAGCCACTTTAAAAGTACATTTCCTTAGAAATGTACTTGTGAACCTAATTTTTTTTTCTTCACATATTCAAAAGGGAAGATCCCCCCATTTATATATTCACTAGCCATTCCTGGCAGTCACTAACACAGATAAGCCCCCTCTGATGGTTTGGAGAAGATGGCTGTACTCTGGATTGCAACACCCCTTCATAGCCAACAATGGGACTGCATCTGATATGGCACTAGAATAGCAAATCCTCAAAAAGGAGCTCAGAATTACAGAAGCAGATTCTGCGGGTTTGTGTCTGAGATTCAAAAAGTGTGGGAGATGTCTTTATGATTTTAATAAATATTTCCAGCATGTTACATTCATACACAGTCACATTTTCTGGGGGGGGAAAAAAAAAGTTAATTCCATCCTGAAGGATTTTTCTTTTCTCTACTGAAATGAGCAGTGATTCAAACTTCAATGCTGATTGTCAAATATTCTAAATCAACTGCTGAAATTTCATCGCCATCCTAAAAACTGCAAATTGTACCAGGCTTATTGAGGTATTCCAGGACAGAGGTAGAGTTTTGGAAGAATATATGTAAAGGGAAACCCAACAAAATCAGATTTAGGGCACTCTGAGACAGAAACAAGGGGTTATGTTGCTGCATCCAGACACAGTGGAGAAGAGCCCTGAGATAAGTGGGACCTAAATTACAAACTAGGAAAATAATATTAAAGAAAAGATGAATATAGGGTTGCCCTTGGTTTTAACTCTTTTCTCTCTGATGCTTTAGATAAATCAATATGCTTTTCTGTAATAATTTTTTCCTGCTACTTTAACTTCTGCTCTTCTCTGTTGTTTATGAGTAGGACTAAATTCCAGTTAGACTGTGGAGGAAAAACATCAATATTTTTACTCAGGGACCAGTGTGTGATGACTAACCGTACTTCTCCCTTGAATTGGTCAGAAGCTCAAAGACAGGGCAGAAACTTGGAAAGCTTGTCAAAGGGAAGAACAGTTGAGTATTCAAAGGTACAGGCTATCTTGAATTACAACAGCAGTGTTGTGCAAAGAGGCTGTAACACCACCACAGTTCTGTATCCCATATGGGTTGTGAATATTGTAACCACTTCCATTTATCTAACAGTTTCTGGGAAGCTAGAGTAAAGGTCTTGGAAATTTCAGGCCAGTTAATTTATTGAAAGTACAATTCTTGCTCACCAGTAATTTCACTGTCCTTGAATAATTACAAAGCAGTAGCCTCAGCCTTTTTTCATGAGAGGTAACAGGCCACAGCAGCACAGGTTATTCAACACTGCCGTGCAGGGAGCTATGAGGTGAGGAGAAAGCTAGCCACCGACTGACCCCTCTGCTGAAATTGTTGGCTGATGACTGCCTATTTTGCTGATGATAACATGCTACCAGGTACTAAAAAAACAAACAAACACAAAAAATCTCAAGAAAAATGCTTAGAGTGTTGTTAGACTGCAAAGTCAATGTAAGCTTTGATTGGCACCTACAAATCATCCATGTAGTCCTGTTCAATGTGGTTTTTTTTTGCTCCCTTGGCCATTTTTAGCAGGATGAATCAGCGGTACCACATCCTCCATGTGAATCAAACTAATTGTAACCCATCACAAGACCTCATCTGCTGTTACATGGCAGGGAGACCTACAGCTCTGCTGACTTCCAATCCAATTCTGCAGGAAAACGAGGTTACAGCACAGATCACAACAACACAGGCACTATAAAACTGCTGCTGCTCAGCTGATGAAGTCAAACTGCACGTGTCTCCTTCACTAAGGAAGGTGTGTTGAACGTGTTACTTGTCTACTTGAACAGCTAAAGGGCAGTTTCATTCTGACATTTTTTTTTCTGTGCACTTATAACTGTGTTTCTGTAGAATTGATTCAGCTATTCACATCTTGAGTTTGAAAATTAATAGCTAGCTACCGGGTACTTATAAAAGCATTTGCTATGGAAATTATCAGTGCCAGCCCTCAGCAAGGTCTGGAGCAACTGGGTACTAGAAAGAAGATCTCAGAAGAATTCTAGCTTCTTGTACATGGGACCCAAACCTGCAGGAAGCACACAGCCCTGCTATGCTATTACTCAAACACAGGGGCAAGGAAATAGGAGTGTAGCATTGGAGAAATGAAGTAGGTGTTGCACAACGGACTTGGCTCTTTGCTGCTCCTCAGAAATAGTACTTGGAGGTAGGAGTTAGCCTATGAAAAGTTTTCAGGGAATCCACAAGAAGATTCATTGCTTCTTGATTACATCTGATAAATGGAAAGGATATAATAAACTGCTCCACCACGACCCCCTGCCCACAGAATCCTGCCTGGCAGATGATATTGCAGGAGTAATTGTTTTCATTTGGAATGCAGTGTCTTGAAACACTACAACCTGTAAGAATAAGGAGTAAGGGTGGTGCAACTGTCACCTGAAATTTCCTTTTAGTGAGGCTGTTTGCATTTCTGGAGTCCAAATTTCATAAACACCTGTAAACACGCTGGAGAACACACTGTCCCCTAGTCATGTTGTGCTTACTTTCTAGAAGCCCTTTAGGATTTCTAGGCTGTGTAGATCATGCTGTTTTGGAGATGTGCACTGTAACTAAAGATGTGTCCTCTTTAAACTGCCCCTAAGTGTTCAGCCCTGCTCAGTAACAGAGGGGCTGGCAATCAGCCAAAGGATGAGATTCACACCTGACAGATTGCAGAAGCCTCCTGGCATTAGGCAATCCACACCTTCCAAGAACTGTTCTTTCAAGAAGTTATTGGTACAAAGTATTTCCCGAGGGGGTGGTAGCAATTCCCACAAGGCATGTATGAAAATATGACAACTCGATTCACAGGAAGACAGACGTTTTGCTTGACGGGGAAAAAGGGTTGCTAAAAGTAGTGTTTGGTCCCATTCTTTTGTATGCTACCAAGGGGAGGTGGGGGAAGTCTGAGTCCTAAATTTTTCTCAAGAGCAGCTGTAGCACTCTTATAGCCATCAGGAAGCAAGACCAGGTTGTTGGTATTAGCCTTCTATGCACCTAAATTTAAGCACAGCAAAGAAAGCCTCTTCTTGCAAAGAAGGATGGAAACAATGTGGATGTATTTTCAATGTCCAGTTACTTGGCCATTTTGGGTTGGAATGGATACATTTACACAAGTGTACTTTCTCACCCATCCTGTGCTTGGAAATGCCTTCCAGACTAGCTTGTATCTGAACCAAACTTGCAAATACTGATTTTTGCTGTCAGCATCACAGGTAAGTTCACATTGCTAATCATGAAGGTATGTTTCAAGACAGGGAGCAAATTCCTAGAAACCCTTGTTTCCCAGACTTGCACTGGGGAGGTCAAAAAGTCACCATTGTATGAAAAAGGAACTTTTATTCTCTGTCCTAGTGACTGCAGTCACTGAATAAAACCACTAATTTAAAAAAAAAAAAAAAGAAAAAAGAAAAATCAATTCTCTGGAAATTGAAAGCTGCATTATCTGTAGAGAAGGACTTTGGACTTCTCTTCTTCACACTCTAGGTCTGGCTGCAGCCCCAGCTGCTACAACCCACCCATTAAAAACCACAGTGGATTTTGCAAGAAGCCACAGGATTGTGGAGGGAAGGAGGATGGGTGGCAGCCACCTTTGCCCGTGTGGTGCCTGACAGCAAAGCAATGTGAGGTGTGAGGATGGGGAGGGAAGGGCGGCACAGAGGCAGGGGCAGCTCCCCACATGGACGCCGCTAAGCCAGGCATCAGTGCGTGCCTCTCTCCTGCTGGTGCTCACCGTGCCATCCCCAGAGCTGGGGGTACAGCAGCCGCAGGCAGAATCAGCAGTGCCCGGACAGCCAGGAGGGCCAGCCGTGTCCTGGGGGCATTGGGCACAGCATTGCCAGCCGGGCATTAGGAGGGGATTGTCCTGCTCTGCTCTGCACTGCGGCAGCCTCACCTCGAGTGCTGGGGGCAGTTTTGGGTGCCACAATGTAAGGAAGACATTAAGCTATTAGAGAGTGTTGGAAGGAGGGCAACGAAGATGGTGAAGGGTCTGAAGGAGAAGCCATATGATGAGCAGCTGAAGTCGCTTTGCTTGTTCAGCCAGGAGGCGTCTGAGGGGTGGCCTCATTGCAGTCTTCAACATCCTCGTGAAGGGAGGCAGAGGGGCAGATACTGATCTCTTCTCTCTGGTGACCAGCGACAGGACTTGAGGGAATGAACCTATGTCAGGGGAGGTTTAGGTTGGATATTATAATAAAAAATTCTTCACTGAAAGAGTGAGTAGGCACTGGAATCCTCTGCCCAGGGAGGTGGTGGAGTCACCACCGTCCTTGGATTTGTTTGGAAAAAGACTGGACACAGTGCTACAGTTTAGTTGATGAGGAGATGTTGGGTCATAGGCTGGACTTGATGATCTCAAAGGTCTTTTCTAACCTAGTTCATTCTGTGATTTTGTGAAAAGTTTCTTCACCCAGAGGGTGTCTGAGTATTGGAACAGGCTCTCCAGGGAAGGGGTCACAGCACCAAGCCTGCCAGAGTTCAAGAAGTCTTTGGACAATGCCCTCAAGCGTGTAGTGAGATTTCTGGGGTGTCTATGCAATGACGGGAGTTGAACGCAAAGACCCCCATGCATCTCTTCCAAACCACGACAGTCTATGATTCCGCGAAATGCGGCGGAAGGCTCCGCGGGCACGGCCGTCAGTGCAGCCCGGCCACAGGAGGAGCCGCCCCGCAACCGCTGCGCCCCCGGCCCCTCACCCGGCAACGGTCCCGCGCCTGCGCGGCCTCGTGGCGGCGCCTGCGCGCTGGGGCGCGGGGCAGGCGCCGCCGCTTTCGGCGCGTTCGCGGGTGCGGAGCGGCTGCGGCAGCGCCGAGTTCGCGCCTCCGCGAGCACCGGGCGCTCTCGGCTTGTCCCGTAGGCACGCCGAGGCGGCACCGGGCTGCCCGGGAAGGGGTGGGCGGGTAGGCACTTGGGTAGGTAGGTAAGTACGTACGTAGGTAGTAAGGTAGGGGAGGGTCGGCTGGTCCCGCTGCCTCCTCATCGTCATGGCCGGCTCGGAGCAACGGGAGGACGGGGAAGCGCCGTTACCCATCGAGGATTCGGAGCTGGCGCTGGCCGGTATCAACATGCTGCTGAACAACGGCTTCCGCGAGTCCGACCAGCTCTTCAAGAAATACAGGTCAGTCTCGGCCACCCCTCCGCCGCCCGCTCGCCGGGCCCCTTCCCGCGGTGCGGCCCCCTCCGCCCCCGCGGGCGGGCGGTGAGCGGGCGGCGGGGCCGTGGGGCGCGCAGGGGGCCCTGGCGCAGGCAGCCTCGCCCTGCCCGGCCCCTCAGAGCGGCAAGGATCGGTGCTGCCGGTCGCTGCCTCGGTCAGCGCTCTCATGGGGAAGGGACCCGCGTGTTTCACAGAATCACAGAGTGGGTCAGGTTGGAAGGGGCCGTAGTGGGTCATCTGGTCCAGCCACCCAGCTCAAGGAGGGTCATCCTAGAGCACATGGCGCAAGCTTGTCCCCACACCGTTGTTGGATATCTCCAATGAGGGAGACTCGACAAGATCTCTGAGCAGTCTGTTCCCATGCAGGGTCACCCACCCACGCAGTAAAGAAGCTCCTCTTCATGTTCAGGTGGAACTTATTGTGCATCAGTTTGTGCCCATTGCCTCATGTCCTTCTGCTTAGAACCACCGAGGAGAGCTTGGTTCCATCCTCTTGACACCCTCCCTTACCCTCCCTTTGGATATTTATACACGTTGACGAGGTCCTCTCTCAGTCATCTCTTCTCAGGGCTGAACAGGCACAGCTCCCTCAGCCATCCTTCATAAGGGAGGTGTTCCAGTCCCCCAGTAATCCTTGTTGCCCTCTACTCTACCTGCTTTAGGAGCTCCATAGCCCCTTTGTACTCAGGGAGCCAGAACAGGACACCTCAGATGTGCCCTGAATTCACCAGGGCTGAGTTGAAGGGCAGGATCACATCTCTCAAACTCTGGCACTGCTCTCCCTAATGCATCCCAGGATTCTTGGCCATAAGGGCTCAGGGGTGATCTGTGCTGTGCTGTGCTGTGGTGGGGGGGTGTTTGGCACCTTGTTGGAGGGATGGAGAAGGGCTGAGCAGGGGTCCCTCGGTAGCACTGTCTGCATTTGGCTGTTGTGTATGTGTAAACACACACGTGTGGCTGGAGATGTGTCCTGGGGGGTTTTTGCTCTGGTGCTCGTGTGTGGTCTGATGCGGTCTTCAGCGCACAAAACAGATAGCAACAAAAGGTCTGTGAGTGCTACTGTGATTATCTTTGAGCTATAAGATTATGTTCATAATCCCCACATACATCATGTCTAGGTTTCTGCGTTAAGTAGGCATCTGGTAGGAGTGGCATTAGTGCAGCTGTGTAAGTCAGGCTTAAAGAAAAGGTTGCCCCTACCTGTCCTTGCTTCGTTTCTTAGGACTAATGTCTTCCACTTGAGCTTGAGCTGCTGTAATTGCGCAGATGTTTTAAATAATTAATATGCACTATCGTGCTGTTGTCTGTATGATTAAAAAAGGCTTTGGTTGACTTAAAATAGAACTTCATAGTGATGATGTACTTATGTATTTAAATCTTGTTTACAGAAAGGATAGTTGGAAGGGGAGTGCAGGGATTGAGATAGGTTAAGAACGTTCCACTTAATAACAGCGACAACGGAATAACACTTTATTGTGTACCTGCAACAGGTTAATATTAAGCATGTCATTTTTGTCTCTAGTATATACTGCTATGTTACACAAAATACTGTTGTGTAGAACTAACTGGAATATTGCAGGTGACAAGCAAGGTCCAGTTCTGCATTCCTCACATGCATAAGCATGAAGTTCACCTCTTAATCCAGCACTGCCAAGACCACCACTAAACCCTGTGTGTAATTGTCATGTCTATGTCATGTAAAGTTGCTCCCTATGAGTTACTTCTTAAATATTTGTTTCTTTTGAAGCCCTCAGTTGCTCTGTGTATCTAAGGAACCTGTTGGTTTTGGTTGCATGCTTTTGTGTTGTGTAATTTTTTTTAAGGTGCCAGTTAAGGAGTACTCAGTGTGGTTTCCTCTCCTCCACTTTTGCTTGTGCTCTGCCATTGCTTTCTCTCAGTAGTGTGAATCTGGAAGTAGTCTAGGAATTCTAAATACATGATGCTTCTTACATTTTAAAGTAGTACTAGGAGTAAAATTGTTAAGATTCCTGTTCTCAAAATGCAGTTTAATCCTCCCTTGAAAGGGTGAATAATGATTTCTTCTGCAAATTTCTCTTGGTAATTTGGAAGATTTTATTACTGAAGATATGTTAAATGCAGAAACTTGCCAATCTTTTTTGCCAGCTACAGGCTTTTCTTTGTTTGATTTTATCAAGAAATGCCTCTTGAGTTCAGTGTACTTTCTGATTGTGGCTTTTAAATACCCCCTGCAAGGAGTAGATAGGAATCCCTTCAAAATATTGATAGTTTTTGGTTCATAAATTGATAATTGCTCTCTTGGGCTGGAGATTTTCAGAGTAATTTAAAAACTTTGTCCTTCATCCCAGAATTTGTAGCAGGTTTCCTCTTGCTGTGAACTAATAAACCCTTATTGAATTGGAGAGAGGATGCAGCAAATTAAGCTCAACTTCTTATCAACCTGAATTCTGGAGACATTTGCAGCGAGGGCTACTTGTTTTTCCCAAGATTTTTTGGTTCTGTGGTTGTCTTGAATGTGTTCTTTTTACAAGGACTTAAGCAGTGCTATTATATGTTGGCTTGCACGCAGTCTTAATGAGTGTGAGTTTTTTGTAGGTCTGTGCTTGGAATTATGCAGTAGGATGGGTTCATCCTAACTGGGGCTGGTAAGCCAAACAGGGAGGGTTTAGAAAGTCTCCATAATCTAATATCAATGTTTGTAGTTAATGGTACTAGAGGTCAAAGATGTCTGATGGCATGCAGCTTTTTAAACTTGATATGAGTGTGTGTTGTCTGTATTTCAGGTGACCTTTCTTGTAGAAAGTGTTAATTCTAAACTACTGCCTATGCAGGTAGTTTATCTCTGTTTCAGAAGCTTAGCAGTTATTAATGAATTGTAGAAGTGAAGAATGGAGATAGATACTCAGCAAAACTTCCGTTTCAGTAGCCACATCACTTAAACCACCTAAAACCATTTCTTAGAAACTGCTGGTTTTGATTCTGCTTTTTGTTACTTCAATTTTAAATTCATTTTCCACCTGAAAGATCTTGTGAAGAATTCAAATTAATACTTCTGTCTTTATGGGACAATAGGCAACCTTGTCTCTAAAACAGGCAGCATGTATTTTTCTTTGCTCTTCTGCATTTTTGCATCTTCCAGAAAGTACTGAGTATTGAACTGGAATATTCTCTTTCCTCTTGTATCTTTGAGGATTTCTAAGCATATAAGAAAGAAACTGTCAAAAGAAAGCTGACTGCTGAGCCCAGAATCAGTTATATTTGAAAGCTGTTCATAATGCAGTCCTTGAGGATGCCAGTTTTGTGATTGCAGCTATGCTTCATACACATATCAACACCAGTAAAGTCTTGCCTATTAAGAGTGGTGGTACTTTGAAGTTATGTGCCACAGAATCATGATTTCTGTATTGGACATGGGAGAGTGGTGTTTTGTGTTCTGGTGGTTACAGCTCATATACATATCTATAGAGGATCTGAAGAAGATGAATATTCAGTTGTGTGCCAGACACAACATGTAGTTGGAACTTTGTTGACTATCACACTAAAGCACTTAATGATTTGTCAGGTGTTGTTTGGGAGTATTATTGTTTTAAATTATACTTGAGGGAACATAGTAGGGTTTGAAAAATCATCTACATGTAGCATGTATATCTGCATATGCTTTTTCACAAGTTTATTTTTTTTAGAAGTCCAGATCCTTTACCTGCTGGTGGTGATGACATTCTGATCATGAATCAAATACCAGTGGATGTGGTATTTTTGTAGATCTTTACTAGACAGCACCACTGTCCTTAGTGCTTGTTCCCTCAGGAACAAGCACTAGGTTCCCTCAGAGCTAACTCATATTTGAAACTGACAGATATCAATCTTTGTATTCAGCTTGAACAGTGCTGACTCTGTCCTAGTTCCCATCTGTTTAAACTTTTGAGTGTCTATGGAAGCTGCAAGAGGTATGGAGGTTAACCAAGGACATAGACAGTGAAGATGGAGCCCTCAAGCATCAGGATGGTACTAGTTTGGTGATCCACCCTGACACTAGAAGGAATGCTGAACTGGAATATTCTTTTTCCCCTTTTAGCTTTGTTCATTTCTAGACATATAAGAAGGAAAGAAACTGTCAAAAGAACTGGTTTTTTTTTGCTGATTCTTCACTTCTTAAGAGCATTTGCAATTCAAAAATGTTTTAAAAACTTCCTCCAGCTAAGAGAAGACTGTGTTAAATATAGCCAGGAGTTTTTCACTGAATGTTGACTCACAACGTAAATTGTCAAATCACAGATTATCCCGAGTTAGAAGGGACTCATCAGGACCAATTCCTTGAACTCCTGGCCCTGCACAGGACAACTCCAAGAATCATCCTGTATGCCTGTGATCATTGTCCAAAACACTTTTTGAAGTCTGTCAGGCTTGGTGCTGTGACCACTGCCCTGAGGAGCCTGTTCCTGTGCTCAGGCATCCTCCGGGTGAAAAACCTTTTCCTATACCTAACCTAAACCTACCCTGATGCAGCTTTGTGCCATTCCCTTGAGGCGTGTCACTGGTCTTGAGTGAGAAGAGATCAGTGTCTGCCCCTCCTCTTCCCCTCAACAGGACTGCAGTGAGGTCTCCTCTCTGTCTCCTCCAGTCACTCAGCCACTCTTCATATGACTTCCCCTCAGCAGCCTTCACCACCACCTTTGTGGCCCTCCTTAGGATGCTCTCTGGTGGCCTTGTGTCTTTCTTATATTGTGGTGCCTAAAACTGCACAGAACATGAGCTGAGGCTGCCCCAGTGCAGAGCAGACAATTGCATCCTTTGACTGGATGACAGCTCTGTGCCTGATGCACCCCAGGACACATGGTTGGCCCTCCTGACTGCGAGGGCATAAATCATAAGATCAGGGCTATTATGTCACAAGAAATCCAACAATCTTCTGTCTCCTACCCAAGAGACATTTGACTCTGCATGAATGATTTTAACATCTGAGAAGGCTTGGTAAAATTTCCAGCTTCTTAATGGACAGATAAGTGGTACAAAATGACAAGTAAAATGTATACAGTAAGGTCATATCCACAGAAGAAATTGAAGATTATATAGAGAAATGTGATTATAAGACAAAATGTGTAAAGGTTTAAAGAATGGGGCTAGTGTAGAAAAACATGATGTTCAGCCTGCTAGGGTAAAGCAGAACGTGGAGACCTGGAAGCTGGGGCAAATGGGGAAAAGCTTACTATGGTTGCTTAAAAAACCTGAAATTAATTGAAAGGTAACATGCTATATCATGTGTATTAACAGACACGCAAACTTAGTAATGGACCAGAAGTCCATTATGAATAGGCATTTGAACCTCATATTACCAACTTAAAATGCTCTGTGGCCCGAAATACTTTTGACCCAAATGCAAGTTGAGGCAAGGTGACATTAAGCCAGTATTGATCAGTAGGTAGATTATGACCCATGTATGGGCTGTCTAACCACTGCTTATATACCTCAGCAAAGGAACCTTAAGAGCAAAACTGAAGTGATTTAGTAGATGCTGCAGCAGCTTCTCTAAAGATAAGGCCAGCAGCGCGGGAGCTGACGTCACTTGGTTGGGCAAAGGATGATAGCATCTGGATTGGCAGCGTGAGAATAAATCCTGAGTGCCCTGCTAGCAACCCTGTGTGCTTTTGTTTGTTGCAGCCTTGGGCAGAGGAGCAGCTGCTAGATGGATGTATAGAAAAGGGTGTTATTTGTAAGGGAAGTGATTTTTAGTAGCAGTATTCTAAATGCGTACCCCAGTGAGGTGAGATTTCATTGCTCAGTGCCAGGCAGAGTAATAGTAATAACATTGCACATAAAACCAGCATCAGTTTTTCTGGCTATTTGGATAGATTAGAAATATTTTAAGCATTCTGCAGTTTAAATCTTCCAGGAGCTGGGTATGCAGAGATGATCACTTTTGTGGACTTCTTGACAAAGACGGGTGGTGTTGCCAGAGGAAGTGGTAGAAAGGGTAGAAGGAGGTTGAGAGATCTGTGTGTCATATGGAGCAGTATCTGGTGGCTAGAAGTCCAAGGGAGGATGACAGAAAACTAAACTAAAATCTGGGTTTATAACTCAGAGGTTAGAAGTCAGGTTTGGAAATGGCAGAAGAGGTGTGATAGTAAGCACATCTTACTAAATTAATTCTGTGAAAAATGCAAATGCTTTAAAGACTTTTTACTCATGTTAGTGCACCCACTCATTGATCTGCTGCTTCTGGTAAAATATTTCAGGCTGTTGTGATAGGATAGATACGTTTTTGTTTTAATCTACTTCAGGATTTTTGAGGTATTGAAGAAGTTACGTGATGTCAGTTAAGCTGCTGTAGTTGGTTGTGGAAAGTGATTTCGGTCAGGTTGGAAAAAAAAGGTTTTGCTTAAGTCCCCAATTCTGACAGATTTCGAGAATGCAAGTGGAGAGTTAGTACAAATCTGCTGATATAACTAGCATGTTTCTCACCTTTGTAACTAGATTTCAAATAAAACATACAATTGAAAATTCTTTTCATAATCTCCAGTGTTTTGATGTTGTGTGTCTAAAGTTCACAGCTTGAAGTTAGAGCAAAACAATCTCCCACTAATTTGCAGGAGGACAAAACAAATCAGATAAAAACTGGATAGAGCAGGGCCACAGAATTATTTTTATATTCCTGAATTTCTCTTTTGGTTGTGTATTTCTAGTAAAAATAGAAATGTATGCTGAGGATTCATTTAGCAAAACAATTTGGGCTGATTATGGAATGTAAACTAAACCTGGATCTGATATTTGCAGTTCTCAGTGTGATATAATACAGTAATGCTTCCATGACACTTTTATTACCATGGGTATTTCATTTACCAGTATTGGATGAGAGGTGTACATACGTGCCTCTGTCATGTTTGTAGTCTCACAAACAATTTCTAGAACACATTTTAAAATAATCTATGATGGAATAATGACCAAAGGATTTGAATGTTGTTGCAGTAAATTCCTTACCTTTCTATTTACATATTTTATGCCTTGTTTTAAAATATTCAGTTCCTGCTTCTATATTTATCTGTGAACTTAGATGAATTGTGCCATTTTGCTTTATTCTTTCACTTTGTGGACAGAATTAATTAGTTTTGTTTCAACCTGAGCATCACTCTCAGCATGATGGCTGGAATTCTTGATGGACTGTGGTTAAAGTAGCAATGACTAGAAAAACAGTGAGGAAGTGTTGGCAAGTTAATTACATTACTCTAAATTTATACCTGAGCTAGACTGTAGTAGCCTTAGAAGCTGATGTGAAGAAGTGAAATACTGCCTTGGAAATAGCTGTAGGAAAAAGAAAATACTGAGAAGTAATTGATTTTTTTTTTGTTTGTTTTTATGTACTTCAGTTCTGATGTATTTTTTAATTGTGAAACTGGGCTGTATTATCTCAGCATTATTAAACCAAAGCTTAAAACCCTTGAATGTTATCATCATGTGTGAAAATGGAGCATAGTGGACACTTTTCTTCTGAAAGTGAGTTAATACCTTAAATATATGCTATGAAATGAGGCAAATCAGTCAGAGTTTTTTGGGAAAAGCCATGTCTTGTGTAATGCTAGTTTATATGTCTGGAAGAAAGTTCTACTTCAGTGCTCTTAAGTTTTTGGTCTAAGTTTAGTTACACATGCCAGCTTTATTGATATGTAGGACCTTTTACTGTGGTGTCTTGTAGTAATGGTGTTAATAGCATAGTTTCTTATAAAAAAGATACCTTCTGAGTCCTAGTTTCCCAGGTGAAGTGCAAACTGTGTTTTACAAAATATGTCTGGAGACTGATTTTTTTTTTCCTTTCATCTTTGAGCTAATTAAAAGTCTTGAGATTTTTCTTTACTTAAAGGAGGTTATTGCTTTCAAAGTCATGAAGACAACTTGGGTAGTGCATTGTCCCAGTGTTAATTTGTATTCGGTTCCATAGCTCCTGTCAGCGTTGATGCAGCCCTTGGTTTGCTGTTAGTATCTTCTCAAGTGCTGCTTCATTTTTTTGTTTCTTAACAACTTTAGAGTTGTCTGTCAGATAGGATGAAACGTCATGTCTGAAGCTGAAGGTCACTTAGAAGGAGCTTGAGCTTTCTGTGGGATTGTGTTTTTCCCAGAAACCTACTGTCATCCTTAGTCACACCTCAGTTTTTACTGGGACAGTACTGTGCCATTTGAAACTTTTCCTAGCTCTCAAGGAAAAGATGACCTTAAACTGTTGAAGAGTTCTTCAGTCAACATAATACTCACAAAGACTGAGCACATAACACGGTTGTTATTGAAAATTGTGTTTTAAACAGTGAAATTACCTCACTAAATGATCTTCCATAAAGCTGCAATTATAGTTTCTACCCAGTGACTATGTAGGAATGTGCTAGAAGTGTTCCTTATTTTCCTTGGTGATGACACAAACTCTGTGTGGGGGACTCCTACAGTAAAGTTTTGATGTTTTGATTGCCAAACTCCATGGTCTCAACAGAGCCATCTCCCAGACACAGGATAATATTATGCATCGTGTTTCCTTGCTTCAGGGTCCTTTTGTGCTACAGCCCATATGTGCTGTAATGGCAATGCTTTTTATAGATTGAGTGAGTGAAACTTAAAAAGAACTGATCTGTGACATTTACCTCATGTATTATAGCTACTGATAATTTCAGAATGGAATAATAAAGTGGCTCTTGATTTTTTTGTTGTTTTATCTATGATCATGGGGGATGAATTGGGAACAGAAGTAGCAATGAGTGTCAAGAGTGCAAGTGTGGAAGCAGTTTTGAAAGGTCAGATGAAAAAGATAAGTATGTACTTGGGGAAAAAACTCAGCTGTACTCAGACAAATATACATTGGAATACTTGGGCAAATTTTCATTGCTTCTGTATATTTTGTACTCTTTAAAGAGCAGTTGGCTCTCAAATATAGTTAACTATCTCAGTTTTTAACATTACTGTTTTTTAACCCCCCAGAACTGCTTGTGTTCTGTGTAAGTGGGTCTAAGGAAACATAAAAACAAAACATTTGCTTTATTTCTGAGCTTCTTTGAAAGGTGATGTAAATGCAGCTTCATACTTACAGGCATAAAACAATCTTTGTGGTGTTGTGTTGATCTGTTCTGCAGTTTTAGATCAGTTGGGTGTTGACAATGCAGGTGTGACCTTGGAATGCGTGGTGAAGGTTGTGCTTGGGAGTATGGGAGTATGTGCTGGGACTGGCTGCTGGATGGTTCCACATATCTCATGAGCTGAGAAAGGGATTATGAGGGAGCCATGTGCCCTCTGGAGCAGGAGTTCATGCTGGAAGTGCCAGCTGCAGCAAGTGCAGTTTGTGTGGCTGATTGCTGCTGCCCTGTGTAACATAGGTGCTGGGAGAACTGAGAAGCAGAGACATTTGCTGGCAGCTGTTCTTTGTTGCCTGCTATGAAAGGGGGAAGTACTCAACCTATTTTTCCTTTGGAAAAAATAATTGGAAAATGTGACAAGTTGTATTGATCTTGCATTTAGGTGTATCTACAGAATTGAGCAGTGTGTATAAAAAGGGAGGGTTTTTCCTGTTACAACATGCTTTGTTTGTCTTCCCTGTTTTTCTTTCTCATTATTCTTGTTCATGGTCTTGCTTTTAGATATTTATGCTAAATCAAAAGTGAGAAAAGGTATGTGGGGGAAACATTGCTGACTGCTTCTTTTAAAAAAACAACACCAAACAGGCAAACTACTCTTGTATTGTATAATACAGGTTCGCTACTGGAAATTTTGTTTTAACAACACACTTCTTTCTCCATGTTTTTCAAATATCTCTGCTATTTTAAAACTCCGCTTTAATATAATGCTTGTAGAATAGAGTTGAAAACAAATTGGGTGCTTTGCTGTAGCAATATATGTTTCTGTAGCCCCAATTATACTTCTTAAATCCTGGAAGTCTGTGTTTTTATATAATCTGGCAGCTCACCACTGAATAATGTGAATCACTGGTACCACTGAGGTCCTAACATTTTTTTTTTTTTAAGTGCCTTCTGTGTGGCATTACTGTAGCCTCATGAAACCTGTCTGATGTATTACCATGGTTTTGGTTGCCTGAATTTTTTGATCTAGCTGTGATTTCACCCATGGGAATTGCCCTGTGAACAGGATAGGTTGAAGCATCTTAAAGCTGATCCACACAGGGTAGAAATATATGGATTCTGAGCTTAAAACAAAACAGCTACAAAACCGTAAGCCTTTTAAGAACCTTGTATTACAACAACTTCATTATGTAGTAGATGCATTTTTTTAGTGGGTAGGTTAACTTAAATTCATAGAAACCGTTGGAAATGGGACTCTCTTAATAGAACCAGTTAACATTTGTCTTCTAGGACAAAATCGTTGTGGTGAGTCACAAGAGGAGAGTAGAATTGGCAGATTTTTAATTCTTTGTAGCTTTTTCTTTTGACGTGAACTGAATGTATTTTGATGGGTGTGGTTTCTCTTAAAATATGTAATTAAAATACGCTGCATTGTAATACTGAAAAGTTATTTTTTTAAGATGTATTCAGTATAGTAAAAATATGAAGCTTTTTGGTTTTCTGTTTCCATTATGTTTTGCAGATATCTTTGTAACTTGAAACAAAACACTCACCAAGACTTATTTACAAGCATACAAGCTAAACCCAAGGAATTCAATATGGATCTTTATTACAGGAAATATGTACAAATATAGTAACTATTTTTTGTTTTCTTTACAGGAACCATAGCCCATTAATGAGTTTTGGAGCCAGTTTTGTCAGTTTTTTGGTGAGTAGATGAGATCAGAGAATATACATCTCTTGGGGTCATGGCTGTATGTGTATACATGTGTTCATAATACTCTAATTTTTTTTCTATTTCTGAGACTATTTTTTTCCCAAATTTATAAATTAAAAGTAACTGGAGAATGAGGCATTATGCTATGTAGAGCTTGTTTACCCATGTGGTTTAAATAGAAAGTAACGGTTCTGCTATTCAGCCTAAATGTATTAAATATTTATGTGTTCCATTAACAGAGCCATAATAAAAAGTTCTCTTAAGTGAGCAGTGGAGTTATTTATTTATTTGATTAAAATAAAACTAATGAATGCCTGTTTTTTCTGGTAACTTTTGTTATTGAAGATTTCTCCATCCGTACTTGTAGGTGAAAGTTGTTAATTCAGTCCATTCACATTGCTTCCATTTTGGATAGATGAGAACTGAGAATATTGATTTACTAAAAAGTCACAATGAACAAGTTAGGTTTGTTAAATGTTTTTTTTTTTAATGTAACTTACTAGGAATTATAATGCCATGCATAAAAACTGAGCAGGTATATTAGAAAGTGTTTGGATCTTGTTTTTAGACTGTCTTTATTCTGACTTTGCTGCTTCATCTTAGATCTCACCAGAAATTATCTATGGTAATACTCTTTTGAAAGACAGAATTTACTATAATATGCCAGAAATACATGATTTGTGAATGAAATAAATATGAATTCTCTCTAGTATGCAATATGGAAAAATACACTGGTTAGGAAAACTCCTGGGGCATATGCTTCTTTTTAAGTTGGTGTGGAGGAGAAAGGAAAGAGAGACTCTCTCAGGCTTGCTTATCTGAATTGATGTGCTGAACCAGTGCAGCATCAGAGGATCTTGAAAGTATCTAGCTTAGCTGTTCCAAATATAGCAGCAGCACTTGGTGTGCCTGTGTCATTCAGAGCTTTTGTTTAATAAGATCCAAGAAAAGAAGTTACTTGTCCTGAAAATTTATTTTTTCTGTTGGTTCAGCAGTAGTTTGAGTCAGATGTGGTTTCTTTTTCTTTTTACCTATGGAGGGACTGTGGCTATTATTTTGAAGAATGTAATAGCTGCTTTTTGTTACTGACTTTGAGGGCCTATTAGTTATATGAATGAATAAAAACAGATACCTGCACAGATGCAAATCATGCCTTACATAACAAAAATTAAAAATGAATTATAGGAATTTTTCTTCTGCCTAAAGTTATCTGACAGTGCATTTAGTTTGATTGTATATGAAGTCTAAGATGGAGGTTTTCCCTTAGTGTGTTCTGAGTTCATTGTCTTGAAATCTTGGTAAAGATCTCAATTTTCCAGTTTGGTGTTTCTTTGTTAGAAGTGTTTGCACTGATGTAAACGTATTACTACTTCTATTTAAAATGTTTAATTGTCTGGTTTTACTATCCTACAGCTTTTGTAGAAATAAAAGTATTTGTGGTTTTTATCATTCAAATGTGCTTGGTTTTTAATAGAATGCCATGATGACATTTGAAGAGGAGAAAATGCAACTGGCATGTGATGACTTAAAGGCTACAGAGAAACTTTGTGAAAGTGAAGAAGCTGGAGTTATAGAAACAATCAAGAATAAAATTAAAAAGAATGTAAGAACATAATTTATGTATTGAGTAAATTTTTCTGGAAACTTCCTTTCTGTCCTCTTTATATCTTGAAAAGGTGATTTTTGGTATGTGAAGAGCCATTGAGATTAATAACAAATTTGGAAGTTTAGTCAAATATTTTACTTGTATTTCCTAATTGTTCTAAAATACTTAGTCTCAGGTGAGTGAAGTGTCTTCTAAAATGTCAGGTTTTGTTGATGTTAGTAATTGTTTCCTGAACATGCAAATTTATGACCTACTAAAATTATTTTGGGAAGCTGGTAAGTCTGTCTAATTCAGGCTAACTTTAATTCATCCATGCTCTAGTAATGTTCAAAAGTTGTGATATTGAGGCTGCAGATTGCTGAGAGCCAGGGATATTCCTAGGGAATTTTCCTTCCTTTTTTAGATTTTTCATTCTAAATAATAAAGGAAGAATAAAGCATGGAGATTCAGAACAAGTTAAAGTAGTTGTGTAGAAGCATCCAGTGAGCAGCCTGCCAAGCGTGACACAGCAGAAAAAGAAGCCATTTCTCTTCAGTGTTTCGTTTGCTAGGTGGAAAATGTTGAACCTGTTGTACTTAACTCTCTGCTCTTAAGAGGCACTGTATTTACCCTGCCACTTGTCATACACCCTTTTCTGTTCTCTTCCTGTCTAATATATGTTAATCATGTCTTACGCGTTTAGTAATAATTAAATAAAATTTAAATCTGTTATGACAATTTGTAGAACCTTGGGGAAAATAACTGGTAGTGTATGTGTAAAATTTCTCTGTTAAGGAGGATTTTGCCTGATAATCTGTCTGAGAAATTTTAGTGTAGTTTTGAACTTCAAAATGCTGAGTTATTTTAGTAGCAATACTACCACTTGCAGTTAATTTTGGATTTTTTAATTTCTCAGATTTAAACAAGTATCATGGATTATCTTCATTGATATTTTACTGTGCTTTGTGTTTGTATATTCCAAACAGGTTGATGGACGAAAATCTCCTCTATCCATGATAGATCGTCTGCAAAGACAAATAATTGTAGCAGACTGTCAAGTCTACTTGGCTGTGCTCTCGTTTGTAAAACAAGAGTTATCAGGTGTGCTGTGGCTTTCATGTTTAGATATATTTTAGCATGTCTCTTTTGTAAAACTTGGTAATAAAATAATCGTATGGCTTTCAGTAAAAATAATTGTTCTGTAAGCACAGTTCCATTTGAAACATTCCAAGACTGGTACACTTACAGAGGTATTCCGCCTTTGTGTAGGGAGTGGTGAAAAATGAGATGGATTGCTGCAAATTATGGCTTTTTTTCTTTTTCCATACCAATAATTATATTCAACTGGTTCTCCTTAGACAAGTTTACTTGTTATCTTAGAGGTGTTGGAGAAGTTGGGATGGAGATGGGGTAGCATCTGTGTGCTTTGTGGCCTGCAAGATAAAAGAGGCTATTAAATCCAGGCCACTGGGAAAATCCTGATGTTCCATATGTATTCCGTTCATGACAATTCAGGGAGGTGACAAAGTGCCAATGAAAGCAATTTTAAATGAATGTGCTGAACATGGAACTGCTGAATCAGTTCTTACGCTCTGGTCACCACAGTGTGTCCTTGCATGCCAAAGAGGGTAGTCCTGTCGTATTGGATACAAACCCTTCCTTTCAACTGCAGAGCTGTTTCTGATGTTTTCTTACATTCCTGCATCTCTTGCACAATCTTAAAACATCCTTTTATCTGTAAGTTTGTAGAAACCATGGTCAAGGTCATATAGTAAGTGGAAGCATATCTCAGGTTTCTACCAAATCAATGAAGACCAAGAGATGGCAGACAGACCAAACTCTGCTGATCAGCTGCAAGGAAATGGGGAAATAACATTCAGATTATTTAAAATAACACTTAAATTTTTCAGTCAGAGATATAATGCATTCTGTGATATGCAGACTTGTTTCAAGTTATGGCATCAAGAATATGTTTGGTTCTTGTCAGCAGAAATTCGGGAGATATTTCTGTCTACTTTATGTGTTGTGTTGCAGAAGAGTTTTCTTGCTATTTTTGATGCAGTTCTAGAGTTTTGTTAGTGGTGGTTATTTTTTTCCCTCCCTCTTGAAGCTTTTTTCCCTTGTTTCAATATGTATTCTGCAGCTGCATAACTGGGTTGGATGCTGTAACTGAAGGTGGTGTCTGTTCCCTTTCTTTCTTGTCTGCAGCTCAGAGAGCTGAAGTGGGTAGTAGAGAATTGCAGAACATGCTATATATTTGGGTTATTCTGTTGAGCAAAAAATACACCTGAAGTCTTTAGTTAAAATTCCAAGCATCTAAATGCTACCTCAGTGACTGCTATTTACTGACATTGCTGAGCTATTGGATCCATTATTTTGTGTTTTAAAGTATATTGTCTTTCTGTTTATTTATATACATTCTTTGTTTTTATCATATTTCTGCACAGCAATAGCAACCAGATTATTGAAATGAGTGTAATTTCATGAAAAAAAACCCAGGAGACAAATATTTCTGATCGGTGGATGGGAGAAAAATTCCTTGTGTTTTTCTTCCTGGAACAGTTTGACAAGAAGCATATGATGCCACGCAAGTTGGTTTCTCACATGCTTAACACATTTTATATTTTCTTTTCCACCCCCGTGGATGTATTAGAAATAGTTTCATCATAAAGTTGTTGGCAGACCAAATGACATTAGCTTCTCCTGGCAATACTGAACTACCGTCTCTTAGTGTTTACCACAGCTGTCATAGGTCTGACTACTTTCATGTTGGGAAATCAACTCAGTGATTTGTCTGGATTTAACTTTTATATGTTAAAAAGTCAGAAATTCTTTGTTTTAATTTGTTAGATTATTTTATGTTGGTATATCGATATCATATAAGTTATGGTTATGCTCTGTTAGTGAACTGTTAATGACAGCTCACCAATGGAAGCAAAGTGTAAAACTGTACCTTTTTTCCACCATACCACATCTTTTCCATTTCATGCTTGCATTGGAACACAGTGGTTAGCTCTGGGCAGAATCATTATCTGTAGGATAGGTGAAATGTGGGTTTTTCTTATTACCTGTGTCCTACACTGCTGTGCATAGTTGTGTGAGCATTCATCTTGTGGTGAACCACATAACTTTTAAGGTACGCTGTGCAGCCAAAAAATGACCTAATTGCTTAAAATGGGAGTCATGTTTGTCTTGTAATGCAACTGAATCAAGCTTGGGGGGGTTCATTTTTTATTCTAATGCTTTAATCATCTCAAGAGAGAGGATTCTTTTTTTTTTTTTTAATACTTCCAAGTTGACAGAACCCTTCTGTCATAACTGAGAATTCAAATTTTACAGTCTTTTTCAGTACAGTTTTTTAAGACTGTCAAACTAGCTTCATGCCCTCTTCGTATAACAAGAATCCAAAAAGAGGCAGTCTAGTCTGTGATGTTAATTTCTCTAGAAATGTTGGGCTTTTTTTGTGATTTGGAAGGGGTTTTGTCAAAGGCATCAAAGGCTTTTATAGAGTTGTTTGGTATTAATAGCATCTTGCTTTTCTTTGACACACCCCACCTGTTATGGTGTAATTCTGGCATTAGTTATAACACTGATCTTTGCAAATCTGGCTATATTTGTTTAGAACACTGCTGCTTAAAACATGTTTTTCTTATATTTTTAGTTAGTCTTTGTCACTTCAGTTCCTCACTCTCAGGGCCCACCACCAACATGCTGGTGTCTGTTTTTACAGCTGATGTGTGCAAGGATATTCCCCATTTGTTTCATGTTTAACACTTATCATTATTAGAGGGTGTGATTATAACAAAGATGATTGCTGTGTAAATAGGCAAATTGAACATCTTCCTCTTTTGATGTCAGGCCTTTCTTTACCCTGCTGTAAAGATCACAGACTGAGAATGCTGTCATTCTTAAACAAGAATGCTCAAGACCATTTCTAGGGAATTTCTAGGGAGATTCAGGTACCCACATTTCTTTTGAAGTTCAGGAAGTTAGGCAACTGAAAAATACTTTGAAACCATGTAATTTTTGTGTGGGTTTTCTTTTCCTTAATTGTAGGGCACTGTGTTCATGCAAAGGGCAGGGAAGTGACAGTATTGAAAATCTTACTGTCTAACCCAAAGGAAAAGGCTTTTCTTCTTATTTTCCCATCAACTGTGTTTTAACACAATTTGGGCTTAAGACATGAGGTGTAATCTCTTCTGAGTTGTGCTTCTCTGTGTTTGCTAGGCAGCCGTGTCATCTGCACCCTGTAGTGGAGCAAAATCCAGCACTAAGTTCTTTGATTGCTCTCTTTCTCTCTGACAGCTGTATTGCCTCATTGCTGACCGGAGCTGCCTCTGTGTTGTGTGTCACTGTGGTTGTACACACTAAACTTCATAGTGCCCACTGTGCAGGACCTCTCTGAGGGAACAGTGGCTATTACAAAATCCTTTATTCACTAAGTTGTTGAAAATAGAGAGAGCATTTGGGCTTGGAAAAAAGCATTTACTACTTAGGATGTTCCGCTTCTGAAATGTGTCCTTGAAGTATTTCTTTCTTCCTTGATTTTTTTTTTTAGCATACATAAAAGGTGGGTGGATACTCCGAAAAGCCTGGAAAATTTACAATAAGTGCTATACGGACATTAATACACTTCAGGAAATATATCAGAAGAAAACAACTCAGGAATCCTTGACTTCTGATGCTGCAAATGATAATCATATTGCTGCAGAAGGTGTAACGGAGGATTCGCTAAACAGACTGAAAGGTGCTGTTAGCTTTGGATATGGACTTTTTCATCTTTGCATATCCATGGTGCCCCCAAACCTGCTCAAAATCATCAACCTGCTGGGTTTTCCTGGAGACCGCCTACAGGGGCTTTCCTCACTGATGTATGCAAGTGAAAGTAAGGACATGAAGGCCCCTTTAGCTACGTGAGTAGCTATATTGAAATGCTTTGGTAGATAACTTAGTACTAAAAGTAAGTAACTGGGAAAAAGTCAAAACCAAAAAGTCATGTTGCTTTAAAGGAAACAACAGCAGGTAAAATAAACTGGTAGTTCGTTGTTTAACATACCATGGTTTAGTAAATTCATCACTCACTAATGTATGAGATCTCTGCTGTTAACTATTTACATGTATTTGGGGTTTGGGTTAGTATTTTTCTGTATTCTTCAGTACCTGCAGTTCTAATGTCCCGTAATTTAATGCTAGCAGAGTAAACAAAAGCTCCCCCCGAAGGCCGTATGAATTTACCTGAGTTACATTCTCTGCTGTGGAGAGCATACTACTTAGTTTGAGTCACTGGTCTCATTTAGCCATTTTTTCTTATTACTAACATAAAACATTTTCAGTTGTTTTAATTTTTTTTGTTTGTTTTAGCATCTCAGTAAAATGAGATGTTCATTATAGTATTTTTACAGGAATATTTTTTGTATACTCTTTTTCCCAAGACTTCATACTGTGCTCAGGTCTTTTCAAGAGCTGTAGGATTGGCCAGACTTAATTTAAACTGCCCTCATAAATGGCTTTATTATTCCATTATCTAAAAATTAATGATTTTTATTACTGGACCTACTGCAGGTACCATCAGGTGTCAATTTTGAAACATGACAGTAGAGCTGAAGTCTCTTCTACTTCAGGAGAAGAATTGGGATTCTGTTTATTTCAGAAAGCTTAGGATTAAATATTGGTGTTGATCTTCCTCCTTTCTGGGGGAGGAAGATGATATATCTGGGGGATGTTTCCGCCTTCAGATAGTCTTGGAAATCTTTGTGCTCTGCCTTTGTTTCCAGGAGTGATGTAGATCATGTAAATATCTACCCTTCTGAACACAGGATGTATTTCTTTTTCACATTGATTTTGGGAGTGCTGCTGGTGTGTGTTCAGGGGTTTTTGTTGATTTTTGTTGGGGCTTTTTTTGTTGTTTGGTTTTGGGGTTTTTGTTTGCTTTGCATTTTATTTGGTTTGGCTTTTTTTTGTTTCACTCTCTAGCAAAGAGTTAGTTTTCAAAGTATTATTGTGGGTTTTTCTTTTCTAAAATCTACTGAGATCTAAAGGCTCAACTGCTTTCATGCTATGAGCTCAGTTGTTTCTTTGCCTTTGTGTAATGTGCTCTGAATTGTGTGTTCAGGTGTAGTTTAGGAGTACGTTGATGTATGGCAGTAGTATTGTGTTTAAAGTATAAAGCCAGATTGTATAATACAAGATTCATATCTATCTTTGTGTTCCAGAATAATTTAAAAGTTTGTCTGCGTAGAATGTTATCCTTAAATTTCTGTTTACAAGCTGTAATCCCTTTTACTCTTACATTTTTTTTAGATTAGCTCTGTTGTGGTACCACACAGTTGTTCGTCCCTTTTTTGCCCTTGATGGCAGCGATAACAAGGCAGGATTGAAGGAGGCAAAAGAAATTCTTGCCAAAAAAGAATCTGCATATCCAAATTCTTCTCTGTTCATGTTCTTCAAGGGAAGGATACAGCGATTAGAGGTATTGCACGATTTCATCCTTTAGACCGATTTTTCCTCCTGATCGTTACTTACATTTTTCTGATGTGAATGAACTGTGCAAGCTTCAGCAGATTGTGACTAAAGATGCAGGTACATGGAAAGATAAGAAAGATTGGGTTAAGTTCTTCCTAGTTTCAAGTTCACATGCAGGCCTTGCTCTTCCACTGCATCTGTCTGAATTAACGACATTTTGAAATTATTTTTCAGCTACTTGATACTTCTGCAACTCTCTGCTAAAAGGAAGTGCATTTGGCCACTCGAATTTCTTGAGCTATTTCAGTTTTGCTTGTCAAGCTAAAATTGAGTATTATCTGCTGAGTACATAGTATTTATCTTCCTCTCTGTTTTATGCATTGTTCGTATACAGCTAATTCTCTGCAGTAGTTTCCCTTAAATAACTATTTTGCTTTTCAGAGGTCACACCAGGATGTTTTCTGTTACTAAGGGTGAGCTTTGACCTGAGCAGAAATGTATTCACTGAAAATGTGTTTGTGAGTGCTATTGCGAAGCATTATTCAAATGCAGCAGCCTTGTGGATTTTGGCTGAGTTATTCTCTAAGAATCTGTTTGAAGTACTACTCAGCTCCTAGCTGCTGCTTTTATCAGACCAGAATATTTTCTGAGCAATTACGTGAACCAGAAAACCTAACACAAAAGCAGAAGCCCAGAATGTTCAAACCCTTCATGTCAACATTATAATTACGAGAACTAATTGAGATGTTGATATTGGTGGTCTTTCTTTGCTAGATTTGCAGCTAAGTCTTTCAGATGTAGCTCAGTATTTTCAGAGAGGTAGTAAAAGAGCAGAGGAACAGACTTCAGTGCCCTTTCAGATTTGCAGGCATGTTCCTGTGTGGGATTTGAATGTTGTTTTTCTTTTCTTTTTTTGCTGTCTTTTTAAAAGCAGTGGTGCATTTTGGAAATTACATTGTCACAGGCAAGTTGTCACTCTTGGGAAAGTATTGCTGTTGCCTGAATAGGAAAGACCTTGGTGGGTTTTATTCATTTATATGCCTATTCCATTCTTATGGTAAAAATCAAATTTCTTTGGAATAACTACACAATGAATGCAGGGTATAACTTGGTATTTTAATGTAGTGAGGAATAAAATTCAGATGATTCTTCTGACTTTCAGGGCAAGTTATGGCAAAAGTCTAAACATATGTTGTTAATAAATTGTATGTACGTGTAGAGAGAGAATATATTTGGGATAAGCGTCAGTCAGTTTTGTGTAGTCAGTCCCTATCTGGAGAACTGTAATATTTCAAAGGAGAGCTGTTTAAATGTAATCTTACTGCAATATTTAATGCACTGTATGGTACTGCACTGCACTAATGCACTCTGTAATACACTCCAGATACTGTGTGGAGATAGTGAAGTTTAGCTCCAAGTGAATGGAGACAGTGTGGCCATGTTAACTAAGTTAGTTAGCTCAGGCAGGCAGAATGCTGTGCATTATGCTGTGCAGCCATGCCCTTAGTCAGCAAAAAGCTTTTTGGTTGCTGACAGGAATTAAAATGTTCCTTTGCCATTCATGTGTGTGTTTTCATGAGAGCTTTTCCATTCAGCAGCCTCTTCCCCCTTCCCCCATCATTTCTTTGGTCCGAGTGGTGCTCAGTCACAGAGGTTTTGCAGTGTCTGAATGTTTCAGTTGAAGTGTCTTGGGCTCTTCTGGATTTTGGTAGGACTTTTCCAGCTTAATTTGCTTAAATGCTGTTGGCATAATAGTGAAGGAAGGAATGTGACTGGTGGCAGTGGCATGGGGAGCTGCACTGGCTTTCTGCACAACACACTTGTGCTTTCATGTGTCCTGAATCTGGGCATTGGTCTTTTAAGCATCCACTGCATATTAGTGTGTCCAGCAGGGCCAGTGACTGTGACCCCTGTGAGGGGGCACTGGTGAGGCCTCGCCTCAAGTAGTGTCCGGTGCTGGGCCCCTCAATTCAAGATAGACATTGAGGTTGTTGGTGTGTCCAAAGAAGGGCAACACAGCTGGTGAAGGGTCTGGAGCATGAGTCTTTGAGGAGCAGCTGAGGGAGCTGGGATTGTTTAGTCTGGAGTAGGGGAGGCTCAGGGGTGACCTTATCACTCTCTACAACTGCCTGAAAGGAGGATGTAGCCAGGTGGGGATCAAGCCCTTCTCCCAGGCAGTGAGCAATAGGACGAGGGACATGGCCTCAAGTAAGCTAGGGGATGTTCAAGTTGGAGATCAGGAGTAATTTATTCACAGAAAGGGTTGTTAAGCTTTGGAACAAACTGTGCAGAGAGGTGGTGGGATCACTGTCCCTGAAGGTATTCAAGAAATGACTGGATGAGGTTCTTAGTGCTGTGGTTTAGTTGACAAGGTGGTGATTTTTCAAAGGTTGGGCTGATCTTGGAGGTCTCTTTAAACCTAATCAATTCTGTGATTCTGAACCAGAAGTGCACAGAAACTCTGACATTACAGCCTAATATGCTGAGTTGTAATTTCCTCGTCATTTCTAAGGTGGGTGAGGTGAGCTCCTGCAAAGCCTAGGAAGTTCTTTGGCCTTCCTTGAAACTGTTAGTGCAGTTAGGTTTAAATTCTTTCCAGTGGACATGGGATATTATTCCAGATGGCTTACCAGAATTATATTTTAACCTATAGGCACCTAAAAGTGTACCTTGGCTGAAGCTTATATACTTTATGATAGAGTCCTTCTTTTACATCTGTCATCATTGAACAGTTCTGTGACACAACATTATAGTACAGATGGATAAAAGGCACCTTAGATGTTACTGAGAAGACCTTGTGTGTTCCATTTGTGGTTGTAGGATTTGCATTAGGGCCTGCTAACACTCAGTCCATCAATTTTTATTTTTTTTTTCCCTGTGATTGTGCATACATTTTTTGTAGCCTTCAGCTGATGGTATATTCAGCTTCCATTAGGAAGCCTTCATACTGTATGTATGTGTCTTTTCTTTTCTATGGAAAAAAAAAACCAGTAAGGAGCACAGTGCAGCCCGTGGACCCTTGGAGACAGGGAAACTCTTCAAAGGGCAGGAGCAGTAATTCAGGACTGGACAGTGAGGCACAAATCTGACAAAGGAGAAAATTGCCAAGGAGGGCAGTCAAGGAGAAAGCACTGTCTCTGTGAAACCTTCCTATCTGTAAAAGACAAATGGACAGCATGGGACTGAATAATGCTTTGTACCTCAAAAAGCATGAATGGATATTAGTCAGTAAAACCCTTAGCAGACTCCGGTTTTTGAAGAAGTAGCCTTACAGGTGCGATAAATGTGGAGCAGATTATCTATCAGCTTTTTTTTTCCAGATTCACATTTTCGAGAGAAAAGTCCGAAAGCATTTGGAGACTACTGAATTGGGCAAATTAAGGGAAAGGAAAGGAAGATCCTGGAAAGACTGGAATGAAAGTGCACCAGAAAGTTAAAGGTTGCACTGCTAGGTTGATCAAATGTCTTTTTTCTTTCCAAAGAGTAGGTTAAGAAACTGTGTATTAAAAGTAGCATTTTTACTGACTTTTGCATAATTCACTAAGGCTGCTTTTATGGACATTTCTGTGCTTGATTTGTGATTATGTGGTAATTATTCCAGCCTCAAAATATATATTATATATAAACAACAGGAAATCTCTGGCTGCAAAACTGCAAAAACCCTCAGGTTCTGAGGCTTGACTCATATTTTCCATTGGTGTAGGTGCATGTAAATAGTCTGAAGGAAAAAGTACCAAATACTCCATCTGACAGGCAGAGCACCAGTGGTACTTTCAGGTGTGCTAAAGTTTGGTTGATGAGCAGGCTTCAGAAAATGTGCAGTGGTAACATGTGCTTAAATGTAATGCCTACAAGCACCTCTTGCTTTTTAGTTACCTTTTGTAAATGTTGTGGTATCAGCACCATCATTCTTATTTAGGGGTGAGAGGGGTATGGTACAGAAAAGAAGACTGAGGACAAGAGTAATAACAAGTATTGAGAAGTCTTAAATGAACTTTCTGGAAGAAAATCACAGTAGTGTCTAAAGTAAAAAAAAAATGCAGAACATGCGTAATATCAAGGTTTATTTTCAGGAATTATGCTGACTTTCCTAGTTACTTGTTCCTATAAAATACAAATATCCTAGTTTTATTCTAGTTTGATTTTGTGACTTTTCTAAGGAAAAATAGGTTTTAGTGTGTTAAGGAATAGAAAATACGGGCTTTGAAACATCCATATAATGTCCTCTGGTCAAAATTTTTAGCTTTTAAAAGTTGATTTTTGGTTTTTCCTTATTTCTGAGCATGACTTCTTTAAAAGCTTTATCAATTCAGAGTGGTGATTGAGAATAGAGAATTCAGAGGGAGGGAAAACGTCCTGAGATTTCAGAACAGCTCTGGGAAATGCTGTCTCAGGATTGTCTTGGTAAGCTCTATAGTTGCTTAGTTGTTGGGTTGGCTTTTAGTTTTATTCTGAAATCCAGAATATAAGACTAGGCTTCTCACATTAGGTTTTTTAATCCTCTTTATGGTCTTGTAGATCTGTATACTGCCTATTTTATCGGTTGGTCTTTTTTTGTCTTTGTAGTAAGTCCAAAAGAGATGTCAGTGATGCCTATTGAAGGAATTACGAACCTATGTATATATCTTTATAAATCTCAATATCATCAATTTCAGGTGCAGCCAGGATGTTACACTTGCATACTCCTAGGACTTTGTAATTATTTTTGTTTGTTCTTTTAAGCAGTAAACAGAAAGTAATTAATTTAAGAATTGCCTCCAAGAGTAGTAATTCATATTCCAGGATGTTGCTGCAATCCCTGGAGATGATTGAAACTTTAATTATTAATGAATGTCTGTGAAACATGCTTAAATTAGCTTGATGCTGAAGGAGAACTTAGGCAGGTGTCAAAACATGTGAGAGATCTAGAGAGTTAGAGAGGTGGGTTATAGAAGATTTGAATATTCAGCAAACTGGACTTGTATATTGCAAGGTGGTTGGTATTTCCTGTGCTGCTCCAGGCAGGTGTACAGCATTGCAGACAATGAGTTGATTACCAGTAGTCATGGAATAAGTGATTTCTATTTCAGAATGGTTAGGGGTTTAGAAGGCAGTATATCTTTGAAGAGAACTAAATATTTAGATTTTTTTTTTCCTTTCTGTCATTTTCCTCAGAAGTGCTGTAGACATGGATTTGCAGACCTTTTGAATTCCTAGCAGAGAAATAAAGTTCTAAACTGATGTTATTTTATTTTATTTTTTCTGTTAGACTGGGCGCATAGCAGTTACTTTCTGGTAAGGTTTGTTGGGGTGATGCAGTGTCAGTGGAGTCATGTGTAGTGGAGAGAATGCACTGGTACAGGGGTGAACAAAGTGCACCTAGCTCATTCTCTCTAGCAATTCTGAGGGCAAATATAACTCACCTGTCTTTCTGTGTTGTATATTCTTCTGCCTTGCCAACAAGCATCTTATTTCAATCACTGATGTACTTTCCAAGTGTACAGTGTTTATATTGATGCAGCTGTGGCTCCCTGTGCAGGCAGTTGTGTTGTCTTGATGCAATGTGTATTATTTACAGTTAAATAATTCCTTAGCAGCTAAACCAGTTTTCCCTGAGGAGACAAAGGAGAAAACTTAATACAATCATTTCAGAGCTCTGTGTGTGCCTGGTCATAAGCTGCAATGCTGTAGATTTTTGTAGGAATTTTTGAATTCAGTTATGTTGGCATAGATGGTGAGTTTGCATTTTCAAGGGATTCTTTTGATCACATGCTTAGTCAGCAGAGAGGGGCTTAAAAATTCTTCTGTTGTATAAATTATAATACATGTATATGATAAATACAGGAAGAGTATTAAAGCTGGTATAGGCTGTACTGGAATGTATAGTATGTTTAATTAAATACTGATTTTCATTCTCCCCTGTAATGATTGATAGGGAGAAGTCCATCCCAGACTGGGAAAACCAGGTAGTCAAAAGAACTATCATTCTAGTTCTTAGAAAAGTGTCAGTTCTTTTTGCTAAGCTGTTGTTGACTAATGATTTTATCAAAATGCTTTTTCTCTCATATGCTTTTTTATCTTCTTATGTGTCATGCAGCATTTATGAATTCTCTATTAACTGTTGCTTGAAGGGGTTTCTGAGGCATATGGGAAGAGGTGAAAAGTTCAAAATAAATGAAATCAAACACTAAAGGTATCCTCTTGTGCAGAAAGCTAAACCTCATTAGCAGATGTTAAAAGTATGATTTTTAAAGGTGGAATGACTAGTAGAAGTGAGATAACTTAAAAACTTACTGCACAAACCAAATGAATTTTGGACTTAATAGCACATAGGAGGAATATAGTCACTGATTTTTAAGGTTGAAGGTGGAGACATGATCTGACCTGGCTGCTATTAAACTCCTCTACTCTAGTTTTTATTAACTGCCTATTAAAAGAAATATGAATTTTTTCTTTATCAGTATTAAATTATCCAACAAATTTTAAATCTCAGGTCTCTGAATTTTTTGTTTTTCTTTCACCTTTGTTAGTGTCAAATTAATAGTGCCTTGACCTCATTTCATACTGCTTTGGAACTTGCAACAGACCAAAGGGAGATTCAACACGTCTGCTTATATGAAATAGGTACGTTGGATGTATTTACGCCATAAACAGCTCACTTTCAAGTTTTGACTGGAAGCTTCAGTAAACAAACTGGAGACTTCTTACAAGGATTTTAAAAAAAGGTTTTAGATTACTGGCCTTTGTCTTGGGTAAATTATGATAATAATCTTCTTGTTTAGACAAGTAGAATTCAGCACTTTTTCATAATAAAATTATCTGCAAGTACAAGGTGATGCAAAATCAGAGAGTAGACTGTGGAATCAAGGGCAAACTGTTAGCCTACTGAGTATGATTTAAAATTAGAAATAAATTCATCTGACTTGTCTATGGATTCATCATTTCTGTGCCAAAAACTAATCAATTTTGAGGCTTCAGAGTGCACAGTGTCTGTATTTCTTGTCCATTTCCTTCTGTCAATAGCACAATATGATATATAGTCTTAATTTGCATACAAGTCTTTCTAGTGGAGGAGATAGGTTGCTTCAACTTTAAATGGGATCATGTCACAGTAGAAAATAATAATGGAAAAAGTAGTAGCTTTGTAAGTTTCAACATTCTACAAAATGTGGAATTTAAGTTTTTAAAATGACCGCTTTTGGTATATATTTTTGTTCCTGCTCTGAAATGTGGATTCATTATTTCCTATGGAATCTTCTAATTCAGAATGTCCCAGTAAATTTAAACCAGACTTTAAATATATGTCATTTGTTTTTGTTTTTAATTTTCCAGTTACTTTTATAGTTGTTAAACGTGCTCCAGCGCTTATAACAAAACACAGCAGAACTGTGTGTTCCAATAATGTTGACACCAAGTTTGAATTACTGTACTTCCCCTGAAGTTAAATCAGTGTTGCTTTTAGGTTGGTGCAGCATGATAGAGATGAACTTCAAAGATGCTTTTGAATCCTTCGAAAGGCTTAAAAATGAATCCAGGTGGTCCCAGTGCTACTATGCTTATTTAACAGCAGGTGAGTATATCCAGGGTGTTGGGTAAATAGTAAGTCAGTGATGTGGTAAGGTTTTGGCACTGTTTTCTCTTGGGAAACTTGCTGGTGCATGTAGTGCCTTCCATGCTGCCTGCTGCACATGCAGCTTTGTGCCAGGCTTGACTTGGACAATTGTGTTTGTTTCCATAATGAACACTTGCATGCTCATACATGTACCTGCCTGTCTGTACACCCCTCTCCGTGTAGATAGAATTATTACTACTTCACAGGCTTGGTAGTGTTGCTTCCTTTAATGGATATAAAAAGTAGTACTAACTTTTTAATGAGCACAGAGGGTACCTGGGGTACTTGAGTTTACCATGCTGGTCAAATCTTCAGTTTAGATAACTTTCTGGAAGTGAGTGTGTGGAGATTTTCCTCTGTGACAATATGATATCTCATCCTAGTTTTTCCTCTTTCATATCCTGGTGCTGTTAATGTATTTTTGTTTCTGTATTCTTGCAGTGTGTCAAGGAGCCACTGGTGATGTCAGTGGTGCTCAGAATGTGTTCAAGGAAGTTCAGAAGCTTTTCAAGAGAAAAAACAATCAGATTGAACAATTTTCAGTGAAAAAGGTTAGTTTTTGTGTAGGCTGACTTATTTTGGTACACTGGTGACAGTTCAGTTTTTAGTTCAGTATTTTCTTTAGCAGGATGCATCTCTTTTCTGCTGTCCTGCTTCTGTAGAATTTGTGGGAAAGAATAGGGTGGAAAAATAATAGTGTCATTTGAAGGACCTGACAAAGGAAATGTGAATTAGCTATTCACTCTACAAGCAAAGTTAATAATTAAAGATAAAAATACATGATACTGTAGTTGCTTTGGTAATCTTCCTTCTAGCTTTTCCTTCCTTACTCCTTTTAATCTTGTTTTGTTTGTTAAAGCCTTTCTTGTTTTTGAGAGCTAGGAGTTGTCTAGGAAATAGCTCTCAACTGGTGATCTTGCAGATGGTACTGTCTCAGTATCCAGTCAGTTTGTATTGGGACTGTGAAATACAGTGAAACCCAGTCAGGCTGCATACAAGGAGGTTTTAATTTTGATCAATATGTAAGCTCTTAAATTAGTTGCAAGATTTTTGATTTTTAGTTATAAAATCTTTAAGCAAAGTTACCACTGACTTTATTTTCATAAAATTGTTGTGTGACTGTATAAAACAGTTAAAATGAGTGTTTGTAAATATCATGTTCACTCTAAAGAAAAAAATTGGAATCTCCATTCCTTCTTTCTTGCACTTTGCAGGCAGATAGATTTAGGAAACAAATACCAACCAAAGAGCTCTGTGTCCTGGCATCCATTGAAGTGTTATACTTATGGAAAGCCCTTCCAAACTGTTCCCTCTCGAACTTACAGCATATGAGTCAAGGTATAGATGGCTCCTTGATTAATTTATTTACATTTTAAAATGAGATGTATGATTTTATGCTGTTGTGTGGAGTAGCTAATTGCAGTAGCATGAACATTGTAACTTGTGTGCATGTGTCATAGCAAAATACAGGTGAGTAACAAAAGAATAGTGACCCATTATGATTCAGCCTAATGCTTCATTTTTACAAGTTTTTGGGAGAAGTTTTAACTGCCTGCTGCATATAGCTGTTTGGTAATCATTGTTTAAAATGAAACAATAGCATGATAGTTACTATTCCAAGTCACTAAGCAAAATGTAACTCATTTAAACCTAGCAACAAAATAGAAAAATTAAAACAATGTATTCATTCCTGCAGTTTTCTTCTAAGGGGAAATAGGTAGCTTGTGAGGTTATCTATGACATGATAGGTGTTCTATTTGTCTTGGGACCTTCTTAGTGGTGAGTGGTTGCGTCTTCCTTAGTCTCCAGCTGACTTTGGGTGTCTGCCATGTGAAGCTTATTGTAGCAGTGTGTATCATGAAGTGTTCAGTGCTTCTTACTCCATCCAGCAATCACTCATTTGCATTCTGCAAACAGTTACAAGCTGGTTGAAGAGAAGCTCAATGTGACCTGCATTGGCAGCCCATTGGCTGCATCCTGGGCTGCATCAGGAGTGTGGCCAGCAGGTCCAGGAAGGTGATTCTGCCCCTCTGCTCTGGTGAGATCCCACCTGGAGTGCTGTGTCCAGGTCTGAGGTGCTCAGCACCAGAACGATATGGACTTGTTGGAGTGTGTCCAGAGGAGGGATGCACAGATTATCAGAGGGTTGGAATACCTCTCCTATGAGGTCAGGCTGAGAGGGTTTGGGATGTTCAGCCTGGAGAAGAGAAGCCTTCAGACAGTACTTAGAGAACCTTTCATTTCTTAAAGGGGACATGCAAGAGAGCTGGGGAGGGACTTTTTGCAAGGGCAGGGAGTGACAGGACACGAGGGAATGGCTTTAAACAGAAAGAAGGCAGATTTAGATTAGATATTAAGGAGAATTTACTGTGAGGGTGGTGAGGCACTGGAGGAGGTTGTCCAGGGAAATTGTGGATGTCCCATCCCTGTGATTGTTCCAGGCTGGACAAGGCTCTGTGTTACCTGGTCCAGTGAAAGGTGTCCCTGCCTATGGCAGGGGACTGGAACTAGATGGTCTTTAAGATACCTTCCAGCCTAAACTGTTCTAAAATCTTCTGATTATTACTTGCTAATTTAGAAAATAAAACAAAAATTGTCTGCCGCAGGTTGCCTTTTTTTTTTTTTTTTTTTTTTTTGGTAATAGTGGAATTTTGGGGATTGTACACAATTTTCATGTTATGCTAGAAAACTCCAGTCTTGAAGTCAAGACCACAACTCTAGTTGTGGTGTTCGTTCCAGTTTTAATTTGAGATAACTTGTTCATTTAAATTGTGTGATGGCGGTGGGTTATAGTCAGATTCCTAGTTGTCTAGTCACAAAGGTAATGGTAGCCTTTAAAATCAGATTTACTTACATCAGAATAAATTTGAGTTTATTTTTTGGCTGTCATTTGCCTTCAGAGTGGTCAACTTAATAAGGTGTAAGGAGTTTATATTCTCTCCCACACTCTGAGGCAGCGTAGGTCTCCCTTGTGTAAGCTTTCAGTCAGTGTTTCACATTTTAATGTGAAATAGCAGTATGGGTTCAAATTCAGAGATACATTGCTTATGAGTTGGACACTGACAAATATATCTGCATCAGCCATCCCTGGTTGAAGGTTTTCTGTGCAGTCAGTGTTATTTCTGCACCATATGTGCAGAAATATTTATTATTATTTCAAAAACATGAATAATAGTTTTTTTCCCACATTTGTTTCCTCCTGTCATGAACAATTGGATTGTAATTTGTTGGGGTGGATTTTTAGGCTTTTCCTTAGGGCTAGAACTTGACTTGGAGGAGTTAATTTGTATCCACTTGCATCTCTGTAAGTAAAATGCCAAATAGCTTGAGACTTGTAATCCACACAAGAACTGACAATGCAAATACTTCATGAAGCCACCTCATAGTTACCCATAGGTGGCTTCTTAGGGTTGTGGATTATCTGTGTTGTGAATGCAGAGCTGGTTAAGATCTGGCAGGGTTTATGCTGTGAGGCAAAATGTTTAAGGAGCTGCACTGCTCTAGACACAGCAGTTATGAGATGAAAAGCCCTGTACTCTCTCCTTCCTGGAGTTAATGGTATGGGCAAGTGCAAGTGGCTCCTCATGGAACTTGCCTTCATTTAGCAGAGCTGGCACTAATAAGCCTGATCAAAATGGAGTCTAATTTGTTTAGAAAGGGTTCCATGCATTGTGATTCAGTTTTTCCTGGAAACAGAGCACTACTCAGCTGAGGCACAGTCTGTCCCCAGATTGTGGACCAGCTAAGGTCTGTCAAATTAACCTTATCCTCCCATCATCACTGAGAATTGTGATGCCAAAACTCTCTAGACTGGGTTCTTAAGTCCAGTACAAATTTTTGTGCATCTGTCACTTGGCTTCAGTTCAGAAAATGTCAGGTTTGTTTGGATTGCTTGCCCTGTGCTCCTTCTAACTTAGACTGTGTATTTTTCTTTCAATATGTGGGACTAACCATTGTCCTGTAGCACCAGAATGAGATGATTGTTTTTTAAGTTTACCTTTTAGTGGATATTTCAAAGACCAGTAGAGATCAGGATCAGTCCTCCTCTTGTGAAAAGGACACACCAACTGCCTTTGACTTCAACCCATTCATTCCTGTTAGGAACTGCTCTCATGAGTGACGGATTTCTTGATGAGGTTCATACAGAATGGGTTGTATTTAAAAGAAAACAACTTACTTGTCTTTCTGTTAATGTTACTAGCATCTGCTTTTTCTGGCAAAATTTAAATATCAGACTAAAAGACAATATAAATCACAGTTCTTGTCTAAGAAAGTATTTCAATCCACCTTTTTTACTGGAATCTTTTCATTAAGCTTGTCATGATGTGGATGATTCATCGGCTGCTGGCTTGAGGAATTTGCTTCTTGGTGCCATACACAAATGTTTAGGAAATTCTGAAGATGCTATTCAGGTAAGTAGTTAAATGATAATTTCCTCCATTATTCCTATTTTATAAACTGTTCTTTTATAAACAGTGAATACTTTTGAGTAAGAGTGTTAAGCAAGTCATTAGTTTTTCAGTGCCATTAATCATTCTGGTTTGTAATTTCTAACAGAGTTTATTTTAAAATCTTCTGATTTAACATGTCTTCATTATAGTCTGTGCTGTGAAAGTAATTGTCTTTGTTGAATGAACATGACAGTAAAGTGGTTTGTAGTAATAAGGGGAAGCTGGGAAGAATAAGAGAAAAGTTTTTGCTCTGCTAGATGTACTTTGTCCATCAAAGAAATAATTTTTTTAAAAAGTATCTTGGAGATTGACCTTTTGAAGGCACAGGTTTTCTTCTGTGGACCTGTTAGAGAGAGGAGTTTGATTATTAGCACATACCAAAGAATAATTTTGCCACCACTCCAGGTTTTGATCTCTAGGTACAACTCTCCTTTTTCCTCCCCAAAATAGAATGCTGTTCATATAAGCAGCAAGATGCTGGCTTTAAATCCTCCCTCCCCCTGCCCCATTTCTCCCTCACATACCTTAAATAATCTGGGTACTTCATCTTTGATGCCACAGTTTCTTGTTAGAGCTAGAGCTAATATTTTTTCAATATTAAGTTGGAAAACTCTTGAGTCGGTCACTATAATACTTGGTAAAAATCCAAACTAATAATTTTGTCTTGATACAGTAGTGTTGGTAAAAACAGCTAGGAATCTATACCATTGTAAATTTTTAATATATTCTCATTTTAGCTTTGGCTAATTTCTACAGATTAAAGTTGAATGGTGCTTCCGCATTGTTTGGAAGTAACAACCTGTCAGTTTTAATGTACCTCTGCAGTCTTTGGTTTCTTTTTTTCCTTTCATTTTTACAGTACTTTCAGCGAGCTGCTAAAGATGAACTCTGCCGTCAAAGCAACTTGTACGTCCAGCCATATGCTTGCTATGAACTTGGCTGTATCCTGTTGGACAATCCAGAGGTATTTAAAAATACTTTTCTAAGTATTTGTGACTCCTTCCACTTACTTTTGTAAGTTTAAAAATAGGTCATGCCTATTAAAAATAGGCATGACCTATTTTTAAACTTACAGAAGTAGTGGAAGGAGTCAACATACCATTCTGCAAAGAATGAAACAAAGTTTGTAGGTGACTATTCATATGAAGTTTTAAAAATTTGTGTTATACTTGCCATAAAGAAACTTACAGTTTTGTGGGGAAAGGGCATTCAGTCCAAAAAATGGGATGTGTTTTAGATCAGTGTCTTAGTTTTTCAATACTGAGAGTGTTCCTGCTGCTGGTGACAACAAAGGCCTCACCAAAATGCCCTGGGTAGGCAGGGATTTCTTGTCTGCAGGTGGTGTTTAGTCTGGTAGATGCCTAGGGTCATTCACCTATTTAATATCCTGTTGGATGCTATTCAAAGTTCACCTGTACTCATCTTCTCCAGATAGAATTTGACGCCTTCCTAAAATAACAAGTGGGTTTTTTAGTCATTTGAATTCCAGTAAAGCTGGTTGTGTGGGCATTTTGACTTCGACCCTGAGTAGTGAGGGTTGTCTTCTTCAGGATGTGGAAGAATATAATCCACCAGGCTTTCAGATTGTCCAGATGGCTTGGCTGACAGTACGTTTAATTGTTCAGGTCTTTGCTCATACCCTACCTCAGAGAATCTTAAACCAGAGCAGCTTGTGCAGCACTCTTGGTGCTGTTTCTTTCCTTAAATGTGTAACCCCAGTCCTTGGACTTAATGCCCCCTTGTGTTGTTAATCAGATGGCAAGTTAGGGGGGAAGTGGTTACAGGGTAGTCACTTGAACCCCCCCTTCACTGTATGTGGTGTGTGAAGTAGCAGGCTGATAGTATCTCATATTCTTTAGATTCTGTATTCAGTTGTTTTTGATGTTGTCACATTTAGTTAGAGTTGAGCCTTCGTCTTAAAGGGGGAAGGAGAAGGAAATCTTTTAATAAAGACAATTATCATGACAAAGGACAGAACTAGAAAATGCTTTTAAAACTAATTTTCTTTTTGAAAACCATGCTGCCCTAAGACTTAGAGCTGGGCTTTGAAGCCTGGAAGGAAGGTCTGAGTCCCATAACAGTTCCTGCTGCCTTTCTTTGCACATTCAAGTTTAAATGATCATGTCAAGTGTCTCCAAAAAAAAAAAAAACCCAAAAATGTGTGTAGTGAAGGCACGGTAAGATTTGAAGAACATGAGAGCAGTCCTTCCTTCCTCCTGCTTTACACGCAGCTTGTGCACACAGTAACTGAATGTGCCCCATGAAGGGTGTTTGAGGGCTGAACGAGCCTCAGCTGGAGGAGCTGTGGTAGCGTTTAGCATATGAAGGATGTGGAGGAAACTCCCTCTTGTGGCACTCAGAAAATGAGGAGGTAATGATGCTTTGCTTCAATAAAGTGGGATGGGGGTAGGAGAAAGCAAGAGCTTTCTAGGACTAGAGGTGAGTGTATCCTATTTATACAAAATTTCATTTAGTAGCTGGGGTGTTGTGCTAGAGCTCCATAATGGTTAAGAAAGAGAAGGGAATAGGATTTTGTAATTTCACATTTTCTATAGAAGACTAGAAATACATGATAGTGCTTCTCCTGGGTGCCTCATTAGTATTTCCAGTTTCCTAGTTTGAGAAACTACCTTTTTCAAAGGTAGAGATGCTACTTCAGCCTCACCAGCTCATTTACTGAAAGTATTTTCTGTAACATTTGTGATGTGTTTCCAATGCAATACTTGTCTTTTTGTAGACTGTGCCAAGAGGCAAAACCCTACTGCTCCAAGCCAAGGTAAAAACTAAGGCATTTTCTAGTTTAATTGTCTAAAATGAAAGGGCATTTGGGAGGTTGTGTTTCCAGGGGTTTGGGGAAGCGGGAGTGGGTGTTAAGTGGTGTGTCCCTCACCTGTAATCTACAGCTCCTGTCACATTGATGTGTGTTAATGTGCATGATACACATTTATTTGTGCTCCATAGGTATGTGCTGCTAGGTCAGCCATCACACAGAGCCCACATCACTTACAGCTCCTGCAAGTGTTAGAACCTTGATAAGGTTTTCAAGCAAGATTTGGCTACAAAAATTTTGAAAATGACAATTCTCCATTCTTTGTCTGTTCCAACTGATTCCTGCCTTGGGCCTGTTGGGATTTTCTGGAGCTTTTGGGTTAGTAGAACCCCTCAGGTGCTCTTCAGCTGTATGGGCTTCAATCTGCCCTTCTTTACCAGCTTGGAATTTCTGTAATAATTGCTTTGCTGTGGGTAATATAGGGATATTGCAACATGCAATCACCAGTTCACCTCTTTTCTTTGGACTCTTTTGTAACATGATTTTTTAAGCATTAATAGCAAAATAATCTGCATGTCCTGAAGTGAAGGAGGCTAATAGGTGTATGTTTGGGGGTTTTTTCCTTGTTTTTTTTATCCCCAGGAGGAATTTACTGGCTATGACTTTGAGAACAGATTGCACGTCCGCATACATGCAGCCTTAGCCTCTCTAAGGGAAGTGGTTCCACAGTGACTGACAGGAAGGCTTGCTATCCTTTCCCACAGTTCCTGCACTTTAGGATGAAGCAGAAGAAAGAGCTGTTGGGAAGTCCAGCTTTTCTTCTGAAAACCACTTGTGCCAGAGACACTTTCCTAGTATGGCTGAGTAAAAACATTACAATTTTAACTAAAAGTAAATCAACCAGGAAGAAGGTTAAGTGACCTTGTGTTTTTAACTCTTCATTTTTTATTTTGTTCAAACCAAGCTGAACACAATTACTTATAACTCTGTGGGTGAGCCTAAATAAGCACATTATTTACTTCAACAACATTGGCGAGGTTGATTTTTACCTTTTAAAACAGGTCTACATCTAAAATTTGCCAGGATGAACACTTTTGGTTTGATTAGAATAATGCAATATAAGTAATTGGTTTAAATGTTGAAGTTGGAAGTGGTCAGAATACTCCTTTTTCTCCAGGTATTAGCCAGCACACAGGAGGAGGAGGAAAACTGTTCAGCCACAAAAAGCAGATATACTAAATTTTTGTGGCTTTTGCCAGTTACCTCATGATGGCTAATGGTGAATTTTAAACCTCTCACCCCCTTTTGTTCTTTATCCCTTTCCTCCCAACCCAGCTCATATTTGTGATATCAATGATGTCAATATATAAGTTCTTTGCTTCTGGTACATTCCAGACAAATACGTTGACATGCAGCTACTGCTTGGGCAGTTCTTATTTCAGCTCTTACATTCTGAATGCCATATTAAAATTTTACGTGTTTTTCATTCAAGCTGCTGGATCCTTACAGCAGTGACCTTTAAAGGTATTTTAAAAACCCTCAACCAAAAAAAATGCCAACCCACAAAACTGCTTTGGTAGTTACACCAATATTACAATATCTTCAGTCTCTGTATAGTATTTCAAGCCTGTGATGTCAAGTTATTGAAATACCTCAGAGAGCCTAAAACTTTTGTCATGACCATATAATTTTTAATACTTGGCCATCAGTGTGCTTATCTGTAGCTTTTTTTTACTTTTGTCCATAATGTGTAGTATTTCCTTATGTTTTGTATTCAGCTAATATTATATTCTAGGAAGGGAAATATTTTTTTAAAGAAGCTTATGAATGGAAATCTGACCATAAAGTTAGTTGAATTGTGTTACTTTGCAAAGCTAAGAAAACTGGATATCCTTGGAAATAGTTATCCAAAAGCCTTATCTTTACTTTGGTCAGGTTGCCTTAAACAGTTCCTTAGCTTAAGCTTTTTTTGTTTCTTCTTACCTTGTTGTAGAGCATGTTGCCAAAGTTCTAGACTTTGCCCATATCTAACCTTCATTGATTTGCTTTTGAGGTTACATCTAAAGCAAGACTGATATGGAGGAGAGAAGTAATGTCCTGTTTGGTAGGCCAAATGAAATGGTTGAGACACTTTTATTTCTCTCTAGAAAGACACAGTTCTGCTATGAAAGGCATTCCTAGAGCAGTTTAACACTTCTGTTGCAGTTCCTGAAGGAGAGGAGGAACTCTTTATAAAGCAGTTTTATTTTTGTATAATCTAGGTGTGTTACAGGTAGTACACTGGGATTTTTTTATTCCACTTTGACAGTAATACTGAGTCATAAATGGGTGTTCAACCTTATTTGGTCAATCCAAATAAATATTGACTAGAAAATGATATATTGTATATGTATATAGTGACTGCTTAGAGTTCAAATAATTATTTTAAAAATGGGCTTTAATGTACTTGAAATCTTATTTTGTCCTATCTGACTTTTAATGTTTTTCAATCAGTCTGTTCTGGGTAAAAAACTGGGAATGGTGCAGCTACTGGCAAAATTCTTTTTAAATACACTCCTTAAGTATGATGTGAGACTTGGCTGTTCAGGACACAAAGCACCTGCATGCAATTTGTGTTGGGATATTTAGAGTCTGCAAATTTGGAGGTAGCTAGAAAATTGTAGTAAATTTACTAAAAGGCCTGTTCTCACCAGGCCAGGAGTGGGTATAGAAAGACATTATATGTTCATGTAACAGTTCAATAACTCTGTGCAAAGTGCAGCTTTCCTGTGGGCTTAGCAAATCATCACAACTGTATGTTTCTGTATTAATTTCCCCCCTCTCCTTGTAGGAGACCCTCCTACACTGTATATGGCAAAATTACTTTTTATGTTAGATTGTGCCTGTGATGAGAAAAAAGATCAATAGTCTTTTGTGTAAACTAGTACGTTTTTATACTGTGGAACTCGGAGGCATGGTCTAATAGCAATAATGGAATATGCATCTTGCTAGGTGATATATTAAGGCCATCTTTACTGGGACAGGTATTTTTTGTTGATGTTGATGCAGTTTTTATCTCAGTACAACTCATTTCAGATAAATAACTAGAATTTTTAGATGTCACCAGGTGGCATATTTATTGTGATGTACTGTAAATGTTGTTAATTTACAGAACTTGCACTTTTATATTTCTGATTAAAATTAAAAGAAATGTGGACATGAATTTTGTTCCTTTGCTTCTTGAGTTTGACTTCTAATTGGCGGCCTCCTGAGCAAGATGATACCAAGTACTGGGAAAACTTCTGGGATGTTAAGTGACTCTGTAACAGTTTTCTAGTCAGCAATTGCCTTCAGCCTTTTTCCTTCCAGTATCATTGCAAGTCTCCTGGATTAGCAAGTGAGTTACATCATGTTGAGCTCAACCATAGAGTGAATGAGCTTTAAGGTACATTTTTAAGACATCAGATTCACTTGTTTGTCACTGAAGAAAACCACATACAATTGTATTTGTTGCATTCCTACACCTTTGAGAAGTGTTTCTAATTTACTCTAAAGCAAGCACTTTAATTTTTTCTCTGACTTTGAATGCTTGTTTCATACTCTAGTTATGCTTTATTCCTAAATAAAATTCCCCAAATGCTGTACTGAATTGCGTTTCAGTTTGCAACAATGTGATTGTCTTTTCAGCCATTGATTGTACTCGTGTTTAAGAACTGCTCTGTACCTGCTGAGGTCTGAGCAGGTGTTAGGTTGATGTAGGCCTGATCAAACCTTGCAGTGGGGTGGAAGCAGAGTACAGCACTCAACTTCCCCTTCCAGCAATCATTATGAAACACTTAACAGTGGTAGAAAGCACTTTCATTAGAAGTTACACAATCCCAAACAAATATTGTAATCTTAAGTAAATTTATGTTTATCTTTTTATCTTAAGGCTATTGGGAGGCCAGTGGCATTTGTCAGAAACTTTGCAGGCAGCCTATAGCACAAAGGAAAAGTGAAATTTAGGAATAATAGACTTGTTCAAGTCACAAAAGTGTGCCATTGTTAGGAGATGGTGAAAAGTGTTCCTGCTCACCTGGCCTCTTCCCCACCCATTTCCTACCGCACAGAAGTTCAACTTGAGGCAGCCTTTCCAGAATTAAGTGCTGAATAATTTCTATATCTGATTACTTTTTTGATGTGTGTTTGGACCCCACAGCTGGACTCACCACAGCTTATCAGGGTAGGTGCATATTAGTTGCATATTTCTCCCCTGCCTCTGCTCAGAACCCCTTTGCACAATAGCCCAAGATCTCCACAATCTCCTTAACCCCCTGGTGTTTTAATCACCAGTGAGAGTCAGCCATGGGGAGTTCATGTGCAGTTGTCTTACTGTTAGCCCTAATTTTTCCATTGCTGTTTTTTTCCAAAATGCTGCTTGTCTTTTGATGTGACCTATTCCATGATGGTGTTTCAGTCAAGTAATCTGTTAAGCTCAGCAAGACTGGCTGTTGGTCAGTGTTCTTCAGGCATTTCTGGCAAGCTGTGCTTACCTAGAGGAGATGCCCAGGTGGGAGAGAGGAAGGGATTAAAAGGAAAAAAATTACTTGTTTGACTTGAGGATTTGAGAAGGAAGGGAGAAAGAGATTGTTATTACAAAAATTATTCTGCTTAGCAAATTCTGACAACCTCCCAGTCTTTCACTAAAAGCAATATGTTTACTATATTGAGAAAAGATAGTTGTACTGGATCATAGACTTCTTCCCAGTTAATGAATGACCTGACCCCTTTTCTGGTAGAAAAATAAGGCTTATCTGGGACCTTGATTTGCTGAACTTCTGCCCAAGCTCTTAGATTTCAACATTGTCTGGAAGCTGTTACTTTTGCAAAGGGGTAAAAGGTGGTAGGACAAGGCAATGACCTCAGCTGGGCAGGCTGCTCATGGGCTGACAGGCCCTTCCCTATGGGGCCAAAGGGTGATGTGTGTTAGTAAAGTACCTGGTACATTGCTCTTGATGGCTTCCAAAACCAGCATTTAAGTCCCAGCACAGTGAATTAGTTTCCAGACATATTTTTTCCTATAGCTGCTCTTTAGTTTCAGACACACACAATTTTATGTTGGGTCCTGCAGCCTTTTCAAATATTTATAGAGGTTTATGCTTCAGTTCTGTCACCTCTGGTAATACATTTTTCTGTGGTTTATGACATCTGTACTTAAGCATCTTTGAAGCTTTTTGCTGTGCAGAGCTTTGCAGACCTAGAGTTCTGAAAGTTTTCCAGAGAAGCAAATGTGCCAGTTCTCCTCTGCTCTGTATTCACTGAAGATGAATGGTTTTGAGGTAATCATGGCTACCTTTGCACTCAGGTATGTGTAATACCTTTATCAAGGCATGTAGTTTCCATATGCTCTCAGTACAGAAATCTAGACTTTGGATTGCTCTCCCTACTCCAAAAATGATGAATTTTCTACTTCTCATATATATATATATATATATATATATATATATATATTCTTAAAGTATTCTTTCTATAGGAAGTTCTTCTTCCTAGTTTCAGAAGTCATAAAATATGAATATTCAACATTTTAAATATTATAATCTGTGGTGTTGCTCTCCAGGACTGAAAAGATAATGTGAGAAGTTTTCTTGAGAAATTACTAAGGATTCAAGAAGCATTTTGTAGTGAGTATACATTAGCATACTTTCCTATGAATGAACTGGAAAGTCATTCAAAATTAGCAGTGAGTTCTGCTGCAAGTATGTTACTTTTAAAGAGATTGTTTAAATGCTTTAGCACCAGCGAGATTTAAATCTTCAGTACTGCTGGAGTTCCCCTCAGGTTTGTGTAGAGATGCAGGCATCCAAGAATGCAAGAGCAGGTAGGTAGATGATGGTTTTCCAACTATAATGAAGGTTGATCTGCAGCAATGTTTGTGGTTAAAGTTTTTATCCTTCAGCAGGCTCCTGATCATGCCTTGCCCCTGTGATCTTTCTGTCTTCACGATCCTCCAAAACACAGTGGTAACCTTGAAAATACAGCACTGCACAGTGACTGTTTTGGTGCTTGTTGTATTGGAACTCTTTTGTGTACCTACTAATAATGTGTGCTGGGAAGCACATGTCACCTGCCCTGCTCACCTGGGCAGGTGAGGTTTGTTTCAGGGTTTGCCCTTGCAATCATAAGATTCTACAGTACAAACAAAGCCTTTATGAAGGAATAACCTGGCTCCTCTTGGGGTGTGGCTGAATAAGTTACAGTCTCCGGCTGTGTCCTCTGAGCCCTTCCCAGAGGCCACCAAGGAACACTGCTGCTCAGGTGCTGTATTTTGCAGTTTGTTCAAATCCCTTGGGTTTTGTATGTTAAAAAGCCAGGCTGTAAGCAGGGGCTGGTCTGTGCACCCACCCCTTCACCACAGAGGGGTGGGATGTGGCTGCAGCCTTTCTGCTTTCCACAAGTTGCAGCATTAGCTTGTGTGATGGCATCATAGCCTGAGGGAAGAACTGCCCTCATCCTGTGCTGGGAAGAAATGTCTGGCTTGGCTGCTAGTGAGGGAAACAGGTTTTGGCAAAGGCACTTGCTTAGAAGGATTCTGCCTGTGCTGGGCATTAGGCAGGTCAGCGGCAGAAAGCAGGAGCAGGTTTCGTGGTAGTGTGGGGAAGGGGGAAAAGGCAGCAGCTGATGGGAATGTGTGAATGCTGTGGGCAGATTCAAGATCTTGCACTTAGCCTTGGCTGAACTTCATAAAGCTTGTTTGGGCCCAGTCCTCAAGCCTGTCCAGGTCCTTTTGGATGGCATCTCTTCCCTCTGGTAAATCAACTGCACCACACTCAGCTTCATTTCATGTGCAGACTTGCTGAGGGCACACTTGATCATGCTGTCATTGAAGAGACAGTAACAAGTCTGCTACAGACTTGTTACCAATAGTTTTGGTCCCAGTACAGACCCTTGAGGATCCACTTAGTGCTGGTTTGTTTCCACCCTTCTAGCCACTTCCTAATCCACCAAACCCATGTATCTCCAAGTTAGCAGCCAGAATGTTGGGAGGGACTTTTAAAGACCTTTCAGAAGTCCAGGCAGATGACAGCTATAGCTCATCCCTTGTCCGCTAATGCAGTCACTCCATCATCCAAGGCCACTTGATTAGTCTGGTACTGTTTGCCCTTGGAGAAGCTGCAGCTCATGTTGGCTGTCCTTCACCACCTCTCCATCTTCCATATGTTTTGATGTATCTTCTGGGATGATCTGTACCATGATCTTAACAGGCACAGAGGTAAGGATGACTGGTTGGTAGCTCCTACAGTCCTTATCACCTTTTTTTAAAAACAGATGTGATACTCCATTTTCTCCAGTCACTGGGGACTTTGCCTGACTGCTGTGACTTTTCAAATATGATGAGAGAGTGGCTGCATAATTGAGAATTGTCACCTGAATGCCTGTGTTAAGGAAACATCCCTGTCCAACCATCCAGGAGGCACCTGGGCAGTGACACTCACTGCACCTGGGCTGGGAGCAAGATTTCCTCTGGAGTCTCCCACCCACAGTGCCAGTATAGGATTTGGGACTCATGCACCAGTAGGGAGCTAACTGGATTGCACAGCTGCAAGGCAGCCATTCCTTCCTGTGGCATTGCCCAATAGTGACAGGTTATAAATGGGCCTGACTTGGCTTGGGCTGGCAGGGAAAATAATGTTTTTCCAGAGAAGATTTAGCTCTAATGCTTTGAATAATGTCTCTCATAATTTCTGGTGTCATCAGAAAGCAGCTCAGTGCTGAGCTGTGATGATGCATTGAAAGACTTGCCTTCTCCTCTGCTACTGTGCTGGTTTTACAGAGAATGATCACCTTTACCTGCTCCTAATGATCCATTACAAATTTACCTTTCTGCAGTAAAACCAAGGTTACCTCAACTGGTGAGGTTGTATCATTGTCTTGGGACGATGAACTGATTATGGATGCAGAGGTTCCATCTTTTATAGAGCAGTTTTCAGAGTAATTCCATTTGTAGACCAAATAAGTTACCTGTTAAAGATGCAGCAGCCATTAAATGCAGGCCAGGCCTTAAGTACTACAACCTTAGGTCCATCTGATGATGATTTATTTGGCATCCTGAGAGAACAGAATCTACAGCACAACTGGAATCAAACTGAGCAAGTTTGTCTTTTTAGGTAAGAAAGTTTGGGTATTCATGTCATCTTCCCAGTTCCAGCTTCCAGGTCTACAGCTTAGTGGTAAATAAATGGAAGATCAGCTCTTGTCAGTGCAATGCAGGGTTAGAGGTGACTTCTAAGAAACTACTGAACCAACACTGTCAGCCAGGCCCCAATGGTTGTGTTATATTTCACTGCCATTTGGTCCATGAAATGTGGCTCTGGCCAGGACTCTGTACTCTTGAGGGCAAAGAGGCAGGTAAGAGTGATGGCAAAGTGCCATTGATGCAAAATAATCTTGTTGAAAACCTTATTTTCTGAAGCAGGTGTTAGGGACCTAAGATGTAATCCATGTGCCTTGTGGCTAAGTAGAGGTGACTAGCTGGAGCCCTAGTTTTGATTCTCCTTGACTGAAAAATCATTTATTCCAGAAGTAACCTAAGTTACTTCACTTACAAAAAAATGGTGGTGGTTGCATGTGGTGGCTGGACTTGGTGAGTTTCTGCAGCCATCCTTCCACAAAGAGCAGGTGTGCATCTTTCTAGGTGAGGCCTTCACCAGCATCTCTTCCCTGTGGTGGCATGTGCCCAGCTCAGCCCTTGCCCAGCTGGAGAAATCCTCCAGCCTGGAGCTGTCCTGCCCCCCAGCCTGGAACAGTAGAGCCTTTTGTAAAGGAGAGTTGAGCTTAGGTAGATTTCTAGATTGACAGTGGGTTTTTTTGGTAAAAAAAACCTAAACTTTCAGGCAAGTTTATCAAACCTCAGTTTCAGAAATACCAGACAAAATAGCCTCTGGTGTGACAACATTTTATTTTTTCATTTTTATTTTATTTTCTAGGTTGCAGGCATTTGTCACCTACATAAAAATTGGTGTTTGCTGTCCCAGATCCCTTCTGTATCATGCTTGCTTTCCCTAGGTCTAGGTGTGTTTAACTAACTGCTTCTGAATCCCGTAATTGTTTGTGTCCTTTTGGCCTCAGGTGCCTGTGACATCCACCACACTCTATAATATCAACATTCTCTTCTGTAACTTAGTTGAGACAAGTAAAAATTACCGTGAAGCCTTTGTCCTGCTGCAGGTGGGGGTCCTTATTCCTGGGCAATGCTCAGCTTTTCCAGGGGAAAAGATTAACAATATGGTCAGCTGTCACAAATACCTTCTCCAAATTATGTGATGCCAGAAAAATGAAGTCAGTAAATTCTCCACTTTCTGTTCTAGTGGGCTCTGATGTTCCAAACACACAGGACTGGAAACCTGTTTCTGCCCATGCCATGTTTGGACAGCCAGTTGCTGGTTCAAGGAGGAGGAGATCTACTACATTGCCTGATGAGAAATCAGCAAGCCCTGGTTCTAATTCTGCAGCTGAAAGTGCAGCTAAGCCATGCACAGCCAGTGTTGTCCCAGTGGCCATCCCTCTGGCTGATGTGATGTTGGCAAAGACCAGCTGGCAGTAGCACACACTAAGTGCTCCTGCAGAAAGTTACAGTACTGCAAGGCTACCATTACATCAGACCCCATGCCCAGAGCAGGGTACTGAAAAACAATGCTTGCTTCCCACATAGGAACATGCTACTGTTTGGATTTTACTACTAGAAACTTAATTTATCCCTTTTCAAAATAAAATAGAGATGATTGGTTAAAGTAGTTGTCCTATATAACACACCCACACTGCTTTCCTCTGCTTGTTATATTGTTGGAAGTCCTGCTCTGATTTTAGTCTGAAAGAACGATATTTTTAACCTCAAATATATTTATACATATCTTTTTGCCTGTAGCCTGAACTTTTAGTGTTTGTGTAATATTCAGAGTGGGGCAAAATACCCTCCCCTCAGAGTGCATTTGGGTAGCACCTAAAGAAGTTCTTCCACACTTACCTACTGAGTTCATGTTAATTTTTAAACAGGTAGAGAAGAGAGGCTGTTTGCACTTCAGGAAGTGGTCAGGAGGGATGGAGTTTACATTGCAATAACTCAAATAACGTTAAGCAGATGTTCAGAAAAAAGCACCAGCAATTAGAACTGCATTCCCATGTTGAACATCCCCATGTTAGCTTTGTGTGAACTGTGCTCACTGCCACATCTGCTGGAGCTGTTTCAGTGAGGAGCCACCCAGCCTCTCGCTGTGCTGACATGGTGTAGTCATGGGGAGCAGGCAGGAACTAAATGTTTTGCTTTCCTTGGCACTCAGTGCTCAGTGCTGTGTGACCTGCACAGATTTCAAGTCCAGACAGATTTCAAGAAGTTCTGGCCAGAGTAGAGGCTTCCTGCAGGTAGAACAGGTACTAAAATCCTGCATCTACAGGACACTGTGAGAGCTGGCCCCTCACAGGAAAGGCTGCCAAGGAAAAAGCTTTCCCTTATCTATGCAAATATGTCTCAGCATCAGGACCGGGGTAATGCGAGAAGTGCCTAGAATAAAAATAGAAAGCATCTCATTGCCTTATTAACAGTTTCAGTAGTCCACTCAAAGCTCAAGCTGCCGGATGCTCTCAGTTCCCCAGCCCTCCCCACCCCCTAGAAAGAGACTCTTCCTTGCTTAGAGAAGAGAGAAGAGAGGTCCATGGAGCACATGGAGAGAATACATAGAACCTGTCCTCACTGCAGCAGGTTTGGGATGAGGCTTGCTCAGAAGGGGTCAGCACTGTTGAACACCACTCACTTTAGACTAGATGCAAGAAGTTTTGAAGCCTTTATTTAGTAGCAATTAAATTATTCAATTAACACTAACCTCCAGACAGCAGTTAAAATACTGTACAAAGAGCAGCTTGCCCTCTAGAAGCTCTGTACACAGTTCAGTATAAACAGACTAAGATTGAATGCACCCCACTGAAAAGGGGTAAAGCAGCTGTGCACAGGAGGCCTCACTGAGGTGCTGTACTACTTTTGAAATGCACAAGACTTCCTTGCAGGGAGTTTGCACAGTACAGACACAGTCCTGTCCCCCTGCCATGTTCCACCAGGTCATTCCTGGACTGATTAGGTTCTTGCAGTGGTGCTGGGCACCGGAACTTCTAGTGCATGAAACAGATTCTTTTAAAACCTGTTACTAGTGTGCAGTTCAAATCAAATCTGTAGATATTTAAATGGCTCTTAATTCCTTAAATCATAAGGTTGGTAGCAAAACAGGAGAGCAAAATTCAAAACACACTGCACAAAACATTGAATAAATAACCTCTGAGTAATGTTACCAGCTTAAAGAACTGCATTGCTGCTCCAGAGATGGGAACACTTCTGGAATCTTCCTGAGCAGAGCTCAGGCTTCAAGGGAATTACTTCAGTAAAAGAAAAGTCACTTTATGAAAAATTACATCTTTACAGAAGTGACACCCTTTTCTTCATTTAAGAATAGAATATTGCAATTACTTTGTGTGCTTTTTAAACATTCCCATGTCACAATAAATAAAACCAGTTTTACCTGTGCCAAGGTTACAAAATAAAGTATTCACAGAACAGCTGAAGGTGTTCTATTCCTCATACACCACAACCTAATATAGGTGTACTCAGGGCAGCTTGAAACCACAGCAACTTTGTCCATGCAGGACCCACCATCAGCCAGAAAAGTTATTCTCCTACCTTAAGGACTGCAGATCATGTACCACCAGATTTATTGCAGAGATGCTTAATATTCTGTTCGATAACATGTCAGTATTTTCAGGAGATAAGTAGAACAAGGGAAAACATTAAAACAGATTAAGACTTATTTGTATCAGTCAGAGGCTCCTTACTGCATTTTAATAAATATCAGGCAAATTAAAGTAGTTTCTGTCCCAATAGTTGCCAGAGTAAAGCCAGTCCTGTGTACCAGTGTGGGGATTTGGGCCTTGGTGGAACCATCTGCAAGGAAACACACAGCATGTTAGTGAAGCTATTAAGACTCACTTGTACAAGTTTAGAGCTACTTCTCTGCATCTTCAGCAGATGGTATAAAATACACAGCACAAAATAATTGTTGCAGGAGTCCTCTTGGTTTTAAATTTGTGAGTTTAAAGGCATCCTCAGTGATTACATTTCCCCATTTGCAACACTGCTTAAACATCTCTGAGATGGAATTACTGACACCAGTGTTTTGCCATTTGAAGCTGCCAAGATTACTGCATAAAAAAAGGACAGATACAGCTTTATTTCAAAGCAGCATTGAAAACCCATTCTGGCATGCACAAGCAGTAACAGTTTTTGCAAGACATGTTAACACCACAAGCACTGCAGTCCTGAAAACAAATATTATATCCCTGGATCTAAATTACTCCTTGGTTTTTTAAAGCTTTGTTTTGCAATGCACTTCATCATAGAATTGTAGAGTGACCTGGGTTGAAAAACACCTTAAAAACCATCACCTTCTTTGACCTTTCTTTTCTGGTTAACATATGTGTAGAAGCCCTTTGTGTTATTTTTATTTCATACTTTGCCAAGCTCCAGCTTCGCCTTGGCCTCCCTTACTCCATCCCTATATAACTCATCTCTCTGTTCTTCACAGGTGACTTGTCCTTGTTTCCACTGCCTGTGCATTAGCTTCCTTCCCTTTGGTTTGACCAGCAGGTAACTCAGAACAAGTGTGCCAGCTACCCTCAGTGAGGATGAAACATCACCCACACACTGCAGGAAGAGTTCTGGATTATTACAAGTTAACTCTGTTGTGTTACACTGTTGGCAGCAGGAGACTCAATCCGAAGGCCCAGAAAGCTGATTCCATCTGCACCGAGCTACTTGCAAGCTTTTACTAAGCTTGTTATTAATAGAAACACTGATGTTGAGCTCCTGCTTTCTTTCCTTTCTTCTCTCCTCCTGCTTAATCCGGAGGTACCATATAGCACAGTGAATGCCACTTTCTGTTTGGCCCAGTTACTCAATCTTGTGCCTTAACAGCGCACAGTACCAGACCTCAAGCATTTTAACTTCCTTCTGTATTTTGCCAAGCCACATTTATGGCATGAGCCAGCTTGGTAGAAGCTGCTTCTGTGGTAATGTGCTCCACAGCTTCCTTTCACCTCTCACTGACTGCAGAAGCCAGTTGTTTCTGTGACTCACTGTAGTGACCACACTCACTCAAGTAAATGATCTGTGTGCAAGGCAGCCTGTTTACCTCTACTCTTCCCTTTTCCAGCAACGTAATGTTTCAGAAAAGAAAAAGCACATTTGAACTAAATCTGAGTTGATCTCTTTAAAAGGCAAAAACCCAAAGGCCACCAGTAGTGCAGGGTTATGTTACAAAGCAGGGCAGCTAACAGGCAAGCCTTGCTTGGCTCAAAGGACTTGAGAGTGCTATGCTGGACGAAACGCCTTGTGCTGCCTTCCCGGGAGTAACTGACCAGGTGAACACTCCAGTGGTTCTCCTGCTGCCCTGGTTAGGTTAACTGAAGGCAACAGAAGTCATTCACTCCTAGTACTGTACACAGCTCACTCCAGCTTCTCCTCCCACAGCAGGAGTCAGCTATTCCCAAATAAGAGGTGTCTGGATTGGCTTAGGTGTCCAGTTCACTGGTGACAGCAGCTTATTCCAGAACTAAAGCCAAACATTTGCCGTGAGACAGGGCTATAAGCACAGTGACCTCACCTCTCAGATTAAGAAATTCTACCACCCCACAGCTCATTAGTGTGTCCTCAACACTTGTACAGGTCAGGACAGAGAGCCCCTCCTCCAGTGTCCACCTACTTCAATAGCAAGAAGAAAGGCAGTGGGAAGAACTAAGCCTGAGAGACGTGTAAGACCTAAACCAGTCAGTGATGTGGGGAAGATGGGACAGGCTTCATCAACAGACCACTGCTGTATTTCAGAACTGAATTAAATATTGTTACTCAAGACTTAAGATTGCTGGTCAGCATCTAAAATATTAAGTGTTCAACATTATTCACCTCTTGAGAAACACCAAAACCTCACTTGTAAAGTGGATTCAGAATAATAAAATTATATATATTAAAAAAAAAAAAATCACTGGGTACTTTGGAGAATTGTCTTAGGAAGGAGGAATTCTACCAGACAAAGCAAGAAACCTGTTTTTCTGTGGCAAGGAAATGGCAGCAGTTTAGATCTGAGCTCATAATGCACTGCAGAATAAGACCTACAGGTGACCTGGGAATGGGTTGGACAGTTCTTCACAACATGCACTTTTCCCCCCATAGCACAAGTCTCCTTAAACTTAACATTCATCCTTTATAGGCAGCCACACCTGGCATTCCTACTGAAGGGATCAGACACCAGGAATTTTCTGCCAAAGCTTTAGAAACATCCTGGAAAGCAAAGAGTTCTTAAAGGATATCCCAGATTCGTGCTGAACAGGTTTACACGATCTGCACAACAGCAGTTACAGAACCTTGTGAATGGCATCTGTGCTTATTATATAACCCAAAATCCACAGCTCCGTGGGAATTCCCCAATTTCCAGCCTCAGGTGCTTTGAGCTATATTTAAGGTACTTCAGGCACCTGGAAGAATACTATGTAGCTATCCCAGGTTTGAAAACACCTGGTAAGAGCTAGAAGCACTCTGAATTCAGGAAAGGAAGCGAAAGGTGCAAGGCTGTCCAGCACTTAGAACCTTTACAAATATGTTATTCTCCATCAGTCTCTATGCAAACAAACCCAAACACTTCAGGAGAGCAGGCATAGGAAAAAGACAAAGGCAGACATGTCCAAACCTGGGATTTTGGGATGATGTGTGACTTCATTTCAAAAAAAAAAAAAAGAAAGAAAAATGTGATTTATTGTTACAAACATTTTAAAGATGTTTAATCTGAAGTGTTTGACTGTATTAATAATAGAGAAGAGAGGAACCTTGCTTACTTTACGTTTAGCACTACTGTTGTTTTTTCTGAGAAGATAATGCCAACTCACTACTATGCTTCTAAATAGACTTTGTCGGGTCAAACTTGATTCATCAGGTCAGGTTTTCATGGTTTCTTCTTAGCTTGTGTGTAAGAGCTCCCAGCTGACTCCTCATAGTTTAAAGAAAACCCCCAAAAAATCCCCAAAACATACTGGCAGGTCCCTTGTATGCTAACTTCTCCCTTAGCTCCTCTTTTGTAGTTAGGGGCCCCTTCCATAAGAAGGCAGGGTCTTGGATAACTGGGTGATAAACTTTGAGAACACAGCACTGTCAGCACAGAGCCACAGGGCTGAGAAACCATGGGCCAGCTCACAAGGAGGGAGCATCTCCTTTTTGGCCAGGCATGCAAATTTGAGGCAAATAACTCACCAGCAACAACAGTCCTTACCAGCAGCTGTCAGAGGTAACATCTTTGTCATGTCAGAACCAAGAAGTGCTCAGAGAAGACAACAGTTTGTGTTTGCATATGGGTGTGCAAGCAGTGAGAGAAGGAACCAGAGCAAGCCTGGCACTTCCCTCTGGAAATGCTACATCTCGCTGGGACAGAGTCTGCAAACACAACAGCAGCACTGCAGACCAGATGCTGTCTGTCTGCTCTTCATGCTGACACAACACTCACTGCATGTCACCAGTGGAGACTGTCACCTAACTTGAATGTTCATAGCCTTTATGTAACTACACACACACAGAGACAAGGGCACCAACCTTGTCTTCCAGTCTTCCTCTGACTTGGAACGATTTTTGCGGGCGGTCCTCTGTTTTTCTTCTAGCCTCTTCTTTTCTTCACTAGCCAGATCTTGAAGGAATAAAAATACACAAAAATACAGAAGATATTAAAGCATATTATATAAGACAGGAACATTACTTCATCTGACCCAGAAAATAAATAAGGGCAGTAGTAGAAAATGTCCATTTAAAAAACCATCTACGGAACATTGAAGGTTACTGGTTTAGTCTAAGAGCAAAGCCAGGCCAGCTGTGGCACAGGATCAGCCAGTGGCATCCTAGTCTTTAAGACTGCTAAATATATATTTATCTATGGCCTGAGGACTCTGGAAATATGTCTACATGATAGCAAATGTGAGCTAAGGGAGGTGGCATACGTAGAATTTATTTCAGTAGGGAAACTGAAGATATGATCAATTTATTTCAGAAATCTGGCCACCTGCTTCTTGATGAATTTTTGTTTAAGTTGCTACTAGTGTCTAGTTCCTCATGACCAGAGGTTTGGAATGCTTATTTCCAGATTACAAAGAATTGTCTCTGCAGCATCCCTTCTTTTTTTTTTTTTGGTAATGCACTAATGCAGCATCCCAAACAAGCAGAGCAGTTGCTTCTCTTTGCCAAGAAAGGATGATCAGAAGGTCTGAGGAGTAAGTCAGACTCAGAAGCAGATTAGATGAAAGTCAGTCTCACTTTCCTGAATCCTCTAAAAGCATTTTATACACAAGTTTTCCAAGAATTATTTTTTAAAACTATTTCTATCAACCACTCCCTGTCAGCTACTAGCCCACTGTGTATTACTAGCTGCAATACAAACTTCATGCTGCTAGTGTATCATGAAGGAATATGGTCTGTTGCTAACAGCATAGTTATTTGCTCTTTAACAGACAAATTACTGGGGATGCTCTCAACCAAATATATCCATCATCCTGGCCACAAAACAGTTGTACAGGCAGGAGAGAGTGGTTGTGGGAATTCACTGATCTGTTTTAAAAGCCTCAAAGAAATGGTTATCAGCTTCTGAGTAAAAAGAACTAAAACTGCACAACTGCACTGTGTTGCACCATGACACTGGTTTTTATTGCTAGATCTCAGACTACTTACCAGAAGAGTCATAGTTTTTGCCCTGTTATACAGCTGAAACCAAATCAGGGTTTCATGACTTACCCCAATCAGTTAGCAAGCCAGAGAAAACAAGAGCCCCCATACTGTTAGTCTACAAAGCTCACCATCCAGCTTTTATATTAGTCTAAAAGCACACTACTCCTATTCACTGGAAGTCTCATCATGTATTTCTAATTCACTATTCTAGGACAGCAGAGTGTTCAACTCTCAGTGAAGTATAATTTTGCATCAAGTGTATTTTTTGGCATTGCAGTTTCACTTTAGTAGTTTTGACTGCATTTCTCAGAACTGGCACAACAAAACACTTCCTCTGCATCAGGCTGATGGAAACAGACAAACTGAAAAGTTCATGAGTATTTCCTTAAGACTGTGCAGATAGTGTTTATCAACACTGCTTTGGTCACCAGTCTAAACCACAGCAGTAGATATGGATGACTATGAAGATTATCTCCATCCCAACCATCCCCTGTACGGGTGGGTGACACCAGAAGCTCAACACAGCCTGCAGAAGGTTGTGTTAAAGAGTTACTGCCTGGCATCATAGAGGAATGCATGGGGAGCTACTTCCTCTAGCTGTTCATCTAACAACTTTTTTTCCAGTCCCTCAGTTTTAAAAAACAAAACCCCTTTTGCCCATAACTGAAGTTACCAATTTCTCCATTTTCCATAGCTCTGATATCTGGTCGTAGCCGGCAGTCAGTTTTGGGAATGACACTCTCCATTTCTTTGTCCAACTCATTCAAAGCCATAGCAAAGCTTGTAAAATTATACATCTGAAATCCAGAGACAAAGATGAAAGGTGACTTTACGACACCTCTAGCTACTGTGTTAACACAAAAGAAAACTGCTATCTAAAAACAAACATCCAAGTGCTTTTGTATTACTTAATCAGTCAATATAGGCTTGCTCAAGATACCAGCAAAAGTGCACTGTCAGGGAGTGTAGGTGATCCTTGCTGTTTCTGCTTAAGGAGGCCAGCATCCAATTACTCAGTGCACTATTTCTCTCTTATCTTCTTTTTCCAGTCCTTCTGGTATTTTCTCTCTCTGTAGAGAGATGTCCCCCTTGATTAATGCAGTGGGGGCATCTTTTCTGTACCAATTCTTTGTCTTCTCAGTTGCACATAATACCCTTGTATTCTGCCTAGTGGTTCTCCAGCTTCACAGCCCTTCCCACACCACCTTGTGCCATGCAGGTCTGTCCTCGGAAATGTCTGGCCTCTAATAAAGCCCTTCAGTGTGATTTCTTACAAAGCTGGTGCCTCAGTGAGGGAAGCAGGGTGGACAGAAGAGGTGGGGAAAGGCCCCATGCCACTATCTACATGAAGCATCCCATTTTCCAGAGAAATTCCACTAATCCTAGATTGATCCCTGTGACAGTTATCCTTTTAACAGTTGTGGTGGGGAGGCTTATTGTAATAAACAGGCAAACCCAGACTTACTAATGACAAAGACAACAAATAGATGTGTTTTGTGTAAACCATATAGAGTAAGAGGACAGCACACACTTTCAATAAGGAGAAGCATAGCTGACCTGTGCAGAATTTGGAGGTCTTGGAGTTATCTTCCATAGCAAAACACTTCCAGGAATGACATACACACTCTCAGAGTCGGGCAACGGCATCTCATCTGATTCCTCGGTGTTGCCCACCTAAAGGCAGCACACAAAGAAAAGAGCAGTTCTTTGAAATCATGAACAATTTACACACAATCACTCCAATACCAGAACTTACAGAAAATTATTTCCTTGACTACAGGTGAGTAATTTCAGCAAAGAAACTTTTCTTGCCAAGGATTGAGGCATTTACATAGCACACATACTCCCAATTCCCGCCCAGTTGAACACTACCAACAGTTTCTTGCATCAACATCTTTGTAGATGTAAGCTGGATGTTCAAGCGCTAAGAAATGTCAATTTTTCCACCTCAGAGATGTCCTCTTTCCTCAAGTACAAGCATTTTCATGCCTGATACTTAACTTCACTACTGCTTCATTAAAGGTGAAGAATGGAAGCCACATTCCCCATCCTTCCACAACAAATGCCAGCACATAATGCAGATGCTGCCCAGTTTGTGCACAACAAAAAGCCCTTTCTACTGCTCTGTGCCCAGCAGAAACTTCCTTTGCATTAACCACTGCACCACTGAAATGGCAAACTGCAATGTGAAATTAATATCCTAAATTAGCTACAGCTTCTGAAAGGGTATGAAGGGCGACACATGCAACCTTGAGGAAGCTGGAGCCACAGAACTTTTCCCAGAAAGTAAAAAACTCCACAGAGGGTTACTGGGGCAGGAGAGTAACTGGTGATCACAGTGTAGATATGACCTGAGCTAGATCTAAACCATTTCCCATTTTACACACAGCTTTAAAGCAACTGGGCTCTGATGCTCCTGACATTAATTCCACCACAGAAGCGGATGCTGGAAGATCAAACTAAAGCCGCGCTGGACAATGAGTAAGGCTCTCCCAAGAAAACCTGTTGTCACAGTCACAGCTAAAAACAGAAGCATGTTTCAGAGATCACCAGAGATTAACACAGATTAAGGCAACTAATGCTTTAAATACTTTGGCTACAGGCCAGCAGCTTTAATCCTGCTGCTAATTAGCTTTGCTCTCCCATGGTTACATCAGATAATACTGAAAACATCCAGTACCCAACATGCACTCAGCTGTCCTCTGAGATGATTCACGTGTTGCACTTCCAAGAAAAATCAAAAGTAGTAGTAAGGATTCTGCTTCACTGAGAAGCCCTTCACTGTGCTTTTAGTAATGAACAGTCAGCAAAACAATATGCAGACCAGGTTCAGCCCCTCAGCTCTTAGGAAGACAAACAGGGCTTTTAGTTCACTGTATCTGAACTGTGCTGGCAACCTGTCGTTCTGTTCTTTAAATGATCCTGATCAGTCCTTCAGAAATTGAGAATTTGAAGCAGAACCCATCAGAAAATTATCCTTGTATCAAAACAAAGACAATTCAATATCAGACTGTCAAACTCCAAGCCTTTTGTAGAATGGCTACAATACACACTGCAATTTCTGCCTTGTTGGATACAAGACTTTAAAATAGCATAAGAATTACAGAGAAATAGGTAAAATGTGGATTTTCATGTGCTCTTGACACAATGATCCATACTTCATGCTCAATGCTACTCAAGTATTCAGTATATTGCTGTGAGGATAGTTAACAGACCTGCCAAAGCAAGATCTCTATAAATGAGGCGTCTCTAAATGAGGCACATGTGAGGGCAATTGCTGTTGCCTACATTATTCTCTTCCATGTATTTGAATTGAAAATTCTGCACAAAATGCTTCATCTTGATTAAAAAAAGACTCCAGTTCATTCAGAGCAGAACCATCCTGGCTTAACTGTGAGTCTACTATAACTCTTCTGATGTTAGTAAAATATCACCTTTGCATACATGAAGGCTTTGTCTAATTCCCTGAAAAATTATTTTCCCCCAAGTTTTATTCCTATAAAAATGAAAGGGATTCAGGGGAAAATTGGCGTAAGTTGCAAAAGGACTCTCATCTGAGCAGGTTCCCTCAAGGAAGGCAGAAGCATTTCTTGATTGGTAGCAATGTAGCACTAAGTAGTAGAAGTAATATCCGAAAAACAACTACATAAATCTGGAAATTCTAATGAGAAGTTTAACAAGCCATGTACTTTCATGCCTGAATGAATCCTTCACTACCATGAAGGGACAAACCACATCCAGACATTACACATGAGACCTGGCTCACCTAAATGCCCCAAAACCATAGAATATACCAGCTCCTCAGACACAAGGGGCAGTGGGAGTACATATTCAGCACACACTACCTGGTTCATACCTAGCCTAGTTCATACAAAGCCTTCAGTTTCCTACATAGAAAGAGTTCTGTTAATTAAGTAGGAACAGCATTTTCCTAGAGTCAGAGCAACACTGCAGCTTGAGCTTTATGCAACAGGATGTTGCATTTCAAAGTGAAAAGCAATGATCATCTTGAACATTGTTGGAAAATGCAAACAGGCAGCTGAACAAAGACACAGGGTGTGTTTTTCTTTATTCCTTCTCCCTAGAGTTCTCCAGGTCAGACTCCCAGAGAAGCAGCAATCCCCAGTGCTTTACCACTCTCCTGATGACAAGCACTGGAGCAACCTCAGATACAGCAACAATCTGAACCTGCACAGGCACAAATGCTCTCAGAGGTCTCCATCTCTTTTCTTCCTAAGTTTCTTCAAAAACTATCAACACCAAACAAACAAACAAACAAAAAAACCCACCAAACCCCCCCCCTCCAAAAAAAATAAAAAACCCAAAAACAAAACTGGCTGCAGTCACCAAAGGGGAACAATCCTCCCTGTTTAAACTACTGTCTAAGTGACTGCTCTTCACCAAGTTGTATGTTGTCACTGTCACCATTCAGCCTAAACAAAAAGCTTACTGCTAACCAGAAGTTTGGAAGAATTATGAATGAGGTTTTTTTACATGAGAAAAAAAAAAAAACCAACAATTGTGAAGAAAAATTTAAAATTGCCAGTATTTCTACAGTTGTGAAAATTTAATAGAAAGCAATAAAAACATCCTTGTAAAAGCTGGAAAAGATGATCTTCTATCAAGTTAAGAAACTAATATGTCCTGCTTCTAAGAATCAAAATCCTCCCACTAGAATATGTTATTATACATGATCAGAAATGGCTCAACTAATGTTATTTCCTCCATGTAACTTTGGAAGAAGAAGCAGGTAATGAACCAGACAGTATTTTGATCACACCAAATTTTGGGAAGTTTGAATACAAATTCAAGAGAAAAAAAGCATTTTATCCCTTAATATTGGTACTCATCCAAAATGTTTTGTATCCTGCCAGGAAAGAGAAGATAAGTGAAGGAAACTGTAATGCTCTTAAATGCTACTAAAACATTTAGATGTCTTATCATGCTTTTGAGACCCCAACTCTTTACATGATTAATACCTGTTTACTGCTTTTCTTCTCTTCTGTATTTTTCTTGTCGTTTTTCTTGTAAGCTTCGAATGTAGCTGGGTCAACACTGTACAAACACTCAGTCCACTTCCCATACAATGCACAGAGTTTCTTTTTGCTGTCAAAAAAAGCAGACTAAGTTTACAAAGGAGCTTAAAGAGATTTATTTCCCCGTTTCAGACAAAAATATGTGAAAGAAGAACTTTTGAGGGCAACTTTAAAACTCCATTACTGGTACTGCAGAATTCATAACCCTACTGTTGCAGGTTCTTGACCTTGACAGACACAGTTAAAGGCATTTAGTTCTACAGCTCACCGCAGAACCAAGGGCAGTAATTTGTTTCCCATTTGGAATTAAGCTGTTACCTTTTGTCCTGAATGTAGCCTTCAACTTTGTGCAGCTCCTTCCCAAAGAGGCCACAGGGCTTGAAGCTTAGTACACATTTCTCCCCAGTTCTAAAGGCAGAACAAGAGAGCACTAATTACTTCCAAATGCTTTTTCTTTTCAAACCTGCAGGAAGTGAAAGCGCTCACACTTTTAACTTACTTATGGTTAGTTATTTCCACATTTCCATACTGCTCAATCCAAAGTTTGCCCACAATAATGTTATGCACACAGCAAGTAGGGTTTGTCCATGTGTAGGCTTCATTGTGCCTAAGGGAAGGGAATAAAAATTAAAATACTGTATCTGTGTACAGGATGTCTGTCCTTCAATAAGCCATCATCATTCCAAGTCTTAAAATGGGCATGGCAATAAGTCAGTAAACCCACGAAGTTTATTAACCTATTGCTACTGATTTTACCAGCTCCTTAAAACAGTCACTTTGGTGCAGTCACTGTTAGCGTGGAAAGGTCTGAGGAAAGCCAACAGGACTCAGGCATGCTGGCTTTACCAGAACCAATGTCCAGGCACTTGGAAAACATCCAGGCCCAGGTCCCCACTGCTGCTATTAGGAGCATGCAGCAAGTATGGGGAAATGATGGTAGTTCTTTTCATCTTCCCATCCCCTCGTCCCTACAAAGTGATCTGCCCTCAGGCTTTGGGATGTGGGTACTGGACACCTCCATTCCTAAGCCTGAGACTAATGCACTCTAATCATCAAGGATGAGGCACTGTACCCCTTCAATTATTACTGATCCACTTACTCAAGAAGCTCCAAAGTCATCGTGCCTTTTGGTTCTGCTTCCACACTCTTGCCCCAGAATTTCAGTTTAGGATAAATTGATCCATGAAAAACAAAATCATTATTTAAGCCTTCAGCATAGAAAGCACTGATTGGTGGATGATGGCTGACTTGCTCTGAGAGAAGTCTAAATCCAAGATCATCTCTGCAAAATAAAGATAATCAAACCATGTACCTATGTATCAAGTGTAGTGAAGTTGCAGTTTTTCCTGAGGTGAAAGAGATAGTTGGACCCACGCATAGTTGCTGTACTCAGTGCAAGACATAATTAAAAGCCTAGGCTAAACTGAAAAGATCAACTAAAACATAGAACATCCTCATTCTAAATAACTAAGGACTTAATATAAAAAAAGAAACAAGAACTACCACATCTGATGAGTCAATATAACTACTTTTGATACTGATCTCTTTCTTAAATCTTCATCTAAACACAGGCCAAAATATTAACTGAAAGAAAAGTCTGTCTTAGGCACAGCTACACATTAATAGACTCATGCTGCTTATTAGGTACTCTGAACACTCCTGTACACTCTCCTTATGTACCATTCACATTTTTCATTCATAAGTTTTCAGGGAAAAAATTATTTTTTGTAGCTAAAACTTGCTTTTAAACATGGCAAATTTCATTGAAAAGTTAAGTTGTTTCTCTTCACTGGGAGGTGATTTGGTGAACATCAACACGCAGGGCACGCACCTGCAGCCGCTGCTGGGAGAATGGCTGGAAGCTTATGAGCTGAAGTGCAGTTTGCAAGCCAGCTAACAAATGTAATGAAACATCTCTGCCATGGAATACCACCCTCCAGTGCAGCTCTGCTCATTACCTGATCAGTTCATAGGTCTCTCCAAGCAATGGGTTGAATGGCTTCCCAGTACGCTCCCACTGCGAGGCTACGGCAGACACAGCAAATGCAGCAACACACTGCTCAGAAGGGTAAGATCACACAGTTAATCAACAGCAGCCATGGTGTTACAGAATATCAAAATACTTTCCTAGACAGGTGTCCTGGTGTTACAGAATATCAAAATACTTTCCTAGACAGGTGTCCTGGTTTCTGCTGGGATAGAGCTGATTTTCTCCCTAGTAGCTGGTACAGTGCTGTTTTGGATTTAGAATGAGAATAATGCTGATAACTCATTGATGTTTTAGTTGTTGCTAAGCAATGTCTAGCAACTAAGTCAAGGACTTTTCAACTTATTATACCCCACCAGGCGGGGCAAACAAGAAATTGTGAGGGGACACAGCTGGGAGAGCTGACACATTGACCAAGGGGATATTCCATGCTATATGACATCATGTTCAGTATATAAATAACCTAGAGGGGAAAGAAACCTGGCCAGGGGCTGCTGCTGCTTGAAAACTGTCTGGGCATTGGTCAGTACATGACTGCACTGTGCATCACTTGTTTTGTATATTCAAATTATTATTTCTTCTCCCTTCCCCCCCACCTCCCCCCACCCCGCCTTCCCAGTTCTATCCCCCTTCCCATGGAGGAGGTGGGGGGAATTAGGGTGAGCGAGTGGCTGTCTGGTATTGAAGCTGCCTGCTGGCTTAAACCGTGATAGTTCTGGTTCTGTACAAACTTCCACCACAGGGGTCCCATGCACCTGACTTACTGTGCACCTCTGGATAGCTGCTTCTTGTCCAGCTCATCATAAATCACCTCCAGCAGGGCTACTTCTCTCAAGTACTGATGCCTTTCTCCAAGGTGCTCCACTTGTCTGGGTGACGTCTAACATTGCTCTTGAAGGAATATCATTCCTTCACACCTGACATGAGTCACCTCCACAGTGACTTGTGTCACTTTTCCAATCCCTCTGTCACTGCCTCAATTCCTAAAAAGGGATCCTACCTGATTGGCTTCCTTATCCTCCAGTTCCAGACTACTGGCTCTGTTATTACCCCAACATTGGAGCAGGCTGGTGACAATGTGTTCACCTGGACGACAGCCAAAATACTTTTGTGTATCTCACAGCTCACTCAGGGACAAGGATTGAGTGGGTACTGCCTCATGTATGAATTCTTCACCTTCCTCCTCCCCAGTCAGCAGCTACCTTTCCTCTGTCTCCTGTTCTCTCATGACAGCCCTGCTTCAGAGTAGCCTGTCTTGTCTACATCTTTTTCCTGCTCCCTCTTGGAAGAAACTCCTTCATCCCTTACTAAATGAGCTGACTTTTGCTTCCAACACTTTCTCTTGTGTACAGGGGTGACTCACACCAGCACAGGTTTGTTCTTAGGTTCAGCAGTGGTGCCAGACACAAGAGTTAGAGTAGCTCCAGTGCCTCTTGTTTTATTGTCAGATCTGGAGGCCATCTCTTCCCCTTGAGGGAACTGAACAGTGTTGAACAGGGCTCATCAGGCCTGGGCCAGGCCCCAGCACCTTGCAGTGATTTCTGTCACTCTAGAATTACCAGGGTGACAGCATACTCTTCCAAAACATTTTATTAATTTCTCAGGATTCTGCACTTGCTTAGGAGTGCACTTAGCTTCCCAGCCCTGGGGCAGATCTCTGGGTGGTATCCCCATACAGTTGTTTTACCATGAACAAGACCAGAGACCCATTCATGAGATGCAGCAAAGGAACAAGTGGATTTGATATCCTGATGATACTCAAAATTCTCAAGAGTTAATTAGCCCGGAGGAGAAGGGAATGATGGAAGAAGGTATCTCCTACATGGATTGGCTCTCTGACAGGAAAAGGCAAAAGGTGTAACTATGGATGGTTTCCTATAGATGGCTCCCAAGGTGTGGAAATGCTGGCAATGCTGAGTACCAGTACCAGCTCAGACGCACCACCAGAATCATAAGAGAGCGTTACAAAGTACAGCAAAATGTTAACCTTAACCCAGCCCCCAGAGGTGATAAACAGCACAGCAGGGAACATACACAGTGAGTTAGATGTTGCATAACCCAGCTCTGAGAACATTCACAGCAGCAAACCAAACTAATATCATAAATGCTTATAACAAATTTGCTTTATTATCTCTGGTCAGATCCATTGTTATCTCAATCCTTCAAGCTCTGCTCCTTGTGGGATGCCATGAAGGACTGTGGTTTAACCCAGCAGGATTAACACCACACATTTGCTCACTGAGCCCCTCCCCAACCCAAATGGGATGGGGGATAAACTGGGGGGATAAAAAAGGTGAAATCAGTGGGTTGAGATAAAGGCAGCTTAATAGGGCAGAAAAGCAAGGGAAAATAAAAATGATAAAAGAATCACAATCATCACAAGTAATGCACAGCACAATGGCTCACCACCCAGGGACTGATGTCCCATCAGATCCTGAGCAGCAGTCCCCAGACAGCTTTCCCTTAGTTTATGTACTGAGCTTGACACCATATGGTATGGAATATCCCTCTGGACAGTTGGGGCCAGCTGTCCCAGCTCTGCCCCCACCCCTGCTTCTTGTGTCCTTACTGGTGGGGTGGCATGCAAGGAGCAGAAAGTCTTTAAATTACTGAAAACACAGCTTAGGCACAACTAAAACATCAGTGTTTTACCAGCATTATTCTCATTCTAAATCCAAAATACAGCACCATACCAGCTTCAAGGAAGAAACTGAACTCTATCCCTGTGAAAATCAGGACAATAAACAAAACTCGTAAATGAATAAGAGAACTCAACATGCAGCAAGTTACAGGAGTTCCTCCTACAATGAGACCATGTACAAGGAAGAAAGATCCCACAACATTCAGCAAGAGCTCAGGAGAACTAGCAAAGCCAACGCACCTGCATTCTCTCGGTGGTGCTGGAAAGTGAGCTGGCTTTGTGGATGAGGTACGTGTGCTCCATGTACTCCGTGAGGCGCTGCAGGAAGCTCAGGGGCTCGTTGAATATAACGGGCATTGTGATCTTCGACAACTCCTGATGCACAAATGAAAATCGTGTTACAAGCTGAATGATTAGACACCCTGACCCGCAGTAACCCAAGTGCAATTGGCTTATTACAAAAATAAATGATGCTCTTAGTGCTAATGCAATGTGCTTGACCTGGCTCTGCTAATACTGAAAGGACAAAACCCTTATGAGCTCGATAAGCAGAGCTGTGCTGGCGTTAAGGCTACTTTTAAAACAAAAAGAAAACCAAACAGCAAACTTCCTATCAATGAAAGTATTAAGAAGGTGAGATGAAACAATGGAAAGAAGTATTAATTTTTAAAGACTAAGTTACTTATTATTCCATAAATAGATATAGACCATCTAATTACTTAAACATACGATCCTTTTTTCGAGGCAGGTGGGCAAGTGGGGGGAGGAGAATCAGAAAGGGCAGGCAAACATGGTAGTACAAGAGTATAAAGAGAGATTTTGTATTCTGAAGAAAAAAAGGGAGTTTATAACAGGAAAAGGAATTTAAAGGAAGCCCTACAGTTTGGATGCTGTCTGCTCTCTCTCTCCATTTTTAAAAAGCATGCCCTCTGAATGCATAACACAGCAATGGTTTAAACTGCCTGCAGCAGCAAATTAAAAGGGTGTAAGTGTGACTGCTGGCCAAGGGTGAGGCAAACAGCACTGTCCTGAGCCATAAGAGCAGCACCCGGCACCAGGAGCCTTGGCAGATGCTTTGGTACAAGCCATTACAAGTTCTGCTGCCCCCCACAACTACAACTTCTCTGCAGCAATTGCTGCAAAGCAGAATTAAGACCCTTTTTTCCTGCACATACCTTATGCAAGGCAGGCTTTCAATCTGTTCTTTGTATTTTGTAACACTTTTCCACTAAAGACACTGGGAGAAGCCTCAGACACTTCACATCAACTCGGGAGACTTGGAGCTGCTGATGCAGGCATTCCCCAGCATTTCCACACCTCATTGCTTGATGCTGCTCCTAACTACACCAAGGGGAGGAGGAGAAAACAACAGCAACTAAACCCACAAACTTTCCCTTCTGTAGACTACTGTTAGAGACTGACAGAGGTTTATCAGCAGCAAATATTTCCAGCCTATTGTAGGATCTAATGGAGAGAAGAGCTCTTCTCAATTCACACCTAGCTGGAAGCAGATTAGGTGCCAACGAGCTAACTCTGATCTGGCCACCGTCTGGTCAGTAACCACGGAAGGGGGAAGACTCAGATACTAAGGGGAAGGGACAAAAGCAAAATGAAGTGGTTGTTTTTCAGGGATTGTTTTGTTTTTTCCACAGTCAAAATAAATTTAAAAACTCCCACGAAGTACTTAAAGGGTTCAAGTCAAGAGAAGACACTTTTAGTGAAAGAATATTGCTCTGACCAGGTCCTACCTTCTTAAGTTAATAAGGTAAAGCATAAAGCAAATTAAGCATAAATAAAGCAGCAAATAAATAAAGCATAAGCAGCAAATTAAAAAAAACCCAAAAACTAAAGTAAACAAACCAACCCCATCAACAAATGAAAAAACACATACAAAAGACCTCTTCTAAACAAGTTTTCATTTGGGCCTCAAATAAAACAATCACTCCCCATTTTTCATCATAGCTTTCTGATAACCTACCATGCCAATGCATTTTCTTAAGATACTCCAGATACTGAAGTCATTTCTGGAAAACATTGGAGATGGTAAGCTTGTTCTGTGGAAAGCAAGAGGGGAAAAAAGCAGAAGTAAGAAAAGTTTTCCAATACTAACCATGACTAAGAAATGAATATGCTCATTTATGAAAGGAACAGTTTCCCAATTTTTAAATTAAAACCCCAAGAGGAATGATAGTGTTACTTTGAAGCATTTAAACTGTTTTACCTGCATAGAAACATGAATTTCTCCGAAACCAGAACCATGAATTTTGCATAACACCAATGGAAGGGAATGTATACAGCAGTCATCAGAACAGCTTTCACAATGGTTCCACTAAGATATTTAGTTGTGTCTTTGTGAGAAAATGGAAGTTAACTGAATAGGTACATAAGCACATTCACTATGTCTGAACAGAGCTGAAGGTTAAAACAGTGTGGTTGTTTTGGGGTTTTTCTGCTAGTCACCTTCACACTGACAGGCCACAACATTTATGGCCTATATTAAAACCCTCAGGAACAACAGAAAAAAGCAGCATCATTAAAGAATATCAAACAGAGCATCCTGTTCTACAGGGGGCTGACATATCCTGAAACAAGTCATAAGCATAACTTTCAAGGACCAGCATTTAGGCTGAGAACACAGCCTGCAGCAGCGTGCATTTCTCAGTTTGTTCAGTTTTCTTATTGCTATTGAGCAGCTCAACTGTTAATCCAATTTACTTCTAGAAAGGCGTAAGTACTGGTCAAAGTCCTTTGTCCTCTGACAACACAAATCCATTTTTCGATCATGATGCTATTGACAATGAGCAAAATTCACAATTTTTCTGTTCTTATCAATAGATAAAAATTACCCAGTGCTTACTCAAACTGCATGAACCATTAAAGTTTCAAAGTTTAGGTAACTCCAAATTATTGCGTTGCTATCCTAACCAAGATGTCTTGTTTCTGCTCAAGGTAGCTAAAGCAATCTTTTTCAGAGAGTGTGAACAGGCTGTACCTTCCTTCTCCACCTCACCTTTCTGATAAACAGAAACACTGCCTTTAGAAAAAAAATACTCAGACTAAATTGTTTGTTTCAGTAGCCTCACTTGCTGTGCTGCCTCCCCTACTTATCTGCCACTGGAGCACCTTTACCAGCACTGATGCTTCAGTTTTCAGGAAGAGCAAACCAAGAAATGTTCCTTAAAATCAAACAAGCCCCATCCCATCAAAAACCCAGTCATGTCTGATCTCCTCAGAGTAGAAAACTATAGTGTTAGCAAGTAGCTACCAGCCCAAAACCCACTTGTTTTACTCAGCTCCCCTGCAGAGGATGAGTGGGTAGGAGGATTTATTTCAATTGACCAACATACCACCACTCACTCCCCAGTCTGACTTTTCACGGAGACCAAAATGTTTTGTGAAAAAGATCATCCTGAATAATATTAAGTATAAAATACTTCCATGGATGTTTTGATACATATGTCCAGGAGAGGACAGTGTCCACCAACTATTCAGTCTTATCTTTACTTGTAATGTTAACTTGTTTTTCCTGAGTATCCTTTAATGCAGGCAGTCAGCAGAGTGGGTATTTGTGTTTTAGTAAGCCCTTCTGCATGTTAAACACATTAACCCTTAGTTTGCTGAAGTATCCAGAGAAATTTCTTTCCTTACATACCAAAACTTACATTTTCATTAAAGTTAACCTGCCCTTTTCTTCAATTTGAAGGTTGGCATTCAGTTTCAGCCACTCATGCATATTTGTTGCCTATATCAGTCAAACCTGCTGTGGGAGTCAGTTCTCTCCTCCCTCTAGAACACACACGCACACACTGAAAAAACAAAGTGGTTTTAAGTCACCAAGGAAGATCCCAGGGACAAGTAAGGACATGTGGACAAATGACAGGCAGCCAAGACTTGAGGCCTACTAACCTTGACATACTCCCTGTGATTAAACAAATTATTTTTGAATACAAAAACTTCTCTCCAGATGTCAGTTTCAAAAACAACTCAGGAAGTTAATTTTAGCTTTAAGTGACAAAAACATCTGCTGGAATTTCTGTGCAGTAGAACAGATGAGATTTATTTAGGATCCTTTACTTCAACAAAAAACACTTGCCCAAAGCATTAGCTATTACACATCAACTGCTGCAGGAATCTTGTGAGGAAGGAAACATACGGAGTGAAAAAGGCACGTTTAGCTTGCTTTTCATGCCAACCTGAACAAACAGTCTCCTGGCTCCCATGAAACTGAACACAAACATGTTTGCATTCTGAAAGGCCCCCAGTGCAGGGACCAAAGGGAAAGCTGAAAACAAAATTCAGCAATAGGAGGAAAACAGCAGTGACAAGTGGATATAAAATGTTGGCACTTCATACAGAACATTTTTATGCACTAGAGTTTTTGGGGGGTTGCTTGGACTTTTCTGAGGGGTGGGGGTTTTTTTGCCTTTTCTAAGTTTGGCTCAGATGAAAAAATTCCCCTCTTAAAAAGAAGTGATTTGAATGCTTCCTGATTATTAACTGTACTATTCTACCTCTCAAATCCTCTCCCAAGAAGTTAACAAAAATTAAGTCTACTCTCAACTCTGTGAACAATCAGCAGGATACAAACTGCATAAAAAAAACTAAACCAAACCAACAGACAAACAAAAAACCCCACCAAAACAAAACCAAAAAAACCCCAAAACAACAACAACAAAAAATCCACCCTAGAATAAACATGCAGATTATATGTGGTACTGGCTTCACATATCTGTAGAGGTACTTCCCAACACTTTTAATTCCTTGGAACCAACAGATTTATTCCTTCATTTCCAAACCCAAAGCATGTGTGCTCCCCCTGCCAAGCAACAACCAACCTCCACTTCTGTGTGGAAAACTCTCAACCACTCAAATAATACTTTGAGGCGCAGATTAGAACTCAGGTTGTCTAGATGAAGACAGAAAATCTTATTTAAACTGTGGGCTGAACAGCGTTAGGTAACCTCATGTGCAACCTAAAGGCACAGCTCCTCTACTCATCTGAGGGTATCAAGGTTTTAAGCAAAAGAAATTAATATGGTCTATTTTCTAAGGGACTTGTTTCCATTTAACACACATGGAAGTTAAAAAAAGTAAAAGCTATAAGCAAACTCAAGGGTGTAAGGATGGAATTAAGTGATGTCAAAACATTCTGAATCCCTCACTTTTCCTAGCATCAAGAGGTTACAGCTTTGGCTCTGGAAAGGACCCAGGTGGCAAAGCAGGCAGTGCCTATTTGACCACATGCACCCAGTTAGAACCAGCCCCATGACAAAACAGGCACAAATTGGAGCCAGCAGCTCCAGGCAGGCAACACAGTTCTGAAGTCACATGAAACAGATGCTGTACCAGGCCAAACGTGGCTACTACCAACAGCCTCAGAAAAGAGGCTAAAAATAGAACACATCTCACATCCCCTGAGAAGGTTCTCTTGGAGGTGAAGTTTAAATTGTCTGAGCTTCTGGGGAGAAATAGTTTGCATCAATATATTTGGGGACAACTCCCAGTGTCAGGTAAAAAAGCCTAACATTACAGCTCAATCTATAATGTTGTTATAGTCATTTAATCCCATAAAATACAGCCATATATTCTACAGCCATTTAGTCACATAAAATAAGGCCACACATTCTTATCTAAATGCAAAATAAGTTCAAAAAAGGTTCCACTTTTCTTTAGCAGTAAATTATTAGCAAATTTATGCACCCATTTTACTCCAGCATCCTAGGCTCTCTTTACTACAAGATGACAGGCAGCTCAGAGAAACAACTGAGGCACATGTATTTGTTTATTACTTTTCATTACTCTTCATAAAATCAGGAGCTCTGAAATGCTCCTTCAGTCACCTGCTCCCTGCAGTTCTGACAGCGCTGTGCAGCATCACAAGAAGTTGGAAAGTAATTTTTTATAGTAAATGGAAGAGTAATTCCTGTTTGAACTCCTCAATACAATGCAAGTCCATATGCACCATCATTTTCATGTTCATTATGTACTGCACCCTCTCTCCTCACTGTTTCCAAGGCAGTGAAGGCAATTCAGATGTCCACTTTCAACTACTGCTTCCTCCCCTACTCCCAAACTTCCTGCTCTAATTAGGGAAGGCACTTAGCCAAGGCCATAAATACCACGTTGCTAACAGCACAAGAGCAGAACAACATGCTTAGTCAGCTGCTTTATGTTATCTCCCCAAAACACTCATGACTCCACCCAAGCCCTCATTTGCTTCAGTCTTTGTCTAGTATGAGACACTCACAGGTCGACCCTTGAAATATCAGGTCTGATGCTACCAATTCACTTCAACAGTTACTGCAATTTAACTACCAAGACACCAAGTAACTAAAGCCTATCTAGCTTCTTTCTGTAAAATTAAATATTATTTTCCTGGTTTTACAGAAATGTGGTGTCCCCATCATCATCCTGTACATCCAAAACACTTCCAGAACAGTCTCTTTGAAACATGCTGAAGTCTGGCTTTATTTGTAGCACAAATGTTATATTGCCCTTTCACTGAAACTGGAGAATAGTGGTGTCTGTTACATCTCATTAACTCCAGACCTATTGTCCTCCTTTATCGGCAAGGAAACAAACAAAAATGGATCATTTGACAACACAAAATAAGCACATAAAACATGGATGAGACTTTAGAATAAGACTCCCTTTGTTCACATTTGAGTTTCTGATGCCAGGCTAGCAATATTTTTCATTCATTCCTGATACCAACAGAAGGATCAAATAACTCGAAATTAAAGAGGCAATAGGAGGTACAGGTCATTAAAGATAAATGAAGGAATCCACATAGATTTTAATAAGATCTAATAAAAAACAAGCGTGTCCATTTCTAAACAGCACATTATATTTTCTTTTTACTTATTTAGATTGGATCATCAAGATGCAAAGGAGCACACCTTGGAAAAACAGTCTTTATAAAATCATAGCACAACCAATTACTTGTCAATCATCCCTAGGAAAGTTTTAAAGTTTGTTAGCTTTTCAGAGATTCCTGTGGTCTCTTACCATTAATGCATATTATAGAACTTTAAGAATGGACAACATCCTACCTGTGTTTTTTGATTCCGTTTGACAGCGACTCCCCACTGCCACACACCTTTTCTTCAGACATGCTTGAAGTTATTGTATCTTTTGAATCCATGCTGTCCTCTAACGAGTAGGCTGCTGTTGTTTCAAACCCACTTAATGATTTTTCAGATTCCGAATCTGCAAAAGACCAGGTGCATGTTAATGAATCTACCGCCTGTGCTAGACTTCAGTCACTAACACATCTCCCCGCCTTGTACAAAACTGAAACCTAAGTAGCCTACTGTGTCCTGATGACAGCATCCATTTGGTAAGTAACTAGTACTGCCAGAGACTGCTGCAGCCCAGCATCTAGATATAAAGAAATTGCACAATAAGCAAGACCACAGTACATTAAAAATCCTCTACCAAACTGAGCCAAATTCTGGCATATTTATTAAATTGAAGCTACTAGACCTTGCCCAGGACAAGTGCCAGTGCCACACAGATGCCAGTAGCCTACCAAACAAACAGGTACCTTAAGTAATGACTCCTTCTTCAGTTAGGTGTAAGTTCTTAAGACTCTCAGTGCTCAGTGCTGTTCACCAACCTTCACTTCCCAACTCACTGAACAAGTATCAAAGAACAGAAGGATGTATCATACAGATAAACACCAGCTACGTAGGTCCCAGCAAAGTCTAAGTGATAAGCTCACCAATCAACAAGATAAACTTCGTTCTGTGGAAGGCAGGTTAATAGTACAATCCACATCACATCTCAAACTAAACCAAACACCAACAACAAAACCTTCTTTCCAACCAGTGTTTTGGTCAGGTTTGTCCAGCTCTGGAGAACAGACAGTCTTGCCCCAAATCAGAAGGTACAAATTTCCTGGCAAAGGCTGTATTTTTGTGTTAGGTTTTCTTTCAAACCTGACAAGATTGTCTAAGGATTATCCAATTGCAAGTTGCAGGAAGTGAGGGAACAACTCAAGATATGAGCTTCTATCTTATTTGAAAAATTCTTTAGCAGAAACCAAGTACTACACAGAATGGTAAACAGCTTAATGCAAGCTTCACTGTTCCTGAAAAATGTACACCCAATCTACAGTAGATGCTATTCCTGCTATGTACTGCTTCCAGCATATGCTGCTGCTCTTGGCTGCAAAACCCCAGAGAAATAATTGCAAAATTAGCCATTCTCTCACACACTCGTTCTAATTCAAATCCAGTAATCAAAATCTGCTGAAGTAGCACAGAGTCCAAAAGAATATCTCACTCACAGCTGTCTACTGCCAGGTGCTTTCTTGTTTTGTCTTTAAAAAGCTATGCCAGTAGCTTCTCCAGAACATGTAAATTGTATATTGCTGTGCTGAAGGGTGTGTGTATATACATACATATATATAGATAGATAGGAGGACTTTCTACCACATCCAGATTACATAAGGGTCAGGAACAGGACAGAATTCTGCTAAATGGATGGGCTATGTCACAATATCTCCATCTCTTCTAGAGAGAGAGATCTAGAAGCATAAAGGAGATTTTTCATTTAAAACATCCATGCCTATCCTCATCTAGATGGTACTGAAATTAAGTCAGTTGCTAGGGAATGAAAAGAACTGCCAGCTGGTGCTCAGGATATGTTAAAGAAGTGGACTGGCACTCCAGAGAATCTTCTCACAATTTCCCCCAAATTTGTCAGTCTAGTTCTGTGCCAAGTTACGACATAACATATCAAAGCATTAGTTTGGTGGGTACTATATTTAACAAGTAGGGTAAGGAAAAGCATTTTTACTTGTGACAAGTTTGTTACATAAAATACAGATTTGTCCAGAGATCCTATACCCAGGTAGCCAGGAAGGCAGAGTCTTCCTGCACATCCAAATAGAGGAAGAGACACTCTAGGAGTGTGACCCAACTGGGGCCTCAGCTTCCTGACCACACAACAAGCTATAAAGCTTCTTGAGGTATGTATTCCACCTCTCTTTTGAAAGAGTTGCTCAACTGTGCCAACAGTTACCATGACAAGAAAAGCATGAAGCCAACCCAGTAACATAAAGGAAAGTCTGGCTCCTGTAGGGTCCTTTCTTCTCTTGTACCATCCAGGACTGTCTTGCTTTCAGACAAGAGTCATAGCGTGCAAAGTTCTTCAATCTGAGTCTCTGCAACAGACCCAGGACTCCAGAGCAGAAAGGCAAGAGCAGATAAGCTTCACCGGAGCTGCCTGTCACTCTTGGATATGATTCTAGGTATAACAAAGATTTTTAGATAGCCTACACATTCAGTTCTCCTCATGCTGCCCTTACAGTGCCAAGAGACGATCCTGCTGGACTGAACTCTGCACCTGCAAACCTCTCCAGAGCTGTAGACACTGACCAGACAGTCTTCCCCAGGGCATGAGCCTTACCTAATGCAAGAATACCATGCTATACAAGAAGAAACAGTAGAAGAATGAAACACAACTGTTATAAGAAACTGCTCCCTAGAGAAACCTCACCCATTTTCCTGAGAAACAGAGAAATACATCTACAACAGCTCCTGCCATCAAAGATCTCAGTCTCCAATCCCTTAACCTCAGCTACCTTCTTTAACCCAAAGAATTCAGCAATCCTTGAGAGACTGTTAGTGAACAAGCCTAGTACTGTACTGTAAGCACAGATCAACAGGCAACTCAAACTGAGCTTTTCCCTGTGCACTTGCAGCGAACTCTTTTCTGAATTAAGATTTGCATACTCCCCCGTCACTGCAAAAAAAGATTTATATTCACAAGTTTCTACAGAGCAGCTGTCAAACAGATGACTAGGAGAAAATGAAGGGTTTTTTTTTAATTGAACTTAAGGGGTTGTGGGCTGAGGAGGGGGGAGAAGGAATAAGAGTCCCTGTTCAGAAGCCAAAATTTTAAAGTGATCTCTGAGACAAGACTAGGCTGACTAGGAAGCTCTCTAGCTCACAAAACCTGAAAGAATAACAGTACAAACACCAGCTACATTTTGCAAAAGTGGGAGAGCACAGGGAAACAGCAGAAGCAATGACAGAAATTTAACTGAAGGGACCTCATTTCCCATTGCTACAACTGGTAAGTTTTCAGATGCAGATAGGAAAGTCTGGCCAACGTTTTTGATTAATAAATAAACCTCAGAAATATAATGTTTAACCATTGGCACTGTTGGATTTCAGTTCTGATCAGGTGTTTCCCATCCCTCTGAGATGCCCAAGTTCATTCTTTTAACTCTATTCAAGGCAAGAAGTGTCAGGCAGCAGTGTTCTCACAGAGGCTGTGAAGTATTTTTGGTACACGTTCAAAAAAAGCCACTTGACAAACTACTCTAAACATGGAAGGAAGGGCAAGAGGTTTGTTTGCTTTTTGTATCATTTTTACTTTTAAGTGATCTGATTACTGTAGACAAACTAGGAAACAACAAGGGATGTAGTCTGCTACTTATTGTACCATTTAGGAGAGTTATTTATAAACACAGCACCCAGTAGTGCTAGATACCAGAAGAAGCTATACTATGACAGGTTAGCTTCAGTGTACTTAAATATTCCTGTAGCTAAATAACTGCCTTTATTGCAAGATTGCATGTATGCAACACCATCAATAACCCTCTCAACTCACAAAAAAATTCTGTTTGCAGAAAAAAATCCACCCCTCAGATAAAACCTGGTTAAAAGAGAAAAACAAAGAAAGATATAAACTCTTCCCAAACTGGATGCACAATTTGCATATGAGAAGGGAATCTTATCTGAAAGGCAAAAATCAAGTGCCTTTACCCTTTAATTCTTGACCTGCTTGGCCATTTTTCAGCCTTGGGGATGATCTCTGCATTCCTATTCCATTTTCATATGCTTCTGGTCTGTATTAATCAAAGCTAATAACTTCTCCACCTCTCTAGGAGATGGCGTTGGTCTTGAATTTTGCTACTTGTTCAGTGCTTCTTCCCTTCCCCAGAGCCCTCCCGTTCCACCCCACCCTGCTTTAAACATAGAAGAGTTTGACACATGTTAAGCATTCAATCCTGAAAGTGAGAGCTGCAGCACTCTGTGTGGTATCGAGTTTAATTACACATTTCCACCACACCCATGATGAGCGGATCAGCGCACCGGGAAGTGCTGTTAACCGACCTACGACTATCAGAGTTCCGATTAATAACACCCTTAACTTTGCCCTTCTTAACACTGGATACCATGCTTTGGTAAGACAAATAACTGGCATTTTCTCTAGGTTCTTCCTTTAATTTCTCTCTCTTTGCAGGGATTTAGGAATTACTGCAACAGTCAAAAAGTACTGACAACAGCATATCACTTAAAGATACAAAGAAAGGAGACTTCAGAAAATAAACTCCAACTCCAGTAAGTAATCTTCCCACATTGCAAACATTTTCCTCACTCCAGTTTTGGAAAAGGAAGAGGATATTTCTGTAACTCTGGCCACAATTTCTACAAACAGAGCCACACACCACAGACTTTAACAGTGAACAATTCAGTCTATGCCAACACTTGCAGGTAGCATGGCTCAGGCTGGAGCAGATTTTATAGAGGAACAGATGGTGCTGAGGACTTGATAATCAAACCAGATACGTTTCTAGTGCTGTTCTCTTCAGATCTGCTCTTACTCTGCTGCCATGGACTGAGTGTCCATAGGAGCTGGACTGTATCTTCTGATTCAGCTTCATTCAGGAGCAATTGGAATTTTCTACAATGTGAACCAGAGCATGGCAAATGGGGACAAGTAGTTGCTGCACTGACTACATCCTTTTTGATACACCTCTTCCTCAAAAACCTGCTTGAAAATTGCTCTGAGTGGTCCCATTTGTGATACTTCCATTAAGAGTAAACAAAAAATTATTTTCAAAACATTAAATAAATAAATAAATAAAGCAGCAGTGGCATCTTTCAACCTGTCAAGTCAAAACGAACAATTCTTCAGCTCAAAGTGCAAGCCTACTTATGCAACACTCTCACTTCTAAACTCACTCCTACAGCAGCAATTTAAAAATTCATAGAACTGCAAGCAGAAAAAGATGGCATCCTGATAGAAAAAAATACTCTAAGTAGCGGCATTTTCCCACTGACAGACATTATAACTTGTTATATCACCCTGTTAAAATACATTGGTGTTTGCTCAATCTCCTATTCAACTTAGAAAGGTAATTCATGAATATGGTTATTTGTCCAAAATCAAGATAATTTGACACTATCAGTTTGCAAATCAGGTTAAGCAAAAGCTTTGTAGCAATTTAGATTTCCAGGAACAAAAAAAACCCCTCTCCTCAAACCATACCAACAAAAAACTAATTCCTTTCATGCTTAAAGTGAAAGTGGTAACATGTATTCAGCAGTCAGGAAAATACATCACATTTCCCTTTTTCTAACCACCTCCCCATCCCCGCCCCCTTCAGAGACAGAAAGGGCCTTAATCTCTGCAAAGCACTAAATGTGAACAACCTAGAGAAGAGAATCTAACACCAGTCTGATTAAATTGATAGACAGCCAAGAAAGTAAGTTTGTCCCAGAAAATTATTTAAAATGCAATTAAGATGAATTATGTCAAGTAACTTCTCCCAAAGAAGAAAGAAATAATGTTTGGGTTTTTTTAAGTATGTTTGTATACATATGCACTCAGCAAGTTTCACAGTTTTATAAATCCACTTGATACGATTTGTTTGTAGCTTCCAAGGACAAAACTACCACCTCTGGACAACAGGAGAGGCGCCTTTGGACACTTTCATTCAACAGTATTTAGAGATCAGGTCAGTTATGAGATGTGTCAACTAGCAGCTCTTTAAAGCTTAATATCCTCTCATATGCACAAGGCAAGCCCAGCTGGAGAGACTACATTCCAACAGCATCAGATAAAGAACTATTCTCTGCTTTGTTGACAATCAAAAGAGCCTGAGGCCTTTCAGCAGAATTGTTCCTTTGGTTCCAGAGGAAGAACCTGTTTTAGTGTTCCTCAGTCTCTTCTACTTGAAGGCTTGATAAATCTGCTGCTGTGCCAAACAGCAGTCTCCTTCACAAAGTTGATTCACTGTGTTCCTGTGCATAGACTTCCTTTGCCTGTTTTTTCACGGCTTAAGTTTCTCACTGCAGAACACCTACCAAGGAGTCTGGGAACACTGCTTTTCTCATCTGTCAGAAGCATCAGACAGTTCAGTTCACACAAAAAGTAACCCCATCCTTGCTAGTGAAGTTTGCTGTCACAACCCAATTGTCTGCTACAGTTAGATTATGTTCACCCTTGAGCTTTTCCAGATCCTTCATAGTTGTAGACAGGTGTGTGCTGCCGGATCACCCAGTTAGAGCTACTGCTGAGCTGCATGCACTGTGCACAGCCTCTCTATACAAATGCATGTTGCAATCATTTCAGGCAGTTCAGAATCTTCCAAAACCACTATTGGCATGTTCTGCATATGGAATTATGAAAGATACTAAACTGAAGAACAGGGAAAGAAAAGACATTTAAGAAATGCATGCAGGACTTTGATTCATCCTTTTCTTTCGCATGTAACACTTCAGGTATACAAAACTGAAATAGAACAAGCCTTTCTTAATATCATTATCCCTGAAAATTCGGGATTTTTATACTCTGATTTTAACAATACAACAAAGGAAAAAGCACACACCACCACGGACAAAGCAAGTCAGAAGGCTACAAGATACAGTTACCTCTCCCAAAATAGGAGCCTAATGTTTTGCTATTTAAAAAAAAGGGTGTAGACTCCCAAGCAATCAGACCTTTCATTTCTGTCTGGTGGTTTTCTAACCTTTGGTCATGCTAAGGTGAAGTAATACAATTCTGCAGGTGAGCTCTGGCAAATTTTTACAGCCCTGCTCATAAAACACACTAAGCTTACTCCTAAAATAAGGTCCATGTTAGAAAGGCAGAGATTTCACTTGAAGTTAGACTGCTTCCACCTTCTTCCCCCACCCCATCTGCCCCCAAGCCATTCACTACAGACATGTTGTCTACACACTCACATTCTGGACATCACCACTTACCTGAAACAGCATCATAGAACTGCTCTTCACTGAGGATGCTGAGAGGCGGAGATCCCTTAACCAGAGACTGCTCTAGTTCATGGTGCTCGGTAGCGAGTGTCTCTAATGCTTCTGACAAGATCTTGTTTTTCTCCTGCTCATGCTCCAGTTTCAAATTCCTCACCTATAAGTAGATACATGTATGAATAAAATCTCATCTCTCTGAAGAATGCGTAGCTGGAAGCTATTCAGAAAATAGACTCTAATGAATAAATAACTAGCAAACAGCTGGAACTGAAACCACATGGATTAATGAGAATATTACAGTTCTTGTGTGATGACAATAAGGTGGTTAGTCAGCATTTTTAGTAGCTGAAAAATCTGACATGTAAGATCTGACAGTATCAATCACAATTCTGTAAGTGAATTCAAGCCAGATAACTATACCTTAAAACTGAGGGGAAATATTTACAGTTCTACTTGGATGACCTTAACTACAGAGTCAGTGATCGGTTTCTACACGCACCAAGCTCCTTCGACTAGTCTGCTCCAATTTAGGCCAAGCAGCATCATCTAAATTGAATTACAGAGCAAATGTGAATGCCAGCTACAAATAACTACAACTGAACTATGAGCTGAAAACATTTAACCCTGAAGATTACAGAAGGAGGTTAAGAAAGTGATTCCTCTGGTAACTTACTTAACGTTATAATGATATGATCAGCCCTCCCTCTAAACTCCCCAAACAGTTTACAGAGGAGCCAGAAGTTACCAAAAGAAGCCCAACCACCATTCAGTGGACCTTTTTTAAAACCCACACATGCAATGGGCTCCAGGGCAGATGATGTTATCCATGGTTTGAGTTCAGTACCTATAATAGGAAAGCAACATGTCCTTCCTACTTCCTCTTTTTTTTTGCTGGTGTTTCCTGCCTCCTCTATCTGCCAGCAGAGGGGAGAGGGCTGTGACTGAAGGCTCAGAAATGGCCCCTTCTCCCAGCCCAACAAGGCTCCAGTGTGCTACCTCTCCTCCAGTCCCTAAACCATCGAGTCTTTCCCTTTCTCCCTTCCAGTCCCTTTTAAAAAAAGCATCCCCAACCCCTGCCCTGTCCTCTAGTTTACTCTCAAAGGTCAGTTTACAACACTAATTCCCCCTCCACTAAAAAGGTCAGTTTACAACACTAATTCCCCCTCCACTAAGAACATGCAAGGACATGACAATTAATCTCTTGGAACAGTTACAGGGACAACTTACACATATACCAACATTACCTTTTTGAATCTAATTTAAGAACTGTTCATATGTCCTCTCTGGTTACAGTTTACATTAAAGTTTTACTTTGGAGGCTTCAGCCCCCTCAGTTATAACCACTTCTCAAACAGTGGATTCAGAGCTGGGCACAAAAGTAAGGAGATATTAAAAGAGATTTGCCACTTCCAGAAAAGAGCTTCTATGCTGGTGGAAACATATCCTCTAGAGAAAGATTTATAGAAGAAATTTTCACCCCCTCAGTTGTGCCAAATACTAAATCAGCTGTTTTGGCTGCCAGGCTCTGAGTGTAAGGGGGGAATCCAATTAAATGATAATTAAAAGAGTATAAAATTGGGTTGCTAATTGAAAGCAGAAAAACCAGTAAGTCACTTACTGTCTAATAGTTTTACTCTGAAGAAAATGAAAAAAGTCTGGACTAGTTACTGTCACTTTCATTTAAAGTTCACTCTGACAGTACCAATGAAGCCAATTACTGCAATGTTTCATACAAATCAGACATGCCACTGCAAAAGATCTGTTATTAGGCAGTTTCTGCTAAATACATTTGGTATGCTGTCAAACAGTTATGGAACCACCAGCTTAGAGAAACAGCATCGGTATTTTGCTCTCCTGATACAGGGAGGATGGAGGACTGAAAATAAAATGGTACTTTTCACGCTTACTAAACAACAAAGTAAAATCAGTTATGAAAATGCTATTTGCAACAATACTGTTTTTGCAGGGTTGAATTAGATGCCATTATGCTCTAATGCTTTGGTAAGTGATTTGAGCGATTTAAATCTTTATCTAAAACTTACAGCAAATTGAAAGAAAATTGAAACAATCTAAAAACCTGGACCCTTTCAGCATCCTTTAGTCACAGCTGTGTGACTAAAGAAGCAACAACACACTCAGGCCTAAGACCACGCCTGCTCCAAAAAAGTATTTTCTTGACCTTAAGGTTCCTCTGTCCTATCATAATGTACAGCTACTCAGAATTGCAGTAGGTGTACTACAAATAAATTCCCTTGTTGTAAAATCAATTTCCAGCTTTATAGTAAGGTTCACTTTTCTGTGTGCTCCCAGACCTCCTCATTGCCAGACACTTACTAGTACAGTAATTATACACCAGTAGGCAACAAAAACCCAAAGCTTTTCATCTGTTCCATAAGCAACACAGTGCTGGCCAGAAGCTAAGGAATAAAGAAAACCCACTAAATTTTATTGCTTGAGATGTTCATTCATAACTGAATAAACTGGATTTAAAGCAACCTTAATCAATATCTAGGGGCTTGAGATGGAAAGTTATAATAGAGCATTTTTTTCAACAGTATGGAGGTTATGAGATGGACAAACACATTCAGACAGAGTCCAGAGACTGCCCTACCAATCTCTACAGCCTGGCACCTCTACACTAGTCATTCCTTGAGGGCCGTTGTCAGGAAACACTGCAACAACACCACATCCTTACGCACCAAAACAGTTTCACAGCATCAACAGGAGAATGAAAAAAGATTTTAAAAATGGCTCTACTACCCTTATTTTATTGATTTTGCCTGTAGAGAAGCAATGCTGGAAGAGATAAAGCTGGCACAACCCTGATGTACTCAACAATACAGGAGAAAGAACCTTGCTTGAAATAAGCAGGTTGTTTTTTTTTTTTTTTTTGAACACCAAGCAGCTTTAAGAGACTTCCATTTTGTCAATAATAAAAGTCAAAGTGATGAAGTTTACCTCCTAAAACCTACTTGCAGTTAATTGAATGGCTGGATGCTGTTTTGTTTTCTCAGAATCACACACACTCTCTTCCCAGTTTAACATGAAACACTGCAGGCAGATTGGTGATACTTTCAGAGCATAAGTTTATTGAACAATGTAATTGACCGAGTGATAGGTTTTCCCAAAAAGCAAGCAGCAGATTGCCATTTTGCATAATTTTGCCATGCTCTATTTCTCATTCACCAGACATGGTCAATGAACAGGATTCTGAAGTGAATTAGTCCATCTACCTTGCTACTCCACCACCATTTTTAGAGATGGCATTTCAGCTTTATCCTTTTTGCAGAAGTTGTTTCTTTCCCATTGTGTCTTTCTTCAATGTCCCAACACAAAAACATCTACAAGATTACAAAAGAAACCTCCAGACTAGTTTTAAAATTGGTTACTAACACAAAAAGTGTAGGATTCATGAAATAAGCAGGAAGAAGAGCATAAAACAACAAAGTTGAGAAGCATTTCAGTCTATTAAACTGGATGCAGAGAGACCAGTATTTTTCAGTATCACCTGATTTTGTGAAGTTGCATCAGCTGAATACAAAATCATTTTATGAACTGACAGAAATATTCATGTAATGCAGTAAATATCACACCAAAATGATGCAGATACCTGTGTACACAGTTCTAGAAATCCAGCCTGAGCATGAGGAAGTATTGGAAGAATCCTTTTATTGACAACCTGAGTAAGGCACAGCTTGTAATACAGCCGTGGTTTCTGTACCTTTCATGGTGGTGCCTGAGCTGAGAGACAGATGGCAAAACTTCCTGGGTTCAGCTCCTCATCTTCCAACCACGGAATGGCTGCCACCTATTAGACCCCTGTCACTGGTGCCCACAATGCCCGTGCCACCAGCAGCATTATCAGTTGAGCCTTACACAGAAAGTGGCACTGAGTGCTCAAGTGAACCCAGCATGAGGCCAGCTGAGTTCCCAACGCCCAACTGGTCAGGCCTCCTACCTTATCCTTGTCAGGAGCTGCTCTGAACAACAGCAAATAGTTATCAGAAAGCTGGGCTTGTGCTCACACTGTTAGACCACGGCACTTTAGATCAGTCCTGCTTCCATCTCCAAAGAGAATGGTATTACAGTCAAACTTAGCTTCCATCAGAAATGGAAATCTGATCTAACCTTGTCTCATAAAAGCAAACAATCACTCCATCATCATCCTTACAGCTATAGACACAGCTATAACCTCAGACTGAAGTCTTGGTGGCTGTCTGTCAGTGTATCTAGGTCAGTGCAACAATCCACTTTTTAAAATATACTTCTCCAGCTGAAGATGTTTGACATCCATGGTCTGGTAACTAGTTTCACTTTTGGTTTAATTGAATAGAAATCTGCTTCCAACAGCTTCCTATAACATTCCTGTAAACACTATGGTAAAATTTGGTGCTGTGAACACCACGCTGGAAGTTTAAATAGTAGAAGTGAGTTATTTTAGCAATCAGATTGTTCTTGATTTTGTTAAAGGAAAGTATCAAACTATTTGCAGATACTCCTATTGCCTTTCCATGTTATCTGAAATCCTGCTAAGCACAAGAGCATGGTTTAAAAGTTAATTTCTTCATTGTGTACGACTGGCAGAAACTTCACATGTTTATTCCAAAATATTAAAAAGCTTATCTGTGTGTAACAAACACCAGTCCCACTCTGTTCTGTACCCTCAGTCTTCCTTAGGTAGGTGGGAGACCAGTAACAAGCACCAAACCACTCTTTTTTATTCCCTTTTTTTCTTTTTTAAAGGGTAAAGTCTTGAACTATATCAGCACAGCCTGTAACCAAGGCCTCTCTGTCCATCCTGAAGACATCTTAGTACAATACACAAAATACTTGCTTTGTTTGGTGCTGGATGCCTTTAATTTAAATTAATGCACAACAACAGTGGCACTTCTGTGGGGCAGGAAAGGATCACACCACTCTATGCTAAGCTAATAAATTATCATCTCAGCAACATGCTACTGCAGCTGCAAATAAACACTAAACCAAACATACAGCGAGCAAGGCATAAAACAAATACAGACACCTCAATAATATGCAGTGCTACATGCTTTCAACATTAGAACAGTAAATTAAAAGACAGCATACCTTAGATCCTACTTCTCCTGGACTGAGAGAGAAAAGACAGACTTCACAACACCGCAGTGTGATTTAGCTGAATTTTATTTTCAGGCACTCAACTTCAGTGCTAGGACTGACTGCCCAAAACACTCAGACTTCAGAGTTGTGCTGAAAGGAAGTACCTCCTCTTTCACAGAGAAACCATGAGGGGATCTGAAGGCAGACTGCTGGAATGTCAGAACACTGCGTACCAACCCTGCTCTGCAGTAAGCTGAGCACGGGAGTGCTGCCCGTGACACCGCCTCACCAGCAGCTCTGATGCCTCAGAAGGGAGGGTTTGCTTTTCAAAAATGAATGGCTTTGTCTAACTGCCACAGAAATTCCATCCCCCCAAAAATGTCACTTCTAATGGGATATTTGCCACAAAGCACAGAAATGAGGTGCAAGTTCTCAGTTGGAAGATAGGGGCTAGACCTACACCTGGCTGGAAATTAACACATAACCAAGGAATTAGAAAATCACTGCTATTGTAGAACTGGCATTTTTATGTGAACATCTCCTGATGCTTTCTGTAATAAAGCAAATCAAACCTGCCATTTGTTTCACACTACATCTATTCATTTGAAGCTGATAGTTTCCAGGGTCAGCTACTCCAACAGGACATACTATACCGAAAGACAGAACTTACAGAACACTGCACTGTAACACATTGCACTACAGAAAACTCATCACAGAAAGCACTGGGAATTCAAAATGAGAACTCTGTCCCTTCTGTGATTTTCATACCAAACAAAAACCCCTACTAAAAATTTGAGGCAAAAGAGTGGAAACCACAATCTCAATGAAGAGTTTGATATGTACACAGTTTGTCTATTCTAACAAGCTTGCACAGTTGTAATTTTGCTGTTAGTACAATACAGTCCCTATTGCTAGAGCAAGTCCTCTTGCATAAGCCAGTCCTTTGTGATGTCCAGTTTGAACTAGTGCTGAGTAAATCTATTAATGTAGAATGAGAACTAAAAAGTTTTATAAAGAGCCAGGCCTGCCTCCGTGTCTTGAACAAAGGTAGAAATGTAAAGACTGAGTATTTTCCTCAAGACATATCTGTTTAGAGATGGAATAGTTCTATCTATTTTGCTAGCTAACTTCAAAGCATGCTACTGCAGCACAAGTTCTACAGGACAGACTTCTAAGAAAAGTGCTGTTCAGACTTTCTGCTACCTGGAATAGTACCAAATTGCTGCTTAAGCTGCTACTGAAGTGAAAACTGAAACCAGTTGCTCTCAAGGAGAACTCACTCCAAAAGTTCTCACAGTTTTAACCATAATTGAACTTCAATACAGGATGTTTCCCAGAAAGAAAACAGATTTTAGAAAAGGATTGATTTTTACCTCTTCTCATGGGACTTAACTCCCACTAAGCACACATCAGTAACGATATGAATATGTATAATCATGCTTTTCTCTTAACCTTCCACCCCAAAAAGCAGGAACAGCTCTAGTTTCAGAATGTTGCTTTGCAAGTATGCCTCAGGTATTTGAGGCACTAGATCAAGGAATGAGCGATTTAAGAATATCCCTATGGCACATCAAAAAACTGCAAGCATGACAGCACACATTAAAACAACAACAAAGCATTCCCAAACAGATACAATCAATTTCATGAAGACATCCCCAGATTCCTAAAGCATGTAAATATTTTACACAAGCCTTTTGGAGTTCTGATCTATTTACACACAAGCCCTTCTACAAAGAACCTCTTGCTGACTCACTACTCCCCAGCACTTTCAAGCACAAGGGACTTGTGACAAATGTCTGCTATGTAAACATATGTTAAAGTTTTGCATCCTAACTCTTCATTTGCTGGAGTAAAATAGCTCCTGTAAACTTCATCAGAGCCTTGGCTCATCCCAGGGAACAGAGGACTGATCTGAAATAGGTCATGATTTACTTCAGCCATTATTTCTTGCTCAGGTTTTCCCCCTCTCTGTGCCGTAAGCCTGTCAGTTACCCGGCTGCAGAGATCTATCAGACCTAAACCCAGCATAGTTAGAAAGTGAAAGCGACTTGAACTACTGCTACTGCAACTACTGAAAAGCAAAACAAGATGTGATCACTTAATCTACAGGTAAGCTGAGCTCACTGGTGATAGGCAAATGGTTATTTACTGTATCACAAGACAGCATCAGTCTTCATCTCCAAAGTCCAGCCAGCTGATTCTACAGCATCAGAGTACCACATCTTACTGAGATCGTCATATTCAAAAGAGAAAATACACTTGGAGGGCAAACATAACAGCTGGCTTGCTTTCAGACCCACACACAGAAAACATCACCAGTACAGTTTCTTTTTGTACAGAGGCTGAAAGACCCACATACACACAACCAAACACCATACATACCAACTTAAAGTCCTGGTAATCTGTTCTCTTACATCCCAACCCGAAGTCTATAGAAGAAAGCAAAGACTTTGTAGAACAAGTCATACGACTGCCTCAGTCATTCCCCAGATGAACACAAGAGTTCATTGTTAGTCAACCATGAACATTCACATCAAAGTTCAAGAGGACGAGTTTAGCAGGGCTGATTTGGAACGGTTACATTTCATTCTTCTGAGCACAGAGTTGTAGTATCTCCCTATACTCAATTTATTAATATAATTAAATTCTGCAAATGAAGCAAAGAATCGGGTATGATAATAAAACTTAGAAAAATACAGCAGAAGCACGAGTAGAAGCAAGAGCCAAGCCATCTATCCACACAGAAGGAACTCTTACTTTGGCAGGGTCATGTCAACTCAGGCAGACATTTAGGCTGTAAGAGAACTGATATTCAAGAGAAAAGCTGGAGATGATGAGAGCACGCAGCAGCCTTCTCCCAGCATACATGTCTAATATAAAAATTTATCATTCAAGACTGCTGGGAATAACAGTTTCTGAACTAGCCACATGCTAGGGACAAGGACTGTTTGCCTCCCACCTTTCCCTCCTAAGACACTAACACTTCCTCCTCAACATGGACCTTGCTGCCTTCCTTCCCCTCTCCTGTTTCCACATTTGGCTATGTCAAAGTCTGTTTATTCAGAGGCTGCTGAAGCATTGCAATTTTAACCAGTGAAGAATGTCACAGTTCCCAGCCAGGAACCTAAGAGCACATGAGCAAACTGCAAAGATTAATTGCTGATTGCAGATTAGAAGGCTGCTTTTGGCTTAAAATCTTGGATTTAAGCTTTATCAGAGAAACTTCTTTCTTCAAAGTGTTTCTGCACAGTCAAGACCTAAGAAAGCTCTTTCTGGTTTGTTTCTAAAGTGAGACTCAATGGCAAGTCCAAGTCTTCCTCTCAAATGTATTTGTTTTTCCCATTTTACTTTAACAATTTAACTGTAATCTGATAAATGTCATGAGGTCTACTTAGATTTGAGAGCTGCAGAAGTTGCCAGGCTCCAGAGCCCATTCTGTCCCTACTTGAGTTCCAGTACTATAATACTGATCAGGACTTCAAAGAAAAAGCCTTCTGATTTTGTCATTTTCTGTGAAGTACTGTTTCTATTCTGAGTAATGCTGAAATTAAATATTGCTGCAATTCACTCTTGCCAATACTAATGCCAAAACAAGCTGGGAGTCAATGACATCTGCAGCGATGCATGCGTTTGGGAAGCACGTTTTGAGTTGCAGACCTACAAGATTACCAGAGAAAAACCACACCCCAAGGATATTTTGCTGCCCCAGTGAGTTTATGTTCTCAGAGGTACATGCCACAAGTAACTTTCCTCAAACTAAGGGCCTCATTGAAGCTGATCTATCATACTGATGCCAACAGAACCAGAACACCATACTGCTGTGTGCTTTCAGATCCGGTATTGACAATTTTTTGTCTTCTCCCTTTGAGGGAATGGACATCTTTGAAGTTTGCTAGTCTCACAGAGAGACCAGATTTTAAGATGTAAGGGCTCTTAAGAATGCATACAGGAAACATTTTCTTTTTATTCTTAAGGAGTGTTTTGAAAATAGATCTTAAGGTAGTTTTGATCTAACTACTTCCCTTAAGTATTCTTCTGTATACACCACTAATTACTTTGATCAACCCCTTTGTAATCTCTCCCCCACACTTCTTCCCAACTGGATTATGGCAAACACATGTAATGTTTTCTCTTTTGAAGCAAATGTCACGTTTTTGCCATGTTTTTGTTGGCTCTTACTGGCTTACTAGTGCTGCTGGACTCAATTGTTGACTCAGAGGGAAAACAGCTTCCTTTTAAAAAAAATCAACACTTCTAAAGCTGGCTGTCTGTTCTACAAGCTCTGCATTGGCAATCTTGTTAATTATTCATCATTCATGAAGTCTGACAGTTTTTTTAAAAAGAAATTCCAAAACAAACATGCATGCTTGTACAGTTCTGCATTTTTTAAAAACTGAGGTATCTCACTTGTTAGTTTTAATTTCATTTTGGACACTAACCAAATAGAAGTGAAAAATGCTATATAGGCTAGAAATCAACAGTGAGTTTTACAATGCAATGCTGGAGTTCTTATCTCCAAATAAAATCCACCTTGGAAAGCATTCTTTGCCGTTTCTGCTATAGCCCAGAACACGTTCTTCCCACATTTCCAATACTAAAGAATCAGACTTCAAAGACCAACACAGATGCAAAAATCCCACTTCTACTTCAGATTTTAGAAGACTTGGAGCATTAGGAAGATTTCCCCTTCTTAGGGACGATTTTCCTCTGAGACACTGGTTTTGTCCTTACTCCTAAGCAGGAAACAGCCAGCAGATTTCAGCCAGGCCCCGGGTAGGTTAATAAGACATTTCCTGAAATCAGAGTATGTCATGCAGACATTTGTCCAGCAGTTAGAGCAGACAGATAAATATGCTCTGGAGTACAGAAATTCAGTGCAGAACTAGATAATCCCAATGTTCTCATTTAGTGGAACAGATCCTTTCTATTTATGAATGATCTCAAACACTTTTGCCCTTATGTGATAGGGACTTTCTATTGTTGTTGTGCTTGAATTTTCAAAATTTTTTTCCAAGAACATTGCAGAAAAGTTATTTACTGCTAAGTCTTCTATTTACTACTTTCCTATATGCAATCCAGCAGCATCCACAGTTCAGAGGAAGAAGTGACCCCAGATTAAACTTCTAAGAAGCTCTTTTACAAACTTCTCCAGTAAAACCCACTGGCCACTAGAAGAGAACTTGTAGATTTGATGAAAGTTCTCAATTCTCCCCACTACAAGCTGAAATAGAATCTGACAGTCTAGAATGACATATCATTTTTTAGATTCAAAGACAATAGTAGAAAAGCACCTACCACATATTATCAGCTGATCTTCAACACATGGCTCCTTGAAATTTTCTAACACTACTGTACTGGACTGCCCCTTAAGTATTTGTATGTCTAAGGATTGTTCAAACTAGAGAAGAGGGGGCTCAGGGTAAATTTCATCTATATAAATACGTGGAGGATGAAAAAACAACTGAAGCCTGGTTCTTCTCAGTAGTGCCCAGTGGCAGGAGAGAAAGAAATGAAAGGCAGGAAATCCCCTCTGATTGTCAAAAATCATTTTTTCACTGTCACCACTGTGGAGCATTGACACAGGCTGCCCACAGAGGTTATAGAGCCTTTATTCTTGGAGATACTCAAAAGCCATCTGGACATGACCCTGAGCAAGGAGCTCCAGGTGCCCTTGACTGAGCGGGGTGGACCTGAGGAGCTCCAGAGGTCCCTTCCAACCTCAACCATTTCCATTTTGTTCTTCTGTGAAATTAGGGTTTAGGCCTTAGTCCAAAATGTCGCTTCAGAAGTAGAGGAGATTCAGGTCAGACAAAACTAGATTTCTGCTATCCATAGGTACAGATGCCTGCTGTCTAAGGTTTCCAGCTGTCTGAAACAGCCAGCTCATTTTAACCTCAATTTGATTTGTCTGACCTTGCAGCAAGGTGTTTCACTGGAAAAACACACAATCCAATTTGGATGCATAGCACAGGACACATCCACAATTAATAATATTGGCATTTCCAGAAAGGTATAAACTACTGACAAACATGGATTACCACATTACCTAGAGGAGGTATACTACCATCTTGACAACTCAAGATTTGTCCTCACCACGATGATCAAAGCCTTGTTTATGGGTGTCCCATTAGTTTATGTCTATCAGGGCAAAACCACCAATTTCCTGCAGATGCTTTTCTGCTGCTGTAGCGCAGCACAAGGCCTGGAGGCTGATACTCTGACCACTTACACTGAATATTTCCAGACAAGTTTTGCTCTCTTTACCCTTTCTCTCACCATAGTTTTTAACTCAAAAAAAGGGATGTGCAATAGCGCCGCTATTATATTTCAAGACTAACAAGAAGCTGTATTCCTATTTAAAGGTCAAACACATTTGAACAAGATTTTGTCTAGCTTTGGCAACATAAAACTCCTTGAAACAGATGAGAAAGTTTGCAATCTACTTTTATGTTAAAAAGTACCCCTACATTATGAAGGTACACTGCAGACCCCCCTTCAAATAGGCATGCTCTAAAGCCATTCTCAAAGTCTCCTAGCACACCGATGGATCCAAGAGTTACTGCACTGATGTCCATATTTTAACATTAATAATGTAGCCCTGACAAGCACGAGAGGAGAGAAAACATTCCTATTCAAAAACACGGAGTCCATTTACCTAACAAATGGGTTAACATGAAGCTATGCAAGCAAAGTAAGCACATCACAGGTGTCACTCCCTAAGACAAGATGTTCAGATGAGGGCTGTGCTTGGAAAGCCAAGCATCTTCTTTATACAGGACTCATCAGAATGGTCACAACAAATGGATACACTCTGTTTGTAAGAGGAGCTCTACCTTACCATTTATTTGCAGTAACATTCAGTTCACTATAAATGGAGCATAATTTGTTTTGTGTGTGCTAATCAACCAACCTGGAGAGCATAGGCCTGTACTTCCCATTTGTACATAACACTGAAAGCATTTATTATTAAAGTGTATTATTGCTGCATTTCAAGGAGAGTGATGTTAAGAACAATACAAGCAATGTAGAGAAAGAGTTTACTAACATTCCTTTATGAACAGGCATGGCATGTATCTTCAAGGAAAACTTCAACACCAGTGATTTATTTTCAGGGTGTAAATGCTTTCTAAACACAGTCCATTTACCAATTCTAGTGATATTGTCAGTGACTCAGCAGCTAGTATTATACTAAGGCATTTCATCAGTGGACAGCAGAGCAAGCAGAGATAACACACTTCTGAATACTAATATTAAAACAAATAAAGCTTTTAAAGTCACTGGCTTTCTAGGGGGGTGGGGAGATGGAGGCCAACAAGTACACATTTGGTCCAAGATCAAAAAAAAAAACAGACAAGAGGTCAAATTCCACAATTGCTTAACTTGATTATAAAAATGGTATCGGCTCTTAAAAGTCAGAATAAAAAAAAAGTGCAAAAAGCAGTTCTGGTTGAAATACCATGACTGTAACCTGGTGAAGTTTAGGTTAAAAACAAAAACCACAATGGACAACACACCCTCCCTATAAGCACTAATACTATCTAAATGGAAATCATCCTTTTTTTTCCTTCATAGATGGAAGACCCCTGTATTTCATGGAACCAAAGTGACTAAAATAAGCAAACTAAAAAAATGAGAAAGAACATCAGAAAAGTAAGTTTAGTCTCAGTCAATCTCCTTTATTCAAGGAAAGGCTACACATGGACAGCTTATTAGCCATAAGGGAAGAGATGTGGTATCACTGATGTTTAAGAAAACCCATAAAATTAAAATATACAAAAATCCCACCACATGACAAATTTAAGATGATGGAACAACTGTTAAGTAACAAAGCCTGAAGTTACTTACGCTGCCCAGAAACGCTGCCTTTAAAACAGCATCACAGAAAACACATGCAAAATAAAGAGTTAAATGTTCTGTCTCCTCCAAAAGCATGTGTTAATATCCAGTACTGGATAGGCTACATGAAATTTATTTTTCATATGTGTAGAAATTAGTTTTTTAAATTATTACTCTCATAAAATAGCCTTTATCAGACTTACATAGAACAAGAGGCCTTATTTTCTTATATATTAACTTTTCATAAATCAAGTTTCAAGAAAGAGAGGTCAAGAAGAACAATATATCTTCAGCAAATCAGTTATAAAATTTGGTGTTCTGATGTTTTAGGCAGCTGAGACACAAAACCAGCCCACTCTGTAACCAGCCAGACTGTAACCGCAGTCAATTAACTAACACACTAGCAAGAAAAATCCCAGCAAACAAATTTAACAGGTATGGTGCTATGGATAGAGGTTCCGCCTCCTGGTTTTTTTTGGGGCTTCATTTTTCCCCTGAAATGTTAGCAGTTCTTAGCTGACAATACACTGGTTGGCTGGGAGCAAACAAGTTTTAGAACTCTGCTATTCAACCATTCTTGCAAAATGCATCATGGACAAATTAAACCAGAACACGGAAAACAAGCTGATCAGTTTTACATGCCATGACACATCACAATCATGTCAGAAGAATGAAGTGTGCACCCTTCTCACTCCAGTTTGTTTTCTAAGCATGAGAGGAAAACAAACAATATTCTCATAGCATTAAGTAGTGAAAACACTTAGAGAAAATATCCATCTTATACATTTCTTCTTGTTTGGCTCCATTAGCTTGGAGACAAGGGCATAATTTTGCAAATACATTCATAGAAAACAGAATTCCTAATTCATATTTGAGAAGCTCACTCTATCAAGAACTATTCCATTAAACTTGATTGCTGTTTGGTTTTTTCCCCCTGCAGCCTCAGCTAAGACTGTTTTCTCAGCATTAAAAATTAAGTACTCAAACAAGTGGTACACAAGACCTTAGAAGTAAACCTCAGAGCAGGAGCTACAGAAGCACATTAAGGAGGAGTCTCATTTCAAACCAGTATGTTTTTACACTGTGTTTCCCCAGAGGCCCATGAATGGATTCCAAGTTAGTTTACACAAGGCTGCTTAACAACAACCGCCAACAAAAAGCACATCTATGGGCCAAGCATTAACCCACTGTGGAAAGTGCAAGAACAGCTTAGCAGTGAGCTTCCAGCTGGACTACAAAGTGAATAGCAGGGAATGCCTTCAGACAAGCTGTCTGACCAGCTTCCATGCAGGCTCTTTGAGCTACAGGTCAGTAAGAGTTTCCGTGTCACTACAAGTCAGTGTGTCACTTTGTACACTTCAAAGTCAACCTCCTTCCTTGCCGGTGGTGATATGTTGTATCAGCAATCTTGAAGAAAACAAACAAATAAGAAAACAAAAAAAACCCCAAAACCACCAAAAAAATCTCCAGAGTTGGGACCCTGCAGTACTAAAGACCAGAAGCACTTGCCTTTTATCCTGTAGTAACATCTGAGCATCCTTCTGTGAGCCAGAACCCTCTTTCACCCAGAAGCCTTACCAACACAGCACTTGCCCAAGGATCTTACCAATTGCTTCAAAGACTATCAAATGCTTCAAAAAAAGCACTCTGCCAACACACATAATACCCTTTCATAAAAGAACAGCAGTAATATTTACTTATCTTTCCCCTGAATGGAGACTCAGTATTTCTTATTTTAAAAAGCTTCTGTCTAAGCCTGCTGCTTAGCTTCACTTCCCACTCCGGTGACCTATTGAATCTTGGCTGCTCTAGAGAAATCTCAGAAAAAAAGAAGTTATGCTCTAACTCCCCCACCTCTGAGATACTTTGGACTTGCTAAACTCCTGCCTCTACTGGTAATCTACAGATCTGTAGTTAGCTTTATACCTGCAAGGCTGCAGTACACTGGTAGAAAATAATGCTTTCAGAGGAAGAACACTATGCCATCCACAAACATCTCATATTAGGTTACTTCAACTTTAATATCTTCACTATAGAACTTTAGCCCACATGAAAGATGTGCATTTACAGAACCCAAAAATTAGTATATCACAAATCATCAAGGCACGAGTAGAACTGTCAATATTCTAGCAGGAGAAAAAACCAAATTACTTTCCTGTCAGTAGCTTTGTTCTCCTATACACCCTGTCTATACAGCATTCCCCAACATTTTCTATCCTCTGCTCCTGGCATAAGGGAAAAATGCCATTCTTTACTAGGGAGCCCATTTGAGCATAGAGAACCTTCCAATGAACTTGTAACCTTCAAACAAGATTCAAGCTGCACTAGATATTTGTAGTAGAGTTCCACTCATTTGGAGAAGGGAAGAAACAGGATCAAGTCAGTTACTGACCAAGAGCCAATAAAGGTTTTATTGATGTAGGTACACCTCGATTCTCTCAACACCAAACAGCTCTTGCTGTGTTCAATCCAATCATCAACTGTCTGAAAATTGTTCTCCTTCTTTCCACAAGCACACAACCTGAACAGCATTCCAGTTGTTCAGGGCATTGCCTACAGGCCTTGACACACTGAGGTTTTCCCTCGATCTCCGCTACTTTCAGCAAGAGCTGAACAGAATGAACAACATTAGTTCCTCTGTGCTCCAGAGAGTGAAAGGAATAAAAATTACAAAATAGGGCTGCTACTTGTTTCAAAACACAGAGAGAAAAGGATCAGAAAAACAAAGGCACTGGTTTTATCAGCTGAGGGAGTATGGACTCTATAGTTCTAGGTCTAGTTCAGAAGCCAGCCAATACATGATCCCCTTACTGGACCTAACTCAGAAATCTTACAATTAACCTTTTTCTTAGCTTCTCTGATTTTATTTCAGTCCCTCACCCCTCTTCATCTCTCCTTCCCACACACACCAGAGGCTCCCAAGATGTTATAGAGGTTAATGTAGCTGATGATATTGCCAGATGGAAGAAAAGGACTGGTGATGGATGCCAGGACTTCTCTAGCAGATTTGCACAGGGTGCCTTTATCAGCATTTCTCCCTTGACTGCAGATTCTCATCACTGCTCTCCTCACCTGCACCCCCACAAAGAACCAGATAATAAAATTTCTCATTAAGGAGTCATCTGGACATAGCCTACAGGCACCTTCTTCATTCACAATACAGTAAGGTAGGAAGGAGGTTTAAGTGATAACAGCCATGCTCATACCGGTCTCCCAGAAGACAAATCAGAAATATATTAAAGACAAGTATTTGACATGCTTGCATGCCAAAGAGCATGCAAGCATTCACTCACAAGAACACACACAGACACATCTAACATTCTAACATTATGTTTCCAAGTAATCTGAAATAAACTAAGGCAGTGCACTGAACTTCCAGAGATTGGTATTTACCAGTTGAACTGTGTGCACATTTTTTATTTACAGGATGTACATACAAGAGATAGCAGATTACGCCATGGTAAAGATAACTAAGTCCAAGGACTGTGACCCGCAGTATATTGACATTAAAAAGTTTTTGTGGAAGTGACAAGTTTAATTTGTTATGACAAATTCTTTATAGCTGAAATATACAACTCATTTAATGCAAAAAGTGAAGAAACCTTTCCTGTATTCCTTATCAGCTAAGGCTTTTCACCAGCTTGTACACAAGTCCCCTTTTTAAGACAAAAACAAACAGGAAAGAATGACAACAACTGTAAAAGCTGAAGATCAAAGCCACAAACAGACTACAAATGAAACCAGCTTACAACTGCTACACCTTCTACACTCAAGCAACACGAGCTCTTAATTTACTGTTACATATAACCGTTGATGGTAAAAGCGAAACTTAAGAGTCAAGATACTCATCTACACACTTGACTTAAGCACTGGTTAGTGAAGAAGCAAGGCAAAAAAAGGAAAAAGCCAATTTCTTTAAATAAATATTTTTTTTCAATCTATTTCACACAGCTTCAGTGCATGTAGCTCAAGTACTGGAGATGAATTTTAAACTCATTCAGAAAATCTAGCAGAGAGAATAGAATGAAAAGAACCTTAAGTTCAACTCCTCCTACAACTACACAAAATAACTCTGGACACAAAAACTACTAGAATCAAACTGCTTTGGGAATGTAGGTTCTGATATTTGCTAGAATTAGTCCAAGGCAATCCTGCTTTGAAACACTACTAACCTTGTGCCAAAGTCACTGCAGAAAACGTTTCAAGTTGTGCAGGCTAGCTCCGACACCAACGCCCCAGCAAATACTCAGATTAAAGCAACAGAGTTACATTCCCTTTTGCCCTTATATGTTTTAACTATTTGGCAAAAAGTATCTGTGCTCGCATCTGCTTGACACTGAAGGGTTCATCCCAATGTCAAGAACGAAGCAGAGGTACAGACAGCAGCCCCCAGCCCATCACGAACGCTACATACCGCGGGACGATTCCGGGCAGAAGAGAGGCCCCGTTCCGAGAGAAGCCGCCCCGGCTGCAGCAGCGGCGGCAGCACCTGCCGGGCCGGCACACGCCGCGGGCGGCCCCTTCACCTTGCACCACACGCCGCGGGTTTCGCGGCCGCCCCGGCGCGGCGCAGGGCGGGGCGGGGGAGTCGCGGCAGCCCCGCGCAGCCGGGGCGCGGCTCCGCTCAACGCCGCTCCCGCCGGGCTCCGCCGGGCGCGGGGCGGCGGCGCAGGAGGAGGAGGAAACCAGCCCCAAACGGCGGGGCGGCCACTCCGGCTCCCAGCCCGGCTAAAAATGGCCTGACAGACCGAGCGCGCCCGCCCCTGCCGCGCCCCCGCCCCGTCGCCGGGCACGGCGCTGCCCGGCGCTCACCGCCGCGGCTCCCGGGGCGGCCCCGCGGGCTGTGCGGGCTCCCGAGCCGTCCGGGGCCGCCCCGCACGGAGTCCCGCCGCAGTGGGTTATTTTTGGAATCTCCCCCCGCCCCCCGCTCCCGGCTCTGCAGCGTCACAGCCGCTCCCGCCGTGCGGAGCGGAGAGGTCACGCCTTTCCCGGCGCGGTGGCGGCCAGCGCGGGGCCCCTGCGGCCGCTCGGAGCCCGCACCGGGCCGCGCTCCCCGCCGCCGCTCGGAGCGTCCCCGGCCCACCGCGCACGCCGAGCCCCGCACGGCGGCACCGGCGGGAAGGAGAAGCAGCGGGCAGACGGAGCGGTCGGAGATTCATGCACCATTTCTAGCGCAAGTGGAAGACGGCTGAAGCTCGGTTTAGTGCTGCGTTAGCAGTTTCATCTGCAGACTGCGCGGTTATGCTACAATTGCCAAAGCACAGTGATAAGTAACACTAAATAAAGTTTCCTCTAGAGAACCAAAAGTGCGTTCACTGTGGTTACCCTTACTGAAGTGAGGAGCCGCTCCTCATAAGTCAAGCAGTAGCTTCTGGTATGCTGACAATTTAAATTAGAGGGAAAAAGAATTCTCCTTAAAGAGGCAAGATAGAAAAGCACCCGGCTTGAGAAAACGTTAATTCTAGAGATAACCGGATTCCACGGGACATGCACAATACGATTGCAAGGTTACATATATATTGCTTTTCAAATGCCAATAAAACGATGGTCTAGAAATCAACCCTGAACAGCAAAAAACCAGGGTCCTGACTTATAAAGGACAACAAACCAAATGCTGTGGGTTTAAGAACAGTAATGATCAATGAATGTAGCTTCTTGGAAAGCTGCAAGTCTTAGGAAGATATTATGGCATTTTAAAAAGCCTGAACTATATTTCTGAAGTCAGTAGTTTGAAGTTTAAAAATACCAAGACAAAAAATTCTCCAGGATCACATCTTCCTGTCATGACCGACTGATCTCACTAGCTATGGTTGAAAAACAAGTTCACACCTCAGCCTATCCCTCTGTGCCCAAATCTATGTGCTTCCAGATTAAAATAAGGCCTCCATTACACCTACGGAGACTATTCAAGTTCAAGTAAGGTGACATTACAATTTCACCATATGTTTTGCCATACTCCACTCTGGAAAGCTATTTTAGTCTGGCTTGAAGCAAGATGCCAACACAATTAAGGAATACCAACTAACACCATACACCCACTGTTGTAACAATTTCCCCCTCATCCGCAAATGAAGCTGGCAACTTTAATATCAGACTTTCTTAAGGAAAAAAACCCAATGTAAAAAAAAAAAAAAAAGCAATGCTTGTTCCACTCTGCTAGAACTTAAGTAAGTCTAAAAGACTCGTGACTGGAAACAAAGGGCTCGGTAAGGAACGAAAAAAACCCAAACCTAGACAATGGAGCCAGTGTTTGTAGCTCACTGTTAAATAACTGGAAGACTAGCAGCACCGACACAAACCTCACTCTGAAACACAGCTTACTGATGACAGTAGAGTAAGAGCCTAATCCAGGGATTATAGTTAGAACAGTATAGGAAGAAAAGTTTATTTCATGGTACTAGGGCATTGTCAAGAAAGAAGAAAAATACCAGCCCTCCTACTCTAGGAACTAGTGAATTTGACATATATTCCCAAACTGAAGTGTTTGCATTATGTTTAACACTATACAAGATATTTGTTACTGGGAAAGCCAGAAGTTCAACAAATAGCATTTGCACACCCACTAAGCACATGGTCTGAAAAATAAATTCAGAAGCAATATTGTTCAACACTTCAGTTAGCTAGTAAAAACTAAAAAAATCCAAAACCTAATTTTCTCAATATTTTGACCTTCAAATCAGCAAAGCAACAGCTTTATTGAATTCAAGCATTCAGTTTGAACATTGCAAGCAGTAGCTTGTAACCAAAATGTCTCTTTTCTGAACACCCAAATATTAAGACATCCTTTTGCAAAGGCATATACCTAGTCTATCTCTAGAAGAATAAATTTTTGTCCCATTCAGTATGCAAAAGGACAGCTTACCAGCAACATGGATTGGTATGGGTTTGTGTATTCATTTTTGTAACAGGTCAACTGGGAACTAGACAAATATGCTAAGCTGTGCAACCCGTTATAGACCCAAGCAGCACAATACATACCCCTTCTTGCTTTGTGAACAGGTTAAGGCACTCAGCCAGAGCCTCACATGTTTCCTGGGATACTTCAGAGACCACATCAACTTTCTGCAGGAGGGGAGAAGATATTCCTGAAAACACAAAATTATTAGTAATGTGAGAAGGACATTGTAAACGACAGGATTCTTTTAATTATTTTTTCCTCTAAGTAATACAGACATAACATTCACATGTTATAGGAAGGCTGGAGCATTGCAAGATCTGTGGGAGGGGTTTTTTTTGCATCTTTTTCCTAGTACTGGTGTAAGAGGCACATAAATAGATTGAGTTTCTCTTTCAGCATGGTTTAGAAAGCAGAGGCAGTAAGCCATGGCAGCAGGACACTGGAAAAGGGACTAGCAACAATCTCCTTCTAACTAATTACTAGATTTTTAAAGCTTCAGGTGACAGAATTTAAATAAAAAGGATTCTGCACTGGTTTAATATGCATAGAAGTGTAAAATGTAGATATTTTTTTGCCTTCTGTCATGCATTACATAGAAGAGAAAGAGGTTACCACAGTGCTCAGTGCAGCTGAAAATTTAGGTTTGAAAAAAAATAGATTGAATTCTAACTACAAGCACACTGAACAATCAAAGGGTAAGATCTTATTTTCATGGACTCATGTGTAAGTAGTACAGCTTGTCATGTCACATCCTTACTTCTGTGACTATTTACAGAAGGGACTGCATGTCTAGAACCAGCAGGAAATCATGATAACTCAATCAGCTGGTAGAAATGATTGGAGTCAATCTGTGAAGTTTTCTGATGTGCAGCAATTCCTCGGAAATTAAGTCAGTCATTTTCTCAGGAAGCATAGTTGTTGTAATTAAAATAATTGCAACATTTAGTGCCTGCAGACTCCAGGATCAGTTGACACCATTTAGTAACCCAGGTGCTTCGAGCTGATGTCACACCATTGAAGATTAAGAGGTCCATCAGTGACAGTACCTGAGTTTATTTTTCAACTTATACTGCATATGCAGGACAAGATACAGTACATTTCCACACACTAATTGTGTTCTCTGAAACCAGAGCTCACCACTGACTCAAACTGACTCTTCCAGCAGCTGCTAAGAACAGCTAGTGCCTCTAGAAGGAGGGGCAGCACACTGAGTGCAGGAGACATCTTTATTTGTAATATACAAGATTCATAAGTCTCAAAGAATGGCATGGCAATTCTCTGGACTTGGAATAGCATTTTGAAAAGGGGAGAGAATTTTAAATACCAGGTGCCAACACAGCCATTTTTACATTACTCAAATGATTTTAGGGAAAACTCCACACAGAAGGGTGTCTAACTCAGAAATTTGCATTCTTCCGGAGCCAGAGAATTGAAATACTTTAAAAATTACCACAACAATGGGAGAACTAGATCAGTTGTCTCTGCTACCTACAGAAGTTGCACATGATTCCAGAAACAGTTCACTGACCTAGCAAGTTACAAACATCCCTTGGAAGGAAAACAGGAACTTATTACTGCTATTGGCCAAGACTAACAGTTTCTAGGAATGAGAGAATATCTGCTTTTGCTTTACTATGGGTATTGATATTTTAAGTTGTGTATTTCCTTTAAAAAATGTTTTTCTTTAAAAAAGAACCTCACTTGTTCTACAGAGTCAGGGAAACTGCCTCTACAGCTACCAAAGGGAATTTATCCACCTTATACTAATTTTCAAACTGGGGGGTTTTGTGAAAAGTTCTGTTTTGCTGTAACAGTAATTACAAAAGCTTCACAACAAGACACTCATATACATTATGAAATGTCCCTTTGCCTTGTGAAATAAAAAATTTGGTAAAAATTCAGTTTATGAAAAATACAGGGTAACAACACAGAGTAACTTACTCCATTAGCATGTGGAGAAAAAGCTGTATTTTTAGCCTTCTTTTGGAAAGGCACAGGAACGAAAGAACTTTTTACTTCTCAAAACTGGTATTCTACTACAGACTAGGGATCTGTATAGACAAACAACTTGTTCTCTAATCTGAGCTTCAAAATTTTAGCCACAATATATAACTAGGACTCGGGTCCAAAGGACCAACAGTTAGATGCTCTTACAGAATTCCTTTGTGTGTTTAATACATGAACAACTTCTCTACATGTTTAAGGCATTTAATAAAACAAATACAAATCTCTAGCATCTTGAAGCCTGTGTTATATTTTAGCAGTTGTGCTGCAAAAATCTAAGTACATGTTAAGAATTATAACTTGAAATGAAACCTGAGAAGTTCAAATTTGGCATAAAAGTCATAGCAAAATCTGTGAAATATGTCCCATCATACCATGACTCCAGTTCTCTGTATAGTTTTGTGATTTCACTGCTTTTTGTACTGTGAAGAGACACTTAGGCACTACAACAAGCTACCAACCACAGATTTTTTTTTTAAAAAAACCTTGAAAGCAGACCCCTGCGTTATATTTTTATGATACTACTCAATAAGGACTATAGCTAGAGGCAGTTTCACTGCATTTACAGCTGCTAATAAAATTTCTTTCAATCAGCATTCTTCTAAGCTGTTTCTCCAAATCTGAAATCTTAATTGTTGGCAATTACTGTAATGCTACTTTAGTTGAATCTTTTTCATAGGGAAAATTGTCCTCCGTTTTCAAGCTCCCGAAAATTTGATTTTGGGGAAATAAAAGCATCCTGTTAAAAAGAAAAAAATTAGTTGCTTGGGAACAAACTACATTTTAAATTAATAAGCTTTACCTTTTGTAGCATCCAAAGATTTAACCATTGCAAGGAAGTCTGAAACCTCTTTACTGAGTCTTTGTTGGCACGCTTGTGCTTTCTGAAAAAAACAAGGATAGCTAGTTCAGAAGTACCTTGTTCTAAGGAAAGTGTAAGTTTACTTTCTTTACTATAGTGAAATTTTAAAATTCAGACAGCATTAAATCTTAACAAAGATTCCCATCCCAGAGACTGATATATTAAAACTGAATCAAATTACTTAAACTACCTTCAAAGACACAAAAGCAAACAGAATATTTATGAACATTTTATCACTGACTAGATTTTGTTTAATTTCATGAGCCAAATCAAACCCAGTCAATTTGTTGTATGTGCCACTTTTGCTCCTCATCTCATTCTTTATTGAGCAGTTTAAAAATCTGGGAAGAGCGTGTGCTTGTTCTTTGAGAAACTTAAGGACAAAATAAGCACATTCATAGGTTAACTGACAAATGGCAAGTATAGTGACATGCAGAAACCAGCCCCAAGATCATATTTCAAGTCTGCATTCGAACTTGGAGACAGTTATCATAAAACCATAGAATGGCTTGGGTTGGAAAGGACCTTAAAGATCATCTAGTTCCAGCCCCTGGCCAACCACACCTTCCACTAGCCCAGGTTGCTCAGAGTCCCATCCCACCTGGCCTTGACCAGGGATGGGGCATCCACAGCTTCTCTGGGCAAGCTGTTCCAGCGCCTCACCACCCTCTGAGTAAAGAACTTCTTCCCAATATCTAAATGAAATCTCTCCTCTTCCCACTTATCCTATCACAACTACATCTAGTGTGTAATCACTACTACAGTTGGCCTGTGTAAAAAGTCACTCCCCCTCTCTTTCATAAGCCACCCTTAAGGCCACAGTGAGGTCTCCCTAAAGCCTTTGCTTCTCCAGCTCTCTCAGCCTGTCTTCAAAGCAGAGGTGCTTATTCATTCCCAGTGATCACCTTTGTGGCCCTCCAACACATTCACATCTTTCTTGTGCTGAGGACCCAGAGCTGGATGCAGCACTTCAGGTGGGAATCTCAAGAAAGCAGAAGAGGGGGGGCAGAATTGCCTCCCTTGCCCTGCTGGCAACTCTGCTTTTGATGTGGCCCAACTCTGCTTTCAAGTGTACTGTTATCTATTAAATAATACCAACTTCTGTAGGTTGCTGGGGACTGCCAGTGCCAGTTATCCTCCCACCTCTGCTGTGCCATTAGCTACTTTATGTTCTCGTACTAAAAGGAATGGTACAAGCTGCTTGGAGTTTAGCCACATGAAGATTTTTCCACTGCAACATCAACTTTCCCTTAAAATAGAAGGTTTTAGCTGTACATGTATAGCAAAAGGCAAAAATCACAGGCTGAACGCTAGAATTACCAAAGACTACTCAATTCCATTGCAGGTATGAGCAGTCACTGTACAACGCATCTGATGCGAACTGAGGTGATAAAAGATTGTTTCTAAAACACTTCATTGCCTGTTCTGTAGAGGCAGAACTCGATGTAGGTTAGCATTGGTGACACTGAGACTGGAGGATAACAAGTAGAGTACACAAGGCTCCCTCTCCTGGCTGAAACTCTCAAGCAGGTTTCTATCTCATAGTAGTGCTGGCTGAAGTGAAATCACAGACCTGTAGCTGTGATAAACATGTCATTTTAGCCACACAGTCTGAGCAGGAATACATGACAGCAAGCAACGCAAACACAAGCAGCATTTATGCATCCATGGGAGGAATCATCACTTTTAGTCAAAGGTACATTGAAGTATTTTAACACAAAACAAGGCTAATCTGCAACTGCCCAGATGCACGAGCCAAGTAAGTATTCAGTACATACTTTTAGAGTGTCCTGTAGGTCTGTAACAGATACTGCATCATCTTCATCATCACTACTCAGCTGTTCCTGTGTGCAGTAGTGAGTGCTATATGCAGAGTGGTCCTCTATTGCTTCTAGCCAGCTCTGGAAAGGAAAAAACAGAGTTAATAAACATTTCAAAGGTCATCCCCAAAACAAAGGCTCATGTAAGCAGAACAACAAAATTTTCTGTTGATATAAATAAGATAGTCATTAGTAAAATGAGACATCTCAATAGGCAAGAAATAGATTGCTAGAAAATGTAACGGGTATTGCAGATGAAATACTCTATGGGCAGGGTACCACTGACTCAAATTATTATTAACCCTTAAGCACAAATGTAACCCACCCCTCAGTCTATCCAAGGTCACATTAAAAAATCTTATTAATTAAAAGAGTGTAGGGAATATATTTTGCATCTTTGGGTTTCTGTTCAGACAGCAAGGTCCCTGTGACAAAGTCTGCCTTCTTATGCATGATAAACTCCATGCACAAAACCTCTAGCACTATCACAATTAAGAGGCAGATTCTTTTCCTACTAATTGGATCACAGAGTGGCTGAGGCTGGCAGGGACCTCTGAAGGTTATCTAGTCCAGTCCCTCTGATCAAGAAAGCCCAACTAAAGCTCGTTGGCCAGGACATCTAAATGGCTTTTGAAAATCTTCAAAGATGGAGACTCCACAACTGCTGTGGGCCCCCTGTGCCAGGGCATGGCCACCCTCACACTTGTTTCTTATGTCCAGAGAGAAATCCCCGTGCTTCAGTTTGTGCCCATTGCCTCTGGTCCTGTCACCAGACACCACTGAAAAGAGCCTGGCTCTGTCCCTCTTGGCACCTCTCCTCAGGCATTTACAAACACAAGCAAGCTTCCCTGTGCCTCCCCTTCCCAAGACTGAGCAGTTCCAGATCTCTCAGCTTTTCCCAGTAAAAGTGATGCTCTGATTCCTTCAATCACATCCATGGCCCTTTGTTAGGTTCTCTTTAGTATGTTAGTATCTCTCTCGTTGTGAGAAGCCCAAAACTGGACACAGCACTCCAGCACTCCAGTTGCCTCCACCCCAACACCAACTCTAGTTAGTACACCTGCAGAAGCACAACAGTGAATATACTACAAACAGCCTTAAAAATGTTTCAGAGCCACCTTTTGAGGAAATACAATTTATTAAGTCATCTGGTAGTATGTTTAAGAGTAGACTGTACCATTAAGCATTCTTTTGTTTGTGATAATGAACTATGAAAGTGAAACAGAGAAGGTTGCAATAGAAATTTACCACATGGAGAAGTGAATGAAAAACAGAAGTTAGATAACAGGGGATAATACAGGAACAGAGCTGGAAAAACAAGGTAGCACTTATTTTAAAGAAGAGATAATTACAATGGGCCAATTTTTTGCTGTTTAATCCATAACCATGCTAAAAGATTAAATATCTGCACTTATACTACCAAGCCCTGATGATCAAAATATAAAATAAGCTGCTACTAATGCATCCAATTAGTATGCAAATTATTCATTACAGAAGTTACTGTATTTTAATGCCTTTGATAAAGAGTCATTATTACCTCTCTTGTTTGAGAAGGAAGGTTATTTTTAGGAATCTTGAAACGATGAACAGTGTCATCAAAACATCTGACAGAAAAGAAGCAACTGTCTGTTGATTTTACCTAGAGCAAAGTGGAGAAAAAACAAAATTAGTATAATGAATCAGTCAGAAAAAAAATTAAGTGTATGCAAAGTATAAAATTATGCTTAACTCAGTAGTTTTTGCCTCAGTTTTGATCCAGTAATTGTAATTTATAAAAATCTTAGTCAGAACAGTTTTCCAAAGTGTATCATTATGTTATTAATAGCAATATAGAGGTTCTTATGGTTAAATATTATATTTGTATTTATTTGCACCACTTGATTCAGACAAAACCTCAGCAGCCTTTCAAGATTGTCAATATTAAGGAATTTGTAGATACTGAAAAGCAAGTCACTTTGCCACACAACATGAGTGCATATATAAGTGCAGTTTAACAGAACTTGTGGTGCCAAACTAGGATAGGGACATTATAGAAACATGGAAATTATCTTAAATGCATTTCTCTTAAGCACTTCATCTTGCTGGGCATTATAAATGACACCTGGCCTTTGTTTTCTCTGTTCAGCCCTTCCAAAACAGATTCCCACAAGCATAACATAAATTGGGGAAGTTTTCCAAACATAACCTTCAAAATTGATTAGTCTTTCAACTTAGAGATCAGCTTAAGTTATGCAACTGGTCACAAGCAGTCAGGGACAGCTAAGGAGGAACTGGAGCTTTGGCTATTCCAAATCACATGCTTCAATCCGACCCAGTCTGCTTTCAGGACACCTTGTGTGCCTAAATCTTCAGTGCTTTAGAAAGCAGTGAGGGAGCTTTATGGCCACTTTGCATAAAAGAATACTTTGCTAGACAGGAACAAGCGTTTCTTTCAACAGCACAAGCTTTCTCCCTATTTTATAACAAAGATCAGGTTACCAATCCAGTGGAAGTTTTCATTAACCAGGACGGGAATACAATGGAACATAAAAAAACAACTCAGTAGTTACAACACATTCCTACCGTGCAGACAGCTTGTGTGAGATGCTTGCACCCCTGACGATGATCATTATTCACTGCATCAGCTCTTTGAAAGAAGAAGAGATTTAGTGAAGTGAAGACAGGAATTTTTTAAACTGCTCTTCTGAAATTTAAACACAGAACTTACTGTCTGCGATACCAGGAAAGCACTCCATGTTCTAGAACTATCCAGTAGAGTTTCCAACCAAAAAATCGTGAGCTCTAAAAGGGGAAAAAAAAAGGGCTACATAAGCTCAACAGAATACTTTTAGTACAGAGAGCTCAGTGTGCAGCTGCAGTGTGAGCTGCAGAACTGAGCTCTGGGTGGTAGGAGCCTGAGGCAAGAGACCATGAAGTGGCAATGACCCTTTGCTTAGCCAAGGCCACAGGGACTTTGTGGAGTCAGGAGCTGAGGACTCAGCAGGAAGACTCCAGACTCTCACACACTTAGACTGCAAGGGCTGAAAAATTCAGGGGTTCCATCATTTGGGTACCTCCTCAGAGGCACCAGCTCAAGCTGCTATTTTGTTATTGCACAATGACTAAAGTAAGGATCCAGAAACATCTGAAACTCAGCTAAGGGAAACCAAGGGTCAAGCTGGTAAGCAAACCTAGTCTGACTGAGAGTGGTGAGTTGAGGGAGCCAAGCCAGGCACTCGTCAACCCCCTGGAGTCACCAACTGCAAAGGGGCTTCAGTCCCTGCAGTTAAAAGTCTCTGGTGGAAGAAGTGTGATGGACAGAGTAACTCCTGCATGGTCAGGCAGAGAAGTTTGCTTAACACTTAAAACTAGTAAACATTACAAAAACCTTTTAGGTTCTGCATATCCTGATGATCACAGCAACCTGAGAGCATTTTACAAGTGAAGCACTACTCTTGTTTTTGGAATCACCTAAAGATAAAAGTTGAGATTGCTATTCAGTAAGAACCGAAATATTAAAATGCTGCATTTTTTAATTTTACAGGAATTGTTGGTCACTACAGAATTCTATTTTATAAAATCAAATGAGAAACAAAATACATTGACATCTCCAGCTACAACATTTTATCTATCTATCTTTCTCAAGCTTTAGCACACAGTTCTTTTTTAATAACAGTTCCTTATATTACAATTGTGATATAGGAAAATTTACACTGAAGAAAACTTTAAAGATTTCATTAAGCAGCATAATTAAACATTCATGTAGACTTTAGATTCACTTCAGCAACACAGTAAAATGAGCTTTAAACTCTTTAAATGACATCTTCCCACTAAGTTTTAAAATTTTCAGAAGATGATGGCAAAGTATTACTCAGTTTCTTAAAGACAATATATCAATCAGAGATTATCAAAGTAATCCACTGAGGAAAGAAAAAGCATTTTGCCCACACGAAAGGAACAAAGCCTTATCACAGTGCAACTTTGCCACAAAAATTACCAAGAAATAAAGATTTTAGTGACTGAGGTTAAGATCAGGGTACCATGAATCTGGTAGCTGCTCCACTCAGCCAGCCCATACATATTAGACAAAATTACTATTAAATACTATTCAAAAATCCTTTCATTCATCAGTTATCACTGACATACAGAAAAAGGACATAATTTGAAATCTTACAAGCTATTTGAGAAAGGGAAATAAACCATACCTTCCATAGGAGACCTTCATATCGCCTCAGGGGTTTGTTGATAACCTGCACAGAAATTAAAGCTCATATAGGAATAGCTTCAACTACACAGCCTTGGCATTTTAAATTGATACAAAAGTTCCTACCTTTCCAGTTTTACCTGCCAGTATCAGTTTCATTTCTGCACCTTGGGCTAGATCAAGGGGTGTCTGATCTGTTTAGTAACAAAACAAGGCATGAGAATTCGATGCAAATAAATTTAGATGTACTTTAAAATAATTTGACACTCATTATCCATCATTTTGGCTTTCAAGCATCTACACTTACTTATAATTAGGGAACATCAACTCCTCAAGGGCAGAAGATGGATAAAGGTATTGAACTTTAGGGCACTGCACTGCTCATCAGAGTTCTACTAACCACAGAGAAACCTTTTCCTTTACTGATTTAAATTTGTTTTTAGCTTCCAGCTATATAAAACAGTTTAGGACACTCACAAATACTAAGACAGAGGCATCTCTAAATAGAGGACAAGAACACAGTTTGCAGAACATCTGCATCAAGTTTTCTTCTTTTTGGTTTTATTAGAAATCTTCTTCTGAGGAGTCACTTTGTCTCGGGCATATTTTCAATCTTGCTCTTTTTTTGTTACCTGTGTTCAATGTTTAGCATCAAGAAAACAAAAGCCAGGCACATTTTACTGTTACGAGAGTCAGTAAATTTTCCAGAAACGGGTAGGCTTGGAAAATCAAAGCACATACAATAAGCATTTTGCTGCAGTTCTCCAGCCTCCTGCAGTTTAGTCATTGCTGGCCTTCCTTTATTAGTGACATAAAGCTGGTAAAGTACTGTAAGATTTTCCCTCAACACTGCATAATAAGTTACACAGCTTGCAGAAGATGTTGAATTTGTGTCTCCACTTACCATTAAACATACTTTTCACTTGGTACTCACCATTTTTATTTTTTATTTTAGGATCTGCTCCATTTTTTAGAAGTTTCAATGCACAGTGCTTATGAGCGCGGTACGCTGCACAGTGCAAGGGCGTGTTCCCCATCTGATCTGTACAGTTGATATCAGGTGGCTTGCGCTTGTTTAACTGGAAAAAAAACAAAGTTCTGCTTACTTATCAGTTTTCCCCCCTCTCCAGATGCCATATTCTGTCTTTTGAAAATTAGTTGTTCCTACCTAGGATGCTTCAGTGTAGACCTGGCAAAACAGAGGGCATTTAGCAAGTGTTATGACAAGGGCAAGGAGTGGAACAATCAAACAAGACATTCAGCTAGAGTAAGGAACTTCAGTGTTTTGCTTGCTATACCCCTTCCACCTCTGCTGCACAATATGGACACATTTTTCTGCTCAACCGCTCAGTGCCAGGGAAAGTTGCACAGGACTGCAGTTCAGTCATTTATATGCTAGAATGGCCCTGTCCAAGCTCTACTGTCAAAAATCTGCTGTTTGTCTGCGGTTCTTCACAGAAGACTACCAGGCACGGAGCAGAAGTTAGCACAAGCCAGTGCTAACCCACAAAAAAGTTGTCCAGCCACCCTGTTTCAGAGAATAAGAACTTTGTACTGAAGGGTGGCAGACCTGCCAGTCTCAATGCCAGATATCCTAGGCCATTTAGAGCTCCTAGGATAGGCAATCTGTTACACAAACAGTTTTGCTGCATTCTTAAGTCTATTAAGATAAAAGTAGCTATGTAACCAAGGGGGAAAAAAAAAAAAAAACAACCCAAAGCTGAGTTTTACTTGCACACAACATAAACACTTTGAGAAACTGACCCCTTAAAAAAAGGGTCATGAAGCACGACACTGCTAACTACCCTAAAATACCACTACACTTCTACTCAAATATGTGGCTACTGGATGCATACATGGGAGTTGGACTGAATGATCTGCAGAGGTCCCTTGCAGTCCAAACCATTTCATGCACTACCAGCCACTTCAACTCACAAGCCAGATGGGAGTGCCTTACTAGAAAGGCTAAGTTACTGATAAGCAGCCTTAGGAGACCAGAGTCACAAGTGCATGACAACAACTTTTGAGAAACCGAGTTTAAGTACTCACATTAGGCATATGCTATCTTTAGACAAAATTACAAAATAATAACAGAATTCCCATGGCCACAACTTAACATCAACAGCAACCACTTTATATGAACCTCAGAAGTAGTCCTGTAAGGGATAAACTACTTATCTCTTATACAAGCTGTTGTTTACAGATCAACTGGTAGGAGAACAAAAGTCCAAAAAAAGGAGTTTGTGGAAGTACATCCCCATTAACAGCGTAGTCAAATACTTGCATTTCTGAGGATTCCTAAGCTTTAGCTCTTTCCAACCAGCTGTTTTACATTTACTTCCACTTCTGACTTCTTGCCTCCATACCTTTTAAGCCACATGCCTGTGCTTTCAGCACCTCATGCCATGCTACAAGGGAATATTTGGAAGGAAGCTTCATGCATCAGCTCATTCAGATAAAAATCTCTCCAGTCACTTCAGGAAATGTACAGTATATTTTTGAGAACTCCCAGGAAGAACACACTGGCTTTGCTTCAAGTAGACTAAGGAGCCTGGGTTAAGATTCAGCTGCTGAAGATCTAACTTCTAGTAAATTACATGTTCTGGTATTAGGTGTCACAGTAAAAGTAGATATAAGCAGCTAAAGTTCCATGAGCATTATAGTCTGCTAATTAAAAAATTTAAGTAGGAGCAGAAATGCCTGAATAATCAGTAGGTAAAGTATGGTGAATTTGGGAGCTAAAGGGCAGTTCTGAGAGAGCTACACAAATTCTGTACAGAGGTATTAACCTAAGGGTAGGAAAGTCAAAGGGTAGGAAACTGTAGAGCTGTAAGTGTATTCCAAGGAACACCAGTCAAGGATTGACTTAAAACTGACTCCAGGTCAAAAACATGACAATACTATGAAAAGTTTTAGAAGTCAATATATAGCTTTCTTCACATATAGAGAGCTCAAAGATAGCAAATATAAAAAAGATTAAAAAGAAATAAAAAATATTAAAATATTTTTTCTTAAAAGAAAATCACTTAGAAATTACAATGTTCACAGGGAGAATTACATGCTCATGCATAGTTACATGCCACATGAAAAAAAGAAGAGGTTTTTAATGACAAATTTCTACAAGGAGCCACTTTTTTCCTGATTTTACTTTCACATGAGCTTAAAGATTAGTCAGCAGACATGTAAAAAGTATTAAAATTATCAGAATCAAGGACACATCACTTATGGCAGTATATTATTTATAATTAGTACAATTGTGCAGTGTATTACTGCATTTTTAAATGCATATTTTTCTACATCTTAGGTGCTGTGTACAGTGCTGGTTCTCTCTCAGTTGCAAAGAGGACAGTACAAAATCTCCAAGTAAGAATTACAAGGATGACCAAAGATTTAACAAGAGTTTCCATGCAGGAAGTTAGAAAGACAAGGGCACTTTGGGCTATAAGAAAAAAACTTAAGAGGTGAAGAAAATTGCAAACAGGTATTCACTTCTGGTTTCCAGGCAGAAAAATAAAGAACACCAAATATCTCAATATACAAATCTTACATTTGTGAATATTGATGCGTGAAAAGGCATTACTAAAGGTGCTAAGTAGGTAAAAACTGTTCCATACTGCATGTCTTACTTCCAAGGACATTCTTTAGGACTTTCAAAAGTGTGAGCTCAAGCACTGTGACTCTGCTTCAAAACCTAGCTGGATTTGGTCCTGAGCAATCTGCTCTAGTTCATTCTGCTCTGCAAACAGGAGCTGAAATGGATCACATGAAGAGGCACCCTCCAGTCTTTCTGTGACCTGCTTCTGCCACAGCCTTGCCATGCCATCACACTGTTCATCTGGGATTACTACGAGTGTGCACACACACAAATACACAGTTTTCAATTTCTGCTCAGCATGAAACTGCTGTGCAGACGACTGTCCATTAAAAACTACAATGGATGCTAACAAGAAAGAGCTTACTTTCAAAATTAAAGACAGGGCACACTGTGGTGAAAATCTAGACATCCATGACATTAAAGTACCCACAATAACATACTAATCTTATCCCAGCAGATCATGAACCATTACACTGCTGTTTACAACAAACTAGCTAACTCTTTCTAAAGGATTTAAAAACACGAAAGAAGTTGAAAACTGCTGGTTTTGCAACCTCCAACAAAGAAGAAATCCTTGAGGGTTCAGTACCTTCCCAGTATAACATGGGGCACAGCACTAATATTCCAAAGTCACAGCCTTTGAAATGCAAAGCACAAAGTCATATTTTGTTACGTTAGCATAATGGATTGAATCACTTGACTTGAATTCTTACCAAGGCAGTCAGTTTTCCTGTTTCCCCCTCTCTTGCTGCTCCTAAGAGGAGTTCTTCCAGTTTCCTTTCTTGGGTCCTTTCCACTGCTAAAAAAAAAAAAAAAAAAAAAAAAAAAAAGCAAGGTCATTGGCAGTAAAGTACATATGAAGTACAGCATTCAAAAAAAGTATAGCAAAACAAGTCTAGAGAAGCAAAAGTTTTCAGTATTATTTATTTGGGACAGGTATGAATAGAATATTTACTCAGAAAAGTCTGTGACAGACCAAAATATGTTTAAAGCACATCTGATAAGATGTGCAAGTTTGTATACACATACACATATATATTATTATTATTTCAACACTTAAAACCAAGACCACTCCCTGCAGAAGGGAAAATGGGAACTATGCAACACCCTCATGTCAGATCTTCCCTATGTTTTTATGTTTTTTTCAGCTTCTCTTCTACTCTTATCATCCTACCAAAATTTTATTCTTTTCTAACAATTCAGCAGATGAGCAGTGGAAATGAGTTATTTGTGCATTTGCAGGTAGAATCAGAAGAGAGATCACTTCTTATATGCAGTCTGTGGCAGTGGACACAGTGGTCTGTGGTAGTCCTCCATCAGTATTTAAGAGTATTACATAGTAATACCAGGAAGCAACAGTTTTTGAACTCTCCGAAACTATAATCAGTGAACTAGATTAGTATTTGGACACCATCTGCCTCATCTCTGACACCTGTGAGGCCATGGAGGAAACAAGGGGAAGTGTTTTTACTTTTTTATGCCTTTTGACACAATGTCTAAGACTGCAATATCAAGTCCTAAATATGATCCATAACTGGGTCACCTTTGCAAGCTGCTCAGAATTTTGCTCTCTAATGATTTGGTGGACACAAAGCCACTTACTATTCTTGACTTGAGTTCTGTCTCTTCCAGTGAGCCAAGGCTTTGACTACCCACATACCATTCAAATCTGTAGCAAGGACTACCCCAGCAGGACTGAAATAGTAACCTGAATAATGCTATTTGTATCCATAAAACTTAACTCCTGAGTCCCAAAAAAACCCCACTTGTCAGTACTGCAGACAAGAACCAAAAATGATGACTGTTTTCTTTCTAATAAGCAAATTTAAAAAGAAAATTCAACTGATCTTCTGTAACTTGCAGGAAAAAAGCAGCTTTTAGAATGCACACATGTTAAAAAATCCCCAAACAAACTCTGACCTATTAAAATTACCTTCCAACATATTCCTTATGTCTTTGTCATAGGTAACTTCTTTTGCAGTCTCTCCACTGCCGTTAACAATAGAAGGATCAGCATTATGCTGCAAGAGTAACATCACCACCTCCTGAAAAACAATTTGAAAAACACTGCTTATCTGTCTGTGTAACTGCAAGGCCACAATCAGGCTTTCCAGCTATTGACATCCTGTAAGATGAGCTTTGTAACCAACGGCTTCTAACCACTGCTGGTTTCTGATGAAAACAGGAAGGGATGTTTTAGAGAGATTGAAGAGTGATTCTGACTGCAACATTTTCTCTCCAATCAGTCAGGCTGAAGGAACCAATAGGAGGTAAAGCTGAACAGACTGACCCTGAAAAGCTGGTGTACCTGGCGTGAATGCTGACTTGGACAGGTAAAAATTGTACAACTGGTTCTTTTGACACAACAGTAAGTAGTCACTCTTTCTAAAGGGCCAAGATGTTATCCATAGAGGTAATACTAGTTTTGGAATGATGGTGGCAATGGTGGGAGGGGGAAAAAAAAAAAAAAAAATCAAACTAGTGTCACATTACACAGGCCTATAAAAAGCTCTTTAGTTCTAATTAACTATGAAGAAATAGAACTTCCAGACACCAAATGGGCCTGTGTGTCCTAATTTAAGAGATTTATTTCCCCTCCAGAAGCTGCTAAGATTAAAACAATGCGGTTTCTCCCTGTGTTTTTTTTTTTTTGGACAGTTATGCAAGCTAGGCAATGTGCCTAATCCTTCTGAACACGCTGTACCAAAACAGACAATAAGTCATTTTTAGACCCTGTAAAAACATCTTTTTGAAGTGATCTTATTGGTAGCACTTTCTGAATAATTCTAGAGGTGAGGCTTAAAAAAGGCACCATACTTTACCTTACGCCCTGTGAAAGCTGCACGATGGAGCGGAGTGTCCCCCATGTCATTCAGCACATTCACATCTGCACCTGCCTAAACAGAAACACCAACAGACATCTGAATATCCTTCCAACAAGAGCTACATGGCTATTTCCTCTGCTTGGGGGGAAGGGGAGACAGGACACTAATGTAGACCTCGTGGCAAATCAGATCAGAACTGTAATACAGTTATCCTGGAAACAAGGATAAAGTATGTATCTAAGATTCATAGCCAACATTCTCTCAATTGCTTCCAAAAGGAAAAGCCCCCTGCATTTTTCCAGGCATATCTCACCCTTTTAAGAAGAGAGTATATGGAAAGTAAGATTAAAACAAGGGGTGGGAGCTGTTATTGTCTTGGGGTTTTTTTGGCTTCGGTTGTTTGGGGTTTTGTAGGTCTTCCTGTTAAATCTCCCTTCCTTTTGTCACACACTTTTTCCATCCCATGCCTTTTATCTGAAAGGAGGAGTGTTTGCCACACTGCACAGGCACTCTTCCAAGCAACCAAGAAATCCTATCCTTCTTTCATGAAGTATTTCTTCTACACCACTCTACCTAACCTCTCAAAGGGTCAAAGAGAGGGCAGGGCATACTTAACTTCATCACATATATTTAGATCACATGATTTAGCCAGGTCATTGCTGCCTGCTTCAAGTTAACTGATGAACCTGGCTATAGTTCCAGAACTCTGTTTCTCATAATGACTCCTTCACTTGCTCTTTACACAAGTACATATACACTTATACATGTCCAGCTTTCAGAAGTGCACAGCCTCACTTATTTCTCACCTTGTTCTTTAAATAATACCCTTTCAAGAGCCCTATCAAAAGAGCTAAAAGTACAAAGTCCTTCTATACTCTATACTCTTCCAACTCTTGAAGCTGGAAGCTTGATAAATGCATTAAGTGATAAAACTTTACCTTTTGCTTTAAGTAGCCTGCTTGAATTGAAAATGGCTTTATTTACTAAGCAAGTGTATAGGCTAGAGAAGAATTTCTCAAAGAAATCTCAAATTTGTTTGCTCCTTTAAAGTCTGGATTATGCTGGCATCTTTTATTCTTAATGAAAATCGAGTTTAGATTAGTTTTGCACTTGAGCCTGTTTATCACACTCCTGCCATTCAGCAAAATCTTTCAAATATGAAAGAGGGCCTAATGCTGTTAAGGTTCGCTGAAGCTACCCTGAGAGCAAAACCAAAGAAAATTCAGTCAGAAACTACATAGTCACTGCATTTGCAGTTGTTATGCAAATACAAACACATCAGTTTTGATAACAGAATTCCATAGTTCCAAAATTCATCATGCAATTCATGATTTCAAAGATGTTAGAAAGAAATAATGAGTCCAACTGTATTAGCCTGTGCCTGAAAGAAACACATACAGGCTACTTTGCACAAAACTCTGTGCATACTTCTATGCACAATATAGAATTAGATAATGCAGCATTTTTTGTATTTGAGACACTTTAGACTTTTCTACAGCTTGGTAATTGAAATTGTCTAAACTTAATCACTTTATGTACAACAGTAAACTAACCAAACTGTTGAAGTCATTGCATTAATAGTATCATATGCTGTCTTATTATATACAGATACCCACTAAGCTTCAAAAAACCTGAGCTTTCATGAGTGCATACCTATATATTGCATGTCTTTAGTTTCTACATGCAGATAATTACACTCCAAGAGAAAACCAGCTAAGTACCAATAATTGTAAAAGCTGTTCAGAGTAAGGGCTGTATGCTACTATACAGACTTCCACTGTCACTATTTTGGGTCCTTCTAAACCGGGCCTATTTAATGTCACACAATCAGTTATGTCTATATTACATGTAGATAAACTGTAGGAGTGCTTCTGCCTCTCTGCAAAGCCCCTTTTCTTCTATCACAAAAACCTGAACAAACACTAACTGATTCTAGCCTTATACTGAGGGGAAAACAGACACATACCTTCAGCAAATCCTCTACCACAACAGCATGTCCAAAGTAGCAAGCAAGGTGAAGAGGTGTCCAACCCATATTAGACTTACTTCTGCCTAAAAGACAAAACAAGTAAATTAAGTTTTGATCACACAGTATAAAAGAGATACTGTCGTGTGCTTGGAGGTTGTCATAGATGACCATTCTTCACAGTAGCAGAGGAACAAAGAGGCTGGAAGCATCAATACTACTCATATTATTTAAATTACTATAAAAACCAGGAGGCAGTTTGAGAAAGCTGGATTCAAATCTTAAAAAAAAAAAAAAAAAAAATCAAAACAAAACACCAAGAAAAACCCTAACAAACCCAACAAAATCAACCCCAAAAACCCAAACAAAAAACCCCCACAACCTTCTGAAAGGGAAAAGTTGTGTCACCTGACTGAGAATAAAACTTTGCTTGTAACACCTTTCAATACTTGGAAGTAGTTTCAGTTACTTTCATTCTTCATTCACTAAGAAAAGGGCACATGCAAGCACATTTTTCTCTTGTTTCTCAAAAAACTCTTTGGTTTATACAATTTTATTTTCTACATACAAATGAGAGGTAAGACAACCTATCTTTCAAACAAAATAAAATAGGTAGAATGATGTAATGTTGAGGGTTTTGTTGCCAGCTTTTTTGTTGCCTGGTCCTTTACTCAGTTCTATTAAAGACAGCCTCACTAAGTAATGTGCTTTGAAATCTTTATGCACAGTAGAACTCATGTATTATCTACAGGTCTAAGTTGCAGAATGATAAAGCACAGACAGGAAGCAGGCACAGAAATGATCATGTAAAGGAAAATATTATTTATGCTTTAAAGAGCACTTAAAACATGACCTGGAAGACTGGCTGTATGAAATTCAACAATTCTCCTACAATAATTTCTTTAAAAGCAAGATATTAAAGCATTAAATATTAACTAAATTTAACAACTCACTTTACTTTCCAACTGCAACACTCAACTACATTAAGCAAAAGAAACCTGTACCTTGTTTTTAACTAAGCAATACACCCACAGCATTACAGTGTCACCTAAAAGCTATCATTTTGTACTTGGAAGAAAAATGAAAATAAGGCAGTGGAAATTGTTTTGAAATCACTGCCACCACAAAGTTTTACCCTGTCACATAAGCTCAAATACTGAGGCACAGAACACACACAACCTAAGTTTGCTCTGAGAAAACAAGCCACAAGCACAAGGAAAATAAACTGTTCATCTTGAAAGTTTACATCTTTTCTGCTCTCATAGTAAAAATTAACATTAGAACGTGGTTCAGAGCTGAAATATTTTCCCATTTCTTATAATTGTTTCCAGCTAACATTCCTGCCCTTTATTGACAATTTCTTTTGTAATTTGATTCTCTTTCTTCTCAACTCTTGTTGTTTCCAATCCCACATTTAGATCTTTCCCTCATTACAGTCTGGCCTACAACAGAGCTCCTACCCTACATTACTGATGGGCCAAAGTATCACAGAAGATAAATATTGTGTGAACCACTAACTCTGGGGCTAGTTGTGTTTGATAACATACTAAAGGGACATCTCTCATCCCTCAGTCCAGTAGGGATTAATGTTCATTCAAAGAACACAAAAGAGATCTGAGTTGCACTGAATTCATACAATTAGGTCAAAACATTCATTAGTTAACAGCACTGACAAGACAGCGATGCTGCCAAGGAATTCAGTCATGGAAAAAATAAAACAAAAAACAACCAGGAATCTGTCCAGATTTACAGGTCTTACTGAATAAAGTAAGAACAGGCCCTTGTTCTGCATCCACTCTGAATCTCTGAATGTCTGCATTTCTGATGTTAGCTGACCACTTATTTCTTAAGCTTTTGAGGTGTTACTTCTCTTCAAAGTGACCACAAGTGTTTGTATTTTATTATTTTAAACCATGACAGCATTACACTAGGGAGAATGCAAGGGTAGGAAAGAAGAAATAATGTAATTCCAACAAAAAAACATAATTCCTTTCCCTCTTAGACACAGCTCTTTGGTTTAATGCCAGTTAACTCTAAGTCTCAAGTGCTAGTGTTTGTTTAGAGAATGGAGACAAGGTAGCCATTTCCAGCTGTGGGCTGCTAGGCCACTGTGTAGTCATTCAAATGTGTATTTGCCATAACACACTACTGACCATTAACCTTACCTTACAGAGTTTTTACACTGCAAATTCCTAGATACCCTATTTTCTTGTATTTAAGAAGAATGAGCCAACAAAATATGGCCTTAGAAAACACAATTATTTTGGATGAAACCTGGGTTTGGTACTGTATTAATGTAGATTCCTTGTTTCCAAACCAGTGAACTGAGGAACCCAAAAAAAGAAGTTCAGATAATTTGGCTGAATTTTCCTCAAGCAAATCCTGCTTATCTGAAAGCACTGACTGGGTAGAATACAGTCACAACTGAGCAAGTACAGGAAGCCTGAATTTATTTTCTCTTCCTTCACTTTGGCAGAAGTTGTGATGTTTAGGATCACCGTTGTCAGACTTGACACTTTTAAATATACAGCACACACAGCCTCAGATGTAGCTCCCCTCTGAAAAGACAAGGAGAAGATGTCAAAGATAGGCTTTTACACCCAGACACAGCAACCTGTCAAACTTAGGGCTACCAAGGCACACCCTGCGGGAAGTTTACACCACCTACAGTACAGCCTCCCACCTGCTCCAGAAGCACTTTATTCCAAGCCAAGTGGCTCTGCTGTATCAGATGGAAATCCTGAAGGAACTGCTACAGCACTGAAGACATTCCCTATACCCTGACTTTCTAAGGACATCTATTATCCAAGGTAATGGCAGAAGCACAAGAGGCTATCAGGAAGAGAAGGAAGATTAAGTGTTGCAAAAAGACAGTTACAGTCTACAGTGTATACTTTAGTTAATCATCAGGTTGTAATGCAATTACTATCTGGTGGTACCCAACAGATCAGAACTTGTAGCAAGACACAGTGGTTTAGCTAGTGAGGAGGCAGAATGACAGGGCCAGTTATACAGCAGAGGCTCTTTGGCCTGAATTTGTCTTAGACTGTTTCCAATGGAACACTCTATGAGAGCAAAGTGAAACAAGTCAGTCTCTGAAAAATGACTACAGAAGAACAGATATTTAACTCTGAAGTTTCACACAACTAGAGCAGTTCCCCCAGGTAACACTAATTACACTTCTGTGTTCTCAGACGTTTAGAAGAATTGAAACTTCAAAAGCAGAGATTTCACAGTGAACAAAATCCATATTTGGAACTAGTTTAGGTTAAATATAATATCAAAGCACATTCCCTCTAGCTTCTTAGACCTCCTATTACCAAGCAAGTATTAACCAGCTGGCATGTACTTCTAAACTAGAAAAACATCTAAGAACCATCTTTCACTTCATTACCTGAGTCTCTTCTATGCTGCTGACTTTCTGACCAGACACCCATTTGCTTGATATAATAGACAGCAGAGTATGCCATTTCATTAAGCTTTCTTGCCCTCAGATTATGTGTTATAACACATCAGAGACACTCTGAAACCTCTTCTAAGCAGAGGAGAGTTCAGGAACTTATTTATGGGCACTGTTGCATGAATCTTAAGGTACTTTTATTCCAATTGTTTAGGCACTACACACATTGAATATTTACTAAGGATATACTTCTGAGGGTGGAGGAGTTCAGCTTCATCAAAGTATGTTTGGTTCCCCTTTAAATTACGAACTAGCTCCCCAAAGATGAAGTAGCAAGAGCCTGGGTTTCACAACTTCTTTTTCTGAGGTGAGCACATTAACCATTGAGAAAACACAAACATGGCTGAGTAGTCAAACAAAATGATAAGTAAGATAATGATTAAGAATGAGACTTGGGAAAGGGCTAGAGCTTGTTCAGGTAATAGGAATCCCTGCCCTTTAGGGCAAGGTGTTCCTTTCTATTATGGTTGAGAGGAAGCTTAGTTGATCTCTTCCCTCTCCCTCTGCAGCACTTTCTTCTCAGTACTGCTAAACACTTAAATGACAAACAATGGAATACCAGCCTGGATAGAAAGAGTGAGATTCACACCCACATCTTGGAAGCAACCAGAAACATACTCATGTAAATAAAAAGAAATAAAAAACTACTAAAATAACAAAGAAGTAAGGTAGTCAGCAATTGCTAGCAAGCTTGCAAACCTAGTCCCAGTTTGAAGTTTTAATGCATAGCAAGCAAGCTGCTGAGCCACACCTCTGTTAGCTGCACATGAGCAAAAGTTCAGTGATGGCCAAAGACCCAAACAAAGAGCAGTCTTAGTTTCTTTCCCCAAGAAACCTAGCATTCTGCCAGAAGTAAGAAGTAAACATTTGCTCCAAACATTTTTGCAAGTGGCAAGAAACGTAATGCTTCTACTGTGTGATAACAAAATATGGGCCTAAAAACCCCAAAATAATAAACCCTTACACTGAGCAGAGCATAAATTACTGACCTGATCTAATATTGTCTGCAGCTCTGATGAAAGCTACTTACCTCCTGAACAATCCCTGGGCACCACAATCTGTTTTGTTTAGTATTCTAAAGGTTCAGAGTTGGCATAAGCATGAACACAGGCAAAAAGAGGTACTGACTCTTTGTCTGGTTGACACTTCCAGTGTCTATGAATTAGGCTGAGTTTTTCTGTACAGTGCAACTATCCATACTCTTTTATTATTATCTCTCCCCTATGCAAATATGCCCTTAAGTCACAGTGTAAAAGCTGCTTAAGTGGGTTTTTTATTACTCTACTGGGCACTCCAAAGAAAGCAAGATTATACTACCACTATCAGTTTCACTACATGTGACTTCAACAGCAAGATTGCAAACATTTGAGGAAAGCTACTAACCTTTACAGTTGATATCAAAGCTTATTTCTCCTTTGTCCAAGGTATCCAACAGCCGTTTAACTTCTTCAGCATTTCCATTTCTAGCATCATGGAGAAGCTGCTGTTCTGCTTCTGTAGTCATCTCTGATAAAATATACAACAGAAGAGATTTTGCAATTGGTTCTACTGCTGTACGTTATGGCTTAAAATTATGTCACTTTTAGCTGTTATTTATACTAACCCTGGTATGAGAGAGATAACTATTCTCTCTGTGGCACACACCTAATGCCCAAGCTGTTGCAACAGCCCAGTACTCAGGCTACTAAGAAGTATTAAAATTCCACATACAAAGCAGTTAAATAACCAAATACCCATGTTTTGTTGCTTCTCTTGTTTTCTAGGTTCTAAGGGTGGCTTGGGAGTTGAAACTCTATGTCACAAACAAGGCAAGCTTTGCTACAAGCATGACCAGTAAGCATTTGCTTTTTTCCTTACAAGGCTTTCACCCTTATCCCTTCAGGGTTCCAAAGGCAACAGATATTAAAAAAAAAAAATTAACTACGTACATCCATTAACCCAAGAACTATACCTGAGAATTAAGGTATAGTTATTTTGGCTGCCAAACCTGGGGAACAGAAAGTCTTTGCATGGAGATGTCAGATACCCATCAGTGATTAGTACTATCATCTCCTGAGCCTGGGTATCTGAGGCCCTGCAATCTCAACAAGAAGGGGAATTGGGGACTCAGACAACTTTGTAGATTTGACCTTACCTTTAAGAAACACAATAGTACAATATAAGGAAGTTAACACACAACTCTAAAAGATCACTAATTAATTCTAATCCTACCATTGTGCTTAAACTGCAAAGGGAAAAAAAAGGTATTTATGTCTTTCAAAGAAGGGAGAAAACAAAATCTTTTAACATAACTATTTTACAGCTCTTTACTAGACAGGGAGCCTTGGGTCTTTGGGCAAGCAATATGGCTACTTACTAGCTCTGTTGAAGAATACAGTCACTAAGTGATGTCTGAACCAATCTTTTTCCACACTGAAATCACAATTTGAAGTTCGTTTTTGCCTTTTTTTTAAATGCTATTATAACAGCTACCAACTGTATGAAGCTTAACAAGCACAAGTGCTGGACTCTGCATCTGGGACAGGGCAACCCTGGATGCGGACTGGGGAGTGAGATGTTGGAGAGTACCAGTGCAGAAAGGGACCTGGGGGTGCATCCTGGCCGATGGCAAGTTAAACACAAGTCAGCAGTGCCCTGGCAGCAAGGAGGGCCAACTGTGTGCTGGGGGGCAGAAGGCATAGCATTGCCAGCCAGGCACAGGAGGGGATTGTCCTGCTCTGCTCTGCACTGGGACTGCCTCACCTCAAGTGCTGAGGACAGTTTTGGGCATCACAATATAAAAAAGGAATTAAGCTATTAGAGAGTGTCCAAAGAAGAGCAATGAAGATGCTGAAATATCTGGAGGGGAAGCTTTATGAAGGGAGGCTGAGGTCATTTGGTTTGCTCAGCCTGAAGAAGAGGAGACTGAAGGGAGACTTCATTGCAGTCTTCCACATTCTTACGAGGGAAAGCAGAGGGGCAGGTACCAATCTTTTCCCTCTTGTGTCCAGTGACAAGATTTGGGGAAAAAGCGTGAAGGTGAGTCAGGGGAGATTTAGGTTGGGTATCAAGAAAAAGTTTTTCACCCAGAGGGTGGTTGAGCACTAGAACAGGCTCCCGAAAAAAGCAAAAGCAGCACTAAACCTGACAGTTCAAGAAGACAATGCTCTCAGGCACATGGGGTGACTCATGGGGCATCCTGCATAGCACCAGGACCTGGACTTGGTGATCCTGAAGGGTCCCTTCCAACTCAAGTTATTCTATGATTCAGCTAGACCTAGAAACAGAATTTCCCTATTTAAATACACTGCTTTTAAGCAGCGTCAAGAAACTATGTTAAAAAGAGCTTCAAAAGACTGTGCTGCTATAGACAATTTATTGCTGTTGATACAATAGGAAAACAAGAGACCCTGCCCAAATTTAGTGTCTCCAGTTTAGTATATTCTCCTGACACACTAGGTTTACCAGGTCCTGCAGTCAGTTAATGATTACTGGCCTCACATAGGTATTTTTCCTATACTAGAAGAGGTTTTGAATGGTCCCACAAACTGTTTACACTCTGCTGTTCTGGACAGGCAGCTTGATTGCACCACACACACACAGAGCTTAAATAGATGCAGGGAGCTCTTTGACTATGGTAAGATAAGAAGCCACTCAGCAAGAAAAGAGACAGTGAGAACACTGGGTAAGGAACAAAAAGCCTGTAACAGTGGCAGATCCTGCAATATTCAAGACTGAGGCAGAAATTAGAACAGGACAGACTGCCAAAGAGCTAACAACACAGCAAAAAGGTTTCCCTACCTTTTCCTCAATCAGCAAAGGCAGAGAGAATCTGTTTAAAAAATTTTACAAAGAGCAAACAAGCTCTTTCTAGCATATTTCAGAAGAACAGACTGGATCAGTCACCTGCAATCTACCACAGACACAGGATACAAATACAGGATACAGCTTTCTCCAGAAGCAGTTAGTCAGCACTCTTGTTCATGCATGCTTTTCAGTTCTACCAGAAAACAAAACAAAACAGTACTAGTTCTTCCAGCAGTCCTTCAAGCCCTGAAGTTACTTTCTCCTTTACATAGCAATCTATCCACTTGTGGAGGCAACACAGCGCAGTTTATTGTTACTGGGGCAGGTATAATTTTCCTCAGTCAATCAGTTCTAGCAGTGTTTAGAGAATGATCAAAATCATGCATGTTAATGTATTATCAGCCTGTAATACTATCTCTGAATCTGAGTGATACAGTTTCAGCAGGACACAGAATGCAGCACTGAGAATCACACAAACCAAAGAGGACAGTTAGACTCATTTTGATAGCTTCTGCTAGGCATCATTGAGAGGAAGGGGGGAAGAAAAAGCAAAGCCCATGGTTCATTTTCACCCCCTCCCACACAGTATTGCTTTAGCCGTGTCTCAGATGAGAAACACTCTCCTATCATTACCCTGTATCGTTTGTCAACATCCCACATACTTAGCAGGTACGAATAGCAATGCATTTTCAACGCATTAACAACCTGCTGTTTCCATTTGATATTGACGAGAAGGAAGAGAAGACTGTTTGGGAAAGAAATCAAGACGCTGATTCAAACAAACAACTCTTGAACGCAGCAAGGCCTGTTATATGCATGAGCAGAATCTTAAAAAGCTCAAAATACACAAAGTTCAACCGCTATATAAAATGACTTGCATAGTATTTCTACCACCAAATAGTTGTAAGGTTAAAAATCACTGATTTGTTTGTAGTCTTAAAGCAAACATTAGCAATAGAGTAACATGCCTAGTAACATGGTCTACCTGCTTCACTGATTTAGTCCTCAAAGACCTTGCTGTTCAGGCCATGCCTCCAATTTCAAATACACTCTGTAAGCCTGCAGCATGCAATGACGCAGAACAATTACTGTCTGGCTGCTAATCATAGAAGGATCACTCACGTGAAAGTGTTTCTACAATTGGGGCTGGAAAGTGCATCTGCATGCAGTTACCCATCAGACAAATGATAAAGAACATACAGCTTCAGCTAATAAGCTAAATGACATGCCTAAATCAAGCTGGCAGCAAAGAGACTCTTAACAGAACCTTTTATACTGTTGTAAATACTGTTTTAAGCAATAGGATTTGCACTGTAATGGAGATGAGAAACCACCAACAGAAGTTTGAGTGACAAGCTTAGAGTATGGAAATAAATCAATGCACAGGCATTCAAGTGGTGTGCACTTGCAGCTGTACTTTGTACACCCATACTCCTGCACAGACAGGAGTTTATTTGGTCCCATGACCCATCACAAAGGGCTCTAAAATCCCCACCCACCAGCTTTGAGGCACCAATCCAAGCCATCAGCACTGAGAGAGAAATTTAATAGTTTAGTTTGGAATTATTAGCCTTAAGATACTGCTAGCAGGTTCATCTATATGGACTGTGCTGCCTCTATGCAAAACTACTAGCCACTTAAAAGAGAACACATCTTTCATTCAGCCGCGCTGCCATCGTTACCTTATTCCATCAATCAGCCGATATAGGTAAACTGCCTTTTATGGCCCCTATTTAAGCCTTGTGCCCTTGAAAGGCTTGCATGGCAGTCTCCACAGTTACTGGTATATCAGGACAGAACAACACCACAGAACAGTATTTAGCATCCCCTCTGCAGCTGAGATGTGACTGCAAGGCACTTCTGTTGAACTCATTAGGACTACTACAGCCGTACTTGACTGCTAATTGAATCTTATCCTTTAAGAAGGTATAAAAAATAGCATTGAGATACTCCGCTTTTATCTTCTTCTATGAGACCTGTGCCAGAGTGATTCTGTCACGCTACTAGAGGATCTATCTTCACACAGGGGTTGTTTCCCACACAGAGAACACAGGTTACTGTTCTGCCTGCATGCCTGCTTAAGGGAGCTTTGCAGAATATTTCAATACAAAAGGCCAACCAACTATATACAAACTACCAACTTTACCCAACTGCTAGGATAAAGTCCAAGCAAAAAAAAAGCTGCTTTTCTCAAAGTGACCTACGAAGATCTGAAGAGCCACTTATGACTATGAGGCAGCACTACTTGTTAGACCCACTTGCTTTTGCTTTGGTATCTTCTCCTGCTGAACCCTCTAGCTATGTACACAGCCCAGAACAATGACAATATATACTAAGGAGAATATGAGTGGATTTCACTCACATACAGCTAGAAAAGCAGGAGAAGCAGCACTAGCACTGGCCAACTTAACATCAAGGATCCAAGGCAGCGGCCACAGGTTGCATAGGAAGTTTTCTCCTCATGACAAACAGCAAGGCTGGTAAAATGCACAACATCATCTAGTATTTCAATAGATCTTCCTCTAGCAATGAAAATTAGATTCCTGTAGGAAAGGCTGATACGTGCTCAGGAAGATTTCTTACATGTCCCAGCACGCACACGTTATGATGTGAAGCTTGCAAAGAAGGCGGGCAAAATGCACCAAACTGCACAAACAGACAGAACCTGTCCACAAATGCACACAACACACTGTACAGACTGGAGCTGCTCCAAGAGTAGTGACTGTACTAGAAGCATGAGTGATGTTATCTCAAAGTACTTGTTTCAGTCTTTGCGTAAAGGGTTGTAGAAGTTAGAAGCTGGTCATGCTTCTATGACAGCCTCCCAGCACCTCTCTAAAATCAAGACAGAGTTTGTTTAATAGCAATTAACACATCTGCAATAACACATCTATTCAGCACCACTCCCAAGCAGCACCACTACTTAAACTAATCCTCGTTCTTCGGCATCTCCTGGCTGTTTTCCGCACACATTTCATTTCTGTCACATCAAAGACTTTCTTTCAGCCCAGGCGCTCCGAATAAGCTTACCCACAGTTCGTGCGAGATCTCACCTGGATCAGCAGGCAGGCACAGTCCCAAGCAGTGAGAACTTCAGCAGGACCGCCGGAGTTCCCTACGCCCGCCTGGAACCGAGCGGCTCGTTCCGGTCCGGGTAATTAAACACTTTTAAGGCGAGCCAGGCGCGTCGCAGCAGCTGCGCTCCTTGCCTGCGGGGAAAGGTGAGCTCAGACCTGCGGGCACCGGCCAGCGCCGCGCCTGTTCCAGGGAGGGGAAGAGCGGGAAGAAGAGGAGGAGGAAGGAACACCCACGCACAGCAGCAAGCGAGGACGCCGCTTCCCAAGGGCAAGAGACCACCCCGGCCCCCGCCTCCAAGGCCGCCTCTGCTTCGTGCCTCGGGCCGAGCCTGGCTTGGGGCCGTCCCCTCAGCCCGCACAACGGACTCCTGAGGGGGCAACCAACAACACCCCCGCCCCCGAACACGCTCCCGTCGGCTGCGGGGGAGAGGCGGCCACGACAGCAACAAAGCCGACGCCGTCGCGGGAGAGCGGCGCATCCCCCGCCGGCCCCGCGTCCCCGCGGAAGGAAACCCGCCCCGGGCGGGCGGGCTGGCCCACTGCCGGCCTCGCCCCGCGAGCTGCCGCCGCCGCCGCCCCGCGCCGTGCTACGCGCACCGGGCGCGGTTACATGTGACCGGCAGCGGCACCCCGGCAGCTCCCCCCGCCGCGCAGGGCGGGCGGCGCGGGCTCCCGGCGGGGCGGGACGGGACACGGCTCCGCCCGCCTGGCCGCCGAACCGCCCCCGTGACCGACCGGCACCAGCGCTGGGGCCGGCCCCGGCGGTCGATGTCTCGCCACAGCCCGCCCGAAAAGCCGAGAGGGTGAAGCAGGGTCCCGCCGAGGGCGCTGCGCCCGCCCTCTGAGAGAAAGGGGCCTGCACCGGGCGCAGCCGGCGGCGGCCGCTCTTCCCAGGGAGGGACGGTGACCCCCCCGTGCGACCCCGGGGCTGCCCGCAGGTACCTCCCTGTGCCCGCTGCGGTTTGTTGTCACACCCGTTTCAGTAGTGCCCAGCGACAGGACGAGGAGCAGTGGCCATAAACTAAAACACGCGAAGTTCCACCTCAACATAAGGAAGAATTTTAAGTTGAGGGCGTCGGAGCACTGGAACAGATGCCCAGGGAAGTCACGGAGTCTCCCTCTCTGGAGACATTCCAAACTCACTTGGACCCGTTCCTGTGTCACCTGCGCTGGGTGACCCAGACTTGGCAGGGGGTTGGACCAGATGATCTCCAGAGGTCCTTTCCAACCCTTATTACCCTATGAGTGACACAGTCCTGCGAGTGCCTTCGCCGCCGCTCGGGTGCGCGGGCTGGGCTCCGCTCTGCCCGGGGAGCGCCCCCGGCTGGGGCGGGACGCGGCGGGGACCGACACCGAGAGGCGTTCAGAGACACACGGGGGCAAACCGGCCTCAAAGAGGACTGTAACACCACGAGAATGGTGCATCGACAGAGGGGCAAACAGGGTCTCTTTGGAAATCGCTTTGGTAGCGTATACAACCGTGGTGCAGGTGAAAGAAGATTGTCAGCACACACTGCTTCTAAGAGCAGCACAGCCAAAAGCAACCTAAAAGAGAAATTGGGTGCTCCCAGGGACAGAAAGTAAAGTACTCGCTTTTTTCAAGGCCCTTTCGTCCACCTCTCCTTCCCCTCTGCTTGTCCCACCCTTATTTATTCTCCGCTACACCTTTCTTCTGAAGAGCTGGCACCTTGTTTTCTGCCTTTAGTACATGAGAGGAGTTTTGCATTTTGAAAACTCTCACAGTGCCTCTGAAATCCTGCAACAATTTATTAAGGGAGCAGAGAAGCTTTGTAGTATTGTGGGATGCAGAAGGAGCACTGAAGAGGCAGGGCAGGAGCCACAGTGCCGTGACAAACTATCACAAAAGATTAGGATAAAACTTCTGTTCCAAAAGGGGGCAAGTTTAGACCTGAACAATTTTTCTGAAACTCTTAATGCATAAATAATGAGGCAAGCTTCATTTTTCTGTATTGTCTATAGCTACATGTATTTTTAATCCTTGAAGAAAGAAAAAAGAAGAAAAGGAACAGTTTCACACCTGCAGATAACACAAACGTATCATGTTTGAACTTCTACTGCCTTTTGTTACTTTTAATTAGCTGATTTTACTAAAGAGATCTGCTTCCAGGGATGCTTTAGTAATAATTATATAATATCTGAGAGGCTTCAGAGAAGGATCATATTGGCTTTCTTGTCTTAGGAGCAGAGCTTCAAGTTGCTGCCATTACTTTCTAAGCACTAGCTGTGTCATCCTCATATACCACTTCCTTTATTTCTTCCTCCTGCTTCTGACTTTGAGCCATCTTTCACAATGCCATAAATGCTTTAAGCAACCTCACAATAAAACCTTTTCCTATTTTGTATTTATTTTGCATACATGAATACAAAATTAAAACATGCGTATTATCACCACATATTTCTTACAAGTTTTATAATGAAAGAGAGGTATTGTCATCCATCTACTCTATAACCCATTGCAATGCAACACAGATTTTACAGTTCAATTTCACTCTTCAGCCAGTTAGTGCAGGGTTTTTCTCTGAATCTGAGTAAGAAAGGCCTGAAAACAAATAACTTAATAAATTTAATTATTTAAAAAGACAAAGTAAAGACCAACAGAGATAGCTAGTAAATCAAAAGCCCTGATGCCCATGTTCCTGCTGCCTTGGATTAATCCTGGATGGACTTCTCCTTTGGCAGGCTGCCATCCCGTCTCTGGAGAAAGGCTCCTCTTTGGCTGCAGTATTTTAGTTTTCTTACAAGAAAACAGCTATTCCAGAAAGGATATTCACAAGAGAGCTTTACTCCTTGTATGCGTCTAGATAAGGGCAAGGCCATGCAGTTGCTCTAATCACCTGCACTTTGTGCCAAGAAACTAGGGAAGTTGGTCCTGCTTCCAGGGGTTTTGTGCACCACAACCCAGACCCAGAGGCAGCACAGCACAGACCTGGGCCTGCTCCACTTCACTGTACCATGAATCACTGACTCCTGGGTGTACAGGGCTCTCCTGGCCAGGATCACTACACTTCCCCTGCTTCCATCATCTTCAAAGAGTGTCTATTTTTCACCCATATTTTGCCTCCCTGCACATCCCAGAGTAATGATGTTGCATGCATTTTGGACTTTGAAGTGTGGAAAAGAGAAAGAGAGTATTGCTGATATTGAGGTTTTGTTCTCTTTTGTTTTGTTTTGGTTTTCATGTCATTCCATTTTCAGATAACCTGCTGAAATTAGTGATTCAGAAAGCATGAAACATGGCCCATTTTAGGGCTGAACACACTGGCAAGCAGCCTTGCACAGAACTCACTGAACTGTTTTGTCTGTGATTTTCACAGTATAATATTTTTTATATCATCTCTGTGATGGGACAACCTTCATTGCACTTACATTTTGTGTTCTTCTTCAGACTAGAGCATACTGGTCAAATTTGAGATGCATGACTGGGGAAGAGAGTGCACACAGAGAAATGAAAAGTGGAAATACTAAACTATACGTGATGGGTTGTATGTTTGTTTTCACACAGTAACATGTTGAATGTCTCTGTTTGTTAGCTCACCAGCAGCCCTGAAAATTTGTTCCTTAGCAGCTTTCTTGCAGCCCTGGTGCACTTCCTGAGGAAACTGTTCCCCAACTCTGGAAAGCAGTGCAGTAAGCACTGTACCTTGCTGTATTTCCATGCAGATTTTATTTACTAGGCTGGCAAAACACAGACACAGAAGAAATTAATGTGCTGACACTCTCAGATGGGATTTCTGTGGATCTCTCTGGATTACTGTGTGCAACTGCCAGTGAGTGATCAAAGGAAATGTTCATGTTGTTGTGAACAGCCTGCATTAGGAATTCTAGTAGGAATTCTAATTCTAGGAATTCCTGCAATAGGAATTCAGCAACAGATGCTAGTCTGTTGCTGAAGTTTCTTTCATAATTTGCAGGCAATAACCATATAATGTAGTGAATTTGTGGATGGTGTGAGTTGGATTGCCTCCTGAGCTGAGAAATGCTTTTTGCTGCTCAAAGCAGCACTGAAGGAAGCTCAGGTGGTTTCTTGAAGTATCCTGTAGAAGGGAAAAAAAATCCTATAACAAAGAAAAGTTTCTTTTTGACAAGCCTGTTTTTATCTGAATGCAGGTATGGCAGGAGAAAATGTGAGAATTCACTGCTGGTCCTCTTCTCTCAGGAGGCTCCTAAAACCTGCTAGTAGTTACTTCATAGAAAAGCTTCTGGATTTCTGTAGCTCTACAGAAGGCAACTGTACCCTGCTGTAGCCAGCACAAAAACTGGGTTGTGGCTAAATGAGAAGAAACATTTCCAACCAATGTATTAAATCACCTGTACATATGCTTCTCCTTAGTCTTACCAGACATGTAGTTGTATAACAAGAACTAGGCTTGTTTAATGCACTTTGTTTTTCTTGCGACTGATCCAGTTTGGTTTGGTTTTAGTTCCAAAATGATAAATCAGCTGCATGTGGAGAGTTTATATCTATGAACCATACATCTAATTTATGTCAGTTTAGACCATAATCTAGCAAAATGCATCACTGTGGAACTGAAATCAGCTGAACTACTTTGTCCTCAAATGGATAAATGCTCATTATTGGATGGCTCAATTAAGATTTCTATTACAGAATGAGATTTCTATTGAATGTAGAGTGGAATTGGAGCATTAGAGAAAAAAATTAGTGTTTTGTTGGTAAGTAACTATAGCAAAATGCTCTCCTTGAGGTATTCTTAAGACACTACTGGAATACTCTCAATAGAAG